>NW_027252668.1:8771005-9085692 GCF_044704955.1 Pristiophorus japonicus | reverse complement strand
TATCAGAGAATGAGAGAGGCAGTATCTATCCAACACTCACCTGTCACATCGTATCAGAGAATGAGAGGGGCAGTATCTATCCTACACTTACCTGTCACATAGTGTCAGAGAATGAGTGAGGCTGTAGCTATTCTAAACTCACCTGTTCCACAGTATCAGATAATGAGTGACGCAGTATCTATCCAACATTCCACTTTCACAGATTGTCAGAGAATGTGAGGGGCAGTATCTATCCCACACTCACCTGTCACATAGTGTCTGAGGATGAGAGAAGCAGTCTCTATCCTACGCTCACCTGTTACATACTGTCAGAGAATGAGAGAGGCAGTACTTTCCAACACTCACCTGTCACAAAGTGTTAGAGAATGAGTTGGACATTATCTATCCCACATGTCACAATCCTCCTGTCATTGGTATCAGAGAATAAGAGAGGCAGTATCTATCCAACAATCACCTGTCTCTTGTATCAGATAATGAGAGAGGCAGTATCTATCCAACACTCACCTGTGACATGATGTCAGAGATTGAGAGAGGCAGTATCTATCCAACACTCACCTGTCAAATAGTGTCAGAGAATGAGAGAGGCAGCATCTATCCTGCACTCACCTGTTACATAGTGTCAGAGAAAGAGAGATGCAGTTTCTATCGAACACTCAGCTGTCACACAGTGTCAGAGAATGAGAGATGCAGTATCTAACCAACACTCACATGTCACATATGTCAGAGAATGAGAGAGGCAGTATCTATCCTGCACTCACCTGTCACATAGTGTCAGAGAATGAGAGAAGCAGTATCTAACCAACACTCACCTGTCTCATAGTGTCAGAGAATGAGAGATCAGTATCTATCCAACACTCACCTTTGACATAGTGTCAGTGAATGAGAGAGGCAGCATCTATACCACAGTCACCTGCAACATAGTTTCAGCGGATGAGAGAGGCAGTATCTAACCAACACTCACCTGTCACATAGTGTCAGAGAATGCGAGAGGCAGTATCTATCCTGCACTCACCTGTCACATAGTATCAGAGAATGAGACAGGCAGTATCTATCCAACACTCACTTGTCACATAGTGTCAGAGAATGAGAGAGGCAGTATCTATCCCACACTCACCTGTCACATAGTTTCAGCGAATGAGAGAGGCAGTATCTATCCTACACTCACCTGACACATCGTGTCAGAGAATGAGAGAGGCAGTATCTATCCAACACTCACCTGTCAAATAGTGTCAGAGAATGAGAGAGGCTGTAGCTAACCTAAACTCACCTGTCCCACAGTATCAGATAATGAGAGAGGCAGTATCTATCCTGCACTCACATGTCACATAGTATCAGAGAATGAGAGAGGCAGTATCTAACCAACACTCACCTGTCACATAGTGTCAGAGAATGAGAGAGTCAGTATCTATCCAACACTCACTTGTCACATAGTGTCAGGGAATGAGAGAGGCAGTATCTATCCCACACTCACCTGTCACATAGTTTCAGCGAATGAGAGAGGCAGTATCTATCCTACACTCACCTGGCACATCGTGTCAGAGAATGAGAGAGGCAGTAGCTATCCAACACTCACCTGTCACATAGTGTCAGAGAATGAGAGAGGCTGTCGCTGACCTAAACTCACCTGTCCCACAGTATCAGATAAATAGAGAGGCAGCATATATCCAACACTCACCTGTCACATAATGTCACAGAATGAGAGAGGCAGTATCTATCCAACACTCCACATTCACATATTGTCAGAGAATGAGAAAGGCATTATCTATCCCACACTCACCTGTCACATAGTGTCAGAGGATGAGAGAAGCATTCTCTATCCTGCATTCACCTGTCACATAGTGTCAGCGAATAGAGAGGCAGTATCTTTCCAACACTCGCCTGTCACATCGTGTCAGAGAATGAGACAGGCAGCATCAATCCTACACTCACCTGTTACATACTGTCAGAGAATGAGAGAAGCAGTACTTTCCAACACTCACCTGTCACATAGTGTCAGAGAATGAGTTGGACATTATCTATCCAACATGTCACAATCCTCCTGTCATTGGTATCAGAGAATAAGAGAGGCAGTACCTATCCAACAATCACCTGTCTCTTGTATCAGATAATGAGAGAGGCAGTATCTATCCAACACTCTCCTGTGACATGGTGTCAGAGATTGAGAGAGGCAGTATCTATCCAACACTCACCTGTCAAATAGTGTCAGAGAATGAGAGAGGCAGCATCTATCCTGCACTCACCTGTTACATAGTGTCAGAGAAACAGAGATGCAGTTTCTATCGAACACTCAGCTGTCACACAGTGTCAGAGAATGAGAGAGGCAGTATCTAACCAACACTCACCTGTCACATAGTGTCAGAGAATGAGAGAGGCAGTATCTATCCTTCACTCACCTGTCACATCGTATCAGCGAATGAGAGAGGCCGTATCTCTCCAGCACTCACCTGTCACATCATGTTCGAGAATGAGAGAGTCAGTATCTATTCTACACTCACCTGTCACACAGGATCAGAGAATGACAGGGGCAGTATGTATCCAAAACTCAACTGTCAAAGTGTCCGGAAATTAGAGAGGCAGTATAAATCCAACATTCACATATCACATAGTTTCAGAGAATGAGAGAGACAGTATCTATCTAACACTCACCTGTCACATTTTATCAGAGAATCTGAGAGGCAGTATCTATCCAACAATCACCTGTCACATAGTGTCAGAGAATGAGAGAGGCATTATCTATCCAAAACTCACCTGTCACATAGTGCCAGAGGATGAGAGAAGCAGTATCTATCCTGCACTCACCTGTCACATAGTGTCAGCGAATAGAGAGGCAGTATCTCTCCAACACTCGCCTGTCACATCGTGTCAGAGAATGAGACAGGCAGCATCTATCCTACACTCACCCGTTACATAGTGTCAGAGAATGAGTGAGGCAGTATTGATCCAACGCTCAGCTGTCACATAGTGTCTGAGAATGAGAGAGGCATTACTTTCCAACACTCACCTGTCACATAGTGTCAGAGAATGAGTTGGACAGTGTCTATCCAACATGTCACAATCCTCCTGTCATTGGTATCAGAGAATGAGAGAGGCAGTATCTATCCAACACTCACCTGACACATCTTAGCAGAGAATGAGAGAGGCAGTATCTATCCAACACTCACCTGTCACATAGTGTCAGAGAATGAGCGAGACAGTATCTATCCAACACTCACCTGTCACATAGTGTCAGAAAATGACAGAGGCAGTATCTATCTAACACTCACCTGTCACATTGTAGCAGAGAATGAGAGAGGCAGTATCTATCCAACACTCACCTGTCACATAGTGTCACAGAGTGAGAGAGGCTGTAGCTATCCTAAACACAACTGTCACACAGTATCAGATAATGAGAGAGGCAATATATATCCAACATTCACCTGTCACATAGAGTCAGAGAATGAGAGAGGCAGTATCTAACATACACTCAACTGTCACATAGTGTCAAAGAATGAGAAAGGCAGGATCTATCCAACACTCACCTGTCACATAGTGTCAGAAAATGAGAGAGGCATTATCTATCCAACACTCACCTGTCGCATAGTGTCAGAGAATGGGAAAGGCAGTATCTATCCTACAATCACCTGTCACATCGTCTCAGAGAATAAGAGTGGCAGTATCTAACCAGCACTCACCTGTCACATAGTATCAGAGAATGAGAGATGCAGTATCTATCCTGCACTCACATGTCATATAATGTCAGAGAATGAGAGAGGAAGTATCAATCCAACTCTCACCTGTCACATAGTGTCAGAGAATGAGAGACGCAGTGTCTATACGACATTCACCTGTCACAAAGTGTCAGAGAATGAGAGAGGGTGTATCAATCCAACAGTCACCTGTCAGATAGTATCAGAGAATAAGAGAGGCAATATCTATCCAACACTCACCTGTCACATAGTGTCAGAGAAAGAGAGAGGCAGCATCTATTCAACAGCATCTGTAACATTGTATCAGAGAATGAGAGAGGCAGTATCTATCCAACACTCACCTGACACATCTTAGCAGAGAATGAGAGAGGCAGTATCTATCCAACACTCACCTGTTACATAGTTTCAGAGGATGAGTGAGACAGTATCTATCCAACACTCACGTGTCACTTGGTATCAGAGAATAAGAGAGGCAATATCTATCCAGCAATCACCTGTCACTTCTATCACATAATGACAGAGGCAGTATTCATCCAACGCTCACCTGTCACATGGTATCAGAGAATGAGAGAGGCGGTATCTGTCCTAAACTCACCTGCCACATAGAGTCAGAGAATGAGAGAGGCACTATCTATCCAAAACTCGCTGTCATTGAAACATAGAAACATAGAAAATAGGTGCAGGAGCAGGCCATTCAGCCCTTCTAGCCTGCACCGCTATTCAATGAGTTCATGGCTGAATATGAAACTTCAGTACCCGCTTCCTGCTTTCTCGCCATAACCCTTGATCCCCCGAGTAGTAAGGACTTCAACTAACTCCCTTTTGAATATATTTAGTGAATTGGCCTCAACTACTTTCTGTGGTAGAGAATTCCACAGGTTCACCACTCTCTGGGTGAAGAAGTTTCTCCTCATCTCGGTCCTAAATGGCTTACCCCTTATCCTCAGACTGTGACCCCTGGTTCTGGACTTCCCAAACATTGGGAACATTCTTTCTGCATCTAACCTGTCTAAACCCGTCAGAATTTTAAACGTTTCTATGAGGTCCCCACTCATTCTTCTGAACTCCAGTGAATACAAGCCCAGTTGATCCAATCTTTCTTGATAGGTCAGTCCCATCATCCCGGGAATCAGTCTGGTGAACCTTCGCTGCACTCCCTCAATAGCAAGAATGTCCTTCCTCAAGTTAGGAGACCAAAACTGTACACAATACTCCAGGTGTGGCCTCACCAAGGCCCTGTACAACTGTAGCAACAACTCCATGCCCCTGTATTCAAATCCCCTCGCTATGAAGGCCAACATGCCATTTGCTTTCT
This sequence comes from Pristiophorus japonicus, assembly GCF_044704955.1. Lineage (NCBI taxonomy): Eukaryota > Metazoa > Chordata > Chondrichthyes > Pristiophoridae > Pristiophorus > Pristiophorus japonicus. Next base: position 9,080,691 of record NW_027252668.1, on the reverse strand, counting down.
TAACCGCCTGATGTACCTGCATGCTAACCTTCAATGACTGATGTACCATGACACCCAGGTCTCGTTGCACCTTCCCTTTTCCTAATCTGTCACCATTCAGATAATAGTCTGTCTCTCTGTTTTTACCACCAAAGTGGATAACCTCACATTTATCCACATTATACTTCATCTGCCATGCATTTGCCCACTCACCTAACCTATCCAAGTCACTCTGCAGCCTAATAGCATCCTCCTCGCAGCTCACACTGCCACCCAACTTAGTATCATCCGCAAATTTGGAGATACTGCATTTAATCCCCTCGTCTAAATCATTAATGTACAATGTAAATAGCTGGGGTCCTAGCACAGAACCTTGCGGCACTCCACTAGTCACTGCCTGCCATTCTGAAAAGTACCCGTTTACTCCTACTCTTTGCTTCCTGTCTGACAACCAGTTCTCAATCCACGTCAGCACACTACCCACAATCCCATGTGCTTTAACTTTACACATTAATCTCTTGTGTGGGACCTTGTCGAAAGCCTTCTGAAAGTCCAAAGCATCAACTGGTGCTCCTTTGTCCACTTTACTGGAAACATGCTCAAAAAATTCCAGAAGATTTGTCAAGCATGATTTCCCTTTCACAAATCCATGCTGACTTGGACCTATCATGTCACCATTTTCCAGATGCACTGCTATGACATCCTTAATAATTGATTCCATCATTTTACCCACTACTGAGGTCAGGCTGACCGGTCTATAATTCCCTGTTTTCTCTCTCCCTCCTTTTTTAAAAAGTGGGGTTACATTGGCTACCCTCCACTCCACAGGAACTGATCCAGAGTCAATGGAATGTTGGAAAATGACTGTCAATGCATCCGCTATTTCCAAGGCCACCTCCTTAAGTACTCTAGGATGCAGTCCATCAGGCCCTGGGGATTTATCGGCCTTCAATCCCATCAATTTCCCCAACACAATTTCCCGACTAATAAAGATTTCCATCAGTTCCCCCTCCTTACTAGACCCACTGACCCCTTTTATATCCGGTGACCCCTTTTATATGACATAGTGTCAGAGAATGAGAGAGGCATTATCTCATCAGCACTCACCTGTCACATAGTGTCAGAAAATGAGAGAGGCAGTATATATCCTACACACACCTGTCACAAAGTGTCAGCGAATGAGAGAGGCAGTATCTTTCCAACACTCACCGTCACTTAGTATCAGAGAATGAGAGAGGCAGTATCTAACCTACACTCAACTGTCACATAGTGTCACAGAATGGGAGAGGCAGTATCTATCCAGCACTCACCTATCACATAGTATAAGAGAATGAGAGAGGCAGTATCTATCCATTACGTACCTGTCACATAGTGTCAGAGAAAGAGTGAGGCATTATCTATCCAACATTCAACTGTCGCACAGTATCCGAGAATGACAGATGCATTATGTATCCAACACTCAACTGTCACAGAGTCAGAAAATGAGAGAGGCTGTATCTATCCAACATTCACCTGTCACATCTTGTCAGAGAATTAGAGAGGCAGTATCTTTCCTACACTCACCTGTCACACAGTGTCAGTGAATGAGAGAGGCAGTATCAATCCAAATCTCACCTGTCACATTGTATCAGAGAATGAGGGAGGCAGTATCTGTCCTCCACTCACATGTCACATAGTGTCAGAGAATGAGAGAGGCAGTATCTCTCCTACACTCACATTTCATTAGTGTCACAGAATGAGAGAGGCACTCTCAATCCAACACTCACCTGTCACTTGGTATCAGAGAATGAGAGACACAGTATATATCCAACACTCAGCTGTAACATTGTATCAGAGAATGAGAGAGGCAGTCTCTATCCAACACTCACCTGTCACATCGTATCAGAGAATGAGAGGGGCAGTATCTATCCTACACTCACATGTCACATTGTATCAGAGAATGAGAGAGACAGTATCTATCCTACACTCAACTGTCACATAGTGTCACAGAAGGGGAGAGGCAGTATGTATCCAGCACTCACCTGTCACATAGCGTCAGAGAATGAGAGAGGCAGTATCTATCCTACACGCACCTGTCACATAGTGTCAGAGAAAGAGAGAGGCATTATCTATCCAACATTCACCTGTCGCACAGTATCAGAGAATGACAGAGGCATTATGTATCCAACACTCAACTGTCACAGAGTCAGAAAATGAGAGAGGCTGTATCTATCCAACATTCACCTGTCACATCTTGTAAGAGAATTAGAGAGGCAGTATCTATCGTACACTCACCTGTCACACAGTGTCAGAGAATGAGAGAGGCAGAATCAATCCAAATCTCACCTGTCACATTGTATCAGATAATGAGGGAGGCAGTATCAGTCCTCCACTCACATGTCACATAGTGTCAGAGAATGAGAGAGGCAGTATCTATACAACACTCACATGTCATATAGTGTCACAGAATGAGAGAGGCACTATCAATCCAACACTCACCTGTCACTTGGTATCAGAGAATGAGAGAGGCAGTATCTATCCAACACTCACCTGTCACATCGTATCAGAGAATGAGAGGGGCAGTATCTATCCTACACTCACATGTCACATTGTATCAGAGAATGAGAGAGGCAGTATCTATCCAAAAATCACCTGTCACCTAGTTTCAGAGAATGAGAGAGACAGTACATATCTAACACTCACCTGTCACATTGTATCAGAGAATGAGAGAGGCAGTATCTATCCAAAAATCACCTGTCACCTAGTTTCAGACAATCAGAGAGGCAGTATCTATCCAACACGCACCTGTCACATCGTGTCAGAGAATTAGAGAGGCAGTATCTGTCCAACACTCTCCTGTCACATAGTGTTAGAGAATCAGAGAGGCAGTATCTATCCTACAGTCATATGTCACATATTGTCAGAAAATGAGAGAGCCAGTGTCTATCCAACACTCACCTGTCACATAGTGTCAGAGAATTAGAGAGGCAGTATCTAACCACCACTCACATATCATATAGTGTCAGAGAATGAGAGATGAAGTATCAATCCAACTCTCACCAGTCACATACTATCAGAGAATGAGAGAGGCAGTATATATCCAACACTCACCTGTCACATCGTATCACAGAATGAGAGAGGCAGTATCTATCCAGCACTCACCTTTCACAGAGTGTCAGAGAATGAGAGAGGCAGTATCTATCCAACACTCACCTTTCACATAGTGTCAGTGAATGAGAGAGGCAGCATCTATCCCACAGTCTCCTGCAACATAGTTTCAGCGGATGAGAGAGGCAGTATCTATCCAACACTCACTTGTCACATAGTGTCAGAGAATGAGCGAGGCAGTATCTATCCTACACTCACCTGACACATCGTGTCAGACAATGAGAGAGGCAGTATCTATCCAACACTCACCTTTCACAAAGTGTCAGAGAATGAGAGAGGCAGTATCTATCCAACACTCACCTGTCACATAGTGTCAGAGAATGAGTGAGGCTGTAGTATTCCTAAACTCACCTGTTCCACAGTATCAGATAATTAGAGAGGCAGTCTCTATCCAACACTCCACTTTCAAAGATTGTCAGAGAATGAGAGAGGCAGTATCTATCCCACACTCACCAGTCACATAGTGTCAGAGGATGAGAGAAGCAGTCTCTCTCCTGCACTCACCTGTCACATAGTGTCAGCGAATAGAGAGGCAGTATCTTTCCAACACTCGCCTGTCACATCGTGTCAGAGAATGAGACAGGCAGCATCTATCCTACACTCACCTGTTACATACTGTCAGAGAATGAGAGAGGCAGTATCTATCCAACACTCACCTTTCACATAGTGTCAGTGAATGAGAGAGGCAGCATCTATCCCACAGTCACCTGCAACATAGTTTCAGCGGATGAGAGAGGCGGTATCCAACCAACACTCACCTGTCACATAGTGTCAGAGAATGAGAGAGGCAGTATCTATCCTGCACTCACCTGTCACATAGTGTCAGAGAATGAGAGAGGCAGTATCTATCCCACACTCACCTGTCACGTAGTTTCAGCGAATGAGAGAGGCAGTATCTATCCAACACTCCCCTGACACATCGTGTCAGAGAATGAGAGAGGCAGTATCTATCCCACACTCACCTGTCACAGTTTCAGCGAATGAGAGAGGCAGTATCTATCCTACACTCACCTGACACATCGTGTCAGACAATGAGAGAGGCAGTATCTATCCAACACTCACCTTTCACAAAGTGTCAGAGAATGAGAGAGGCAGTATCTATCCCACACTCACCAGTCACATAGTGTCAGAGGTTGAGAGAAGCAGTCTCTATCCTGCACTCACCTGTCACATAGTGTCAGCGAATAGAGAGACAGTATCTTTCCAACACTCGCCTGTCACATCGTGTCAGAGAATGAGACAGGCAGCATCTATCCTACACTCACCTGTTACATACTGTCAGAGAATGAGAGAGGCAGTACTTTCCAACACTCAGCTGTCACATAGTGTCAGAGAATGAGTTGGACATTATCTATCCAACATGTCACAATCCTCCTGTCAATGGTATCAGAGAATAAGAGAGGCAGTATCTATCCAACAATCACCTGTCTCTTGTATCAGATAATGAGAGAGGCAGTATCTATCCAACACTCACCTGTGACATGATGTCAGAGATTGAGAGAGGCAGTATCTAACCAACACTCACCTGTCAAATAGTGTCAGAGAATGAGAGAGGCAGCATCTATCCTGCACTCACCTGTTACATAGTGTCAGAGAAAGAGAGATGCAGTTTCTATCGAACACTCAGCTGTCACACAGTGTCAGAGAATGAGAGAGGCAGTATCTAACCAACACTCACCTGTGACATAGTGTCAGAGAATGAGAGAGGCAGTATCAATCCTGCACTCACCTGTCACATAGTGTCGGAGAAAGAGAGAGGCAGTATCTAACCAACACTCACCTGTCTCATAGTGTCAGAGAATGAGAGAGGCAGTATCTATCCAACACTCACCTTTCACATAGTGTCAGTGAATGAGAGAGGCAGCATCTATCCCACAGTCACCTGCAACATAGTTTCAGCGGATGAGAGATGCGGTATCTAACCAACACTCACCTGTGACATAGTGTCAGAGAATGAGAGAGGCAGTATCTATCCTATATCACCTGTCACATATTGTCAGAGAATGAGAGAGGCAGTATCTATCCAACACTCACCTGTCATCGGGTCAGAGAATGAGAGAGGCAGTATCTATCCAACATTCACCTTTCACCTAGTGTCAGAGATTGAGAGAGGCAGTATCTATTCAACACTCACCTGTCACATAATATCAGCGAATGAGCGAGGCAATATCTATCCAACACTCACCTTTCACATCGTGTCAGAGAATGAGAGAGGCAGTATCTATCCCACAGTCACCTGTCACATAGTGTCAGTGAAGGAGAGAGCCAGTATCTATCCAACTCTCTCCTGTCACTTAATGTCAGAGAATGAGAGAGGCAGAATCTATCCAACACTCACCTGCCACATAGTATCAGAGAATGAGAGAGGCACTATCTATCCTACACTCGCATGTCACATAGTATCAGAGAATGACAGAGGCAGTATGTTTCCAACACTCAACTGTCACAGTATCAGAGAATGAGAGAGGCTGTATCTATCCAAAACTCACCTGTCACATCTTGTCAGAGAATGAGAGAGGCAGTATCAATCAAACGCTCACCTGTCACATAGTGTCAGAGAATGAGAGAGGCAGTATCTATCCAACACTCACCTGTCACATTGTATCAGAGAATGAGAGAGGCAGTATCTATCCTCCACTTACTTGACACCTAGTGTCAGAGAATGAGAGAGACAGTATCTATTCTGCACTCACCTGTCACAATTTTGTCAGAGAATGAGAGAGGCAGTATCTATCCAACACTCACCTGTCACATAGTGTCAGAGAATGAGAGAGCACTATATATCCTACACTCACATGTCACATAGTGTCATAGAATGAGAGAGGCAGTATCAATCCTACACTCACATGTCACATCGTGTCAGAGATTGAGAGTGGCAGTATCTATCCTACACTCACCTGTTACATAGTGTCAGCGAATGAGAGAGGAAGTATCTCTCCAACACTCGCCTGTCACAAAGTGTCAGAGAATGAGAGAGGCAGTATCTATCCTATATCACCTGTCACATATTCTCAGAGAATGAGAGAGGCAGTATCTATCCAACACTCACCTGTCATCGGGTCAGAGAATGAGAGAGGCAGCATCTATTCAACACTCACCTGTCACATAATATCAGCGAATGAGAGAGGCACTATCTATCCTACACTCAACTGTCACATATTGTCAGAGAATGAGTGAAGCAGTATCTATCCAACACTCACCTGTCACATATTTTCAGAGAATGAGAGAGGCAGTTCCTATCCAACACTCACCTTTCACATCGTGTCAGAGAATGAGAGAGGCAGTATCAATCCCACAGTCACCAGTCACATAGTGTCAGTGAATGAGAGAGCCAGTATCTATCCAACACTCTCCTGTCACATAGTGTCAGAGAATGTGAGAGGTACTCTCTATCCTACACTCACATGTCACATAGTGTCATAGAATGAGAGAGGCAGTATCAATCAAACACTCACATGTCACATAGCGTCAGAGATTGAGAGTAGCATTATCTCTCCAACACTCGCCTGTCACATAGTGTCAGAGAATGAGAGACACAGTATCTAAAAAACACTCACCTGTCACATAGTGTCAGAGAATGAAAGAGGCAGTATCTATCCTACACTCACCTGTCACATAGTGTCAGCGAATGAGAGTGGCAGTATCTATCCAACGCTCACCTGTCACATAATATCAGCGAATGAGAGAGGCAGTATCGATCCTACACTCACCTGTCACATAGTATCAGAGAATGACAGAGGCAGTATGTTTCCAACACTAAACTGTCACAGTATCAGAGAATGAGAGAGGCTGTATCTATCCAAAACTCACCTGTCACGTCGTGTCAGAGAATGAGAGAGGCAGTATCAATCAAACGCTCACCTGTCACATAGTGTCAGAGAATGAGAGAGGCAGTATCCATCCAACACTCACCTGTCACATTGTATCAGAGAATGAGAGAGGCAGTATCTATCCTCCACTCACATGACACCTAGTGTCATAGAATGAGAGAGGTAGTATCAATCCTACACTCACATGTCACATCGTGTCAGAGATTGAGAGTGGCAGTATCTATCCTACACTCACCTGTTACACAGTGTCAGCGAATGAGAGAGGCAGTATCTCTCCAACACTCGCCTGTCACAAAGTGTCAGTAAATGTGAGAGGCAGTATCTATCCTATATCACCTGTCACATATTCTCAGAGAATGAGAGAGGCAGTATCTATCCAACACTCACCTGTCATCGGGTCAGAGAATGAGAGAGGCAGTATCTATTCAACACTCACCTGTCACATAATATCAGCGAATGAGAGAGGCACTATCTATCCAACACTCACATGTCACACAGTGTCAGAGAATGAGAGTGGCAGGATCCAACCTACACTCACCTTTTACATCGTGTAAGAGAGTGAGAGAAGCACTATCTATTTTACACTCACTTGTCACATAGTATCATAGAATGAGTGAGGCAGTATCAATCCAACACTCACATGTCACATCGTGTCAGAGATTGAGAGTGACAGTATCTATCCAACACTCACCTGTTACATAGTGTCAGCGAATGAGAGAGGCAGTATCTATCCAACACTCGCCTGTGACATGGTGTCAGAGAATGAGAGAGGCAGTATCCTTTCTACAATCACCTGTTACATAGTGTCAGAAAATGAGAGAGGCAGTATCTATCCTACACTCAACTGTCACATATTGTGAGAGAATGAGATAGGCAGTATCTATCCTACACTCATCTTTCACATAGTGTCAGCGAATCATAGAGGCATTATCTCTCCAACACTCACCTGTCACTGAGTATCAGAGAATGAGAGAGCCAGTATCTATTCTACACTCACCTGTCACATTGTGTCAGAGAATGAGAGACGCAGTATCTAAAAAACACTCACCTGTCACATAGTGTCAGAGAATGAAAGAGGCAGTATCTATCCTACACTCACCTGTCACATAGTGTCAGCGAATGAGAGAGGCAGTATATCTCCAACACTCACCTGTCACTGAGTATCAGAGAATGAGAGAGTCAGTATCTATCCTACACTCACCTGTCACATAGTGTCAGAGAATGTGAGAGGCAGCAGCGATCCTTCACTCAACTGACACATTGTGTCAGAGAATGAGTTGGCAGTATCTATCCAACACTCACCTGTCACATAATATCAGCGAATGAGAGAGGCAGTATCGATCCTATACTCACTTGTCACATAGTATCAGAGAATGACAGATGCAGTATGTTTCCAACACTCAACTGTCACAGTATCAGAGAATGAGAGAAGCTGTATCTATCCAAAACTCACCTGTCACATCGTGTCAGAGAATGAGAGAGGCAGTATCTATCCAACACTCAATTGTCACATTGTATCAGAGAATGAGAGAGGCAGTATCTACCCTCCACTCACATGACACCTAGTGTCAGAGAATTTGCGAGGCAGTATCTATTCTGCACTCACCTGTCACATACTGTCAGAGAATGAGAGAGGCAGTATCTATCCAACGCTCACCTGTCACACAGTTTCAGAGAATGACAGAGGCAGTATGTTTCTAACACTCAACAATCACAGCATCAGAGAATGAGAGAGGCTGTATCTATCCAACACTCACCTGTCACATCGTGTCAGAGAATGAGAGAGGCAGTATCAATCAAACGCTCACCTGTCACATAGTGTCAGAGAATGAGAGAGGCAGTATCTATCCAACACTCACCTGTCACATTGTATCAGAGAATGAGAGAGGCAGTATCTATCCTCCACTCGCATGACACCTAGTGTCAGAGAATGAGAGAGGCAGTATCTCTCCAACACTCGCCTGTGACATAGTGTCAGAGATTGAGAGAGGCAGTATCGATCCAACACTCACCTGTCACATTGTGTCAGAGAATGAGAGAGGCACGATATATCCTACACTTACATGTCAGATAGTGTCAGAGTATGAGAGAGCAGTATCTATTCTGCACTCACCTGTCACCTCGTGTCAGAGAATGAGAGAGGCAGTATCTATCCAACACTCACCTGTCAGACAGTTTCAGAGAATGACAGAGGCAGTATGTTTCCAACACTCAACAATCACAGCATCAGAGAATGAGAGAGGCTGTATCTATCCAACACTCACCTGTCACAACTTGTCAGAGAATGAGAGAGGCAGTATCAATCAAACGCTCACCTGTCACATAGTGTCAGAGAATGAGAGAGGCAGTATCTATTCTACAATCACCTGTTACATCGTGTCAGAGTTTGAGAGAGGCAGTATCTATCCTACACTCAACTGTCACATATTGTGAGAGAATGAGAGAGGCAGTATCTATCCTACACTCACCTATCCCATAGTGTCTGCAAATGAGAGAGGCATTATCTCTCCAACACTCACCTGTCACTGAGTATCAGAGAATGAGAGAGTCAGTATCTATCCTACACTCACCTGTCACATCGTGTCAGAGAATGAGAAACGCAGTATCTAAAAAACACTCACCTGTCACATAGTGTCAGAGATGAAAGAGTCAGTATCTATCCTACACTCACCTGTCACATAGTGTCAGCGAATGAAAGAGGCAGTATCTCTCCAACACTCACCAGGCACATATTGTGAGAGAATGAGAGAGGCAGTATCTATCCAACGCTCACCTGTCACATAATATCAGCGAATGAGAGAGGCAGTATCGATCCTACACTCAACTGTCACATAGTATCAGAGAATGACAGATGCAGTATGTTTCCAACACTCAACTGTCACAGTATCAGAGAATGAGAGGGGCAGTATCTATCCAAAACTCACTTGTCACATCGTGTCAGAGAATGAGAGAGGCAGTATAAATCAAACGCTCACCTGTCACATAGTGTCAGTGAATGAGAGAGGCAGTATCTATCCAACACTCACCTGTCACATTGTATCAGAGAATGAGAGAGGCAGTATCTATCCTCCACTCACATAACACCTAGTGTCAGAGAATGAGAGAGGCAGTATCTTTTCTGCACTCACCTGTCACATAGTGTCAGAGAATATGAGAGGCAGTATCTATCCAACACACACGTGTCACATCGTGTCAGAGAATGAGAGAGGCAGTATCTATCCTCCACTCACATGACACCTAGTGTCAGAGAATGAGAAAGGCAGTATCTATTCTGCACTCACCTGTCACATAGTGTAAGAAAATGAGAGAGGCAGTATCTATCCAACACTCACCTGTCACATAGTATCAGAGAATGAGATTGGCAGTAGCTATCCAACACTCACTTGTCACATAGTGTCATAGAATGAGAGAGGCCGTATCAATCCAACTGTCACATGTCACATCGTGTCAGAGATTGAGAGTGACAGTATCTATCCTACACTCACCTGTTACATCGTGTCAGCGAATGAGAGAGGCAGTATCTCTCCAACACTCGCCTGTGACATAGTGTCAGAGAATGAGAGAGGCAGTATCTATCCAACACTCACCTGTCACATTGTGTCAGAGAATGAGAGAGGCACTATATATCCTACACTCGCATGTCACATAGTGTCAGAGTATGAGAGAGCAGTATCTATTCTGCACTCACCTGTCACATCGTGTCAGAGTATAAGAGAGGCAGTATCTATCCAACACTCACCTGTCAGACAGTTTCAGAGAATGACAGGGCCAGTATGTTTCCAACACTCAATAATCACAGCATCAGAGAATGAGAGAGGCTGTATCTATCCAACACTCACCTGTCACATCGTGTCAGAGAATGAGAGAGGCAGTATCAATCAAACGCTCACCTGTCACATAGTGTCAGAGAATGAGAGAGGCAGTATCTATTCTACAATCACCTGTTACATAGTGTCAGAGAATGAGAGAGGCAGTATCTATCCTGCACTCAACTGTCACATATTGTGAGAGAATGAGAGAGGCAGTATCTATCCTACACTCACCTGTCACATAGTGTCAGCGAATGAGAGAGGCATTATCTCTGCAACACTCACCTGTCACTGATTATCAGAGAATGAGAATCAGTATCTATCCTACACTCACCTGTCATATCGTGTCAGAGAATGAGAGATGCTGTATCTAAAAAACAATCAACTGTCACATAGTGTCAGAGAATGAAAGAGGCAGTATCTATCCTACACTCACATGTTACATAATGTCAGCGAATGAGAGAGGCAGTATCTCTCCAACACTCACCTGTCACTGAGTATCAGAGAATGAGAGAGTCAGTATCTATCCTACACTCACCTGTCAAATAGTGTCAGAGAATGTGAGAGGCAGCATCTATCCTACACTCAACTGTCACATAGTGTCAGAGAATGAGTTGGCAGTATCTATCCAACGCTCACCTGTCACATAATATCAGCGAATGAGAGAGGCAGTATCGATCCTACACTCACCTGTCACATAGTATCAGAGAATGACAGAAGCAGTGTCTATTCTGCACTCACCTGTCATATAGTGTCAGAGAATGAGAGAAGCAGTATCTATCCAAAACTCACCTGTCACATCGTGTCAGAGAATGAGTCAGGCAGTATCAATCAAACGCTCTCCTGTCACATAGTGTCAGAGAATGAGAGAGGCAGTATTTATCCAACACTCACCTGTCAAATTGTATCAGAGAATGAGAGAGGCAGTATCTATCCTCCACTCACATGACACCTAGTGTCAGAGAATGAGAGAGGCAATATCTATTCTGCACTCACCTGTCACATAGTGTCAGAGAATGAGAGAGGCAGTATCTATCCAACACTCACCTATTCCAATATGTCTGAGAATGAGAGTGGCAGTATGTATGCAACACTCACCTGTCACATAGTGTCAGAGAATGAGAGATGCACTATCTATCCTACACTCACATGTCACATAGTGTCAGAGAATGAGAGAGGCAGAATCTATCCAACACGCAGCTGTCACTTAATATCAGAGAATGATAGAGTCATGATCTATCCTACACTCAACTGTCACAGTATCAGAGAATGAGAGAGGCAGTATCTATCGTACATTCACCTGCAACATAGTTTCAGAGAATGAGAGAGGCAGCATCTATCCAACACTCACCTGTCACATAGTGTCAGAGAATGTGAGAGGCAGCATCTATCCTGCACTCAACAGTCACATAGTGTCAGAGAATGAGTTGGCAGTATCTATCCAACGCTCACCTGTCTAATAATATCAGCGAATGTGAGAGGAAGTATCGATCCTACACTCATCTGTCACATAATATCTGAGAATGACAGAGGCAGTATGTTTCCAACACTCAACTGTCACAGTATCAGAGAATGAGAGAGGCTGTAATTATCCAACACTCACCTGTCACATAGTGTCAGAGAATGAAAGAGGCAGTATCTATCCAACACTCACCTGTCACATTGTATCAGAGAATGAGAGAGGCAGTATCTATCCTCCACTCACATGACACCTAGTATCAGAGAATGAGAGAGGCGGTATCTATTCTGCACTCACCTGTCACATAGTGCCAGAGAAAGAGAGAGGCAGTATTTATCCAACACTCACCTGTCACACAGTTTCAGAGAATGACAGAGGCAGTATGTTTCCAACACTCAACAATCACAGCATCAGAGAATGAGAGATGCTGTATCTATCCAACACTCACCTGTCACATCGTGTCAGAGAATGAGAAAGGCACTATCAATCAAACGCTCACCTGTCACAGAGTGTCAGAGAATGAGAGAGGCAGTATCTATCCAACACTCACCTGTCACATTGTATCAGAGAATGCGAGAGGCAGTATCTATCCTCCACTCACATGACACCTAGTGTCAGAGAATGAGAGAGGCAGTATGTATTCTACAATCACCTGTTACATAGTGTCAGAGAATGAGAGAGGAAGTATCTATCCTGCACTCAACTGTCACATATTGTGAGAGAATGAAAGAGGCAGTATCTATCCTACACTCACCTGTCACATAGTGTCAGCGAATGAGAGAGGCATTATCTCTCCAACAATCACCTGTCACTGAGTATCAGAGAAAGAGGGAGTCAGTATCTATCCTACATTCACCTGTCACATAGTGTCAGAGAATGTGAGAGGCAGCATCTATCCTCCACTCAACTGTCACATAGTGTCAGAGAATGAGTTGGCAGTATTTATCCAACGCTCACCTGTCACATAATATCAGCGAATGAGAGAGGCAGTATCGATCCTACACTCACCTGTCACATAGTATCAGAGATTGACAGATGCAGTATGTTTCCAACACTCAACTGTCACAGTATCAGAGAATGAGAGAGGCTGTATCTATCCAAATCTCACCTGTCACATCTTGTCAGAGAATGAGAGAGGCAGTATCAATCAAACGCTCACCTGCCACATAGTGTCAGAGAATGAGAGAGGCAGTATCTATCCAACACTCACCTGTCACATTGTATCAGAGAATGAGAGAGGCAGTATCTATCCTCCACTCACATGACACCTAGTGTCAGAGAATGAGAGAGGCAGTGTCTATTCTGCACTCACCTGTCATATAGTGTCAGAGAATGAGAGAGGCAGTATCTATCCAAAACTCACCTGTCACATCGTGTCAGAGAATGAGAGAGGCAGTATCAATCAAACGCTCTCCTGTCACATAGTGTCAGAGAATGAGAGAGGCAGTATTTATCCAACACTCACCTGTCAAATTGTATCAGAGAATGAGAGAGGCAGTATCTATCCTCCACTCACATGACACCTAGTGTCAGAGAATGAGAGAGGCAATATCTATTCTGCACTCACCTGTCACATAGTGTCAGAGAATGAGAGAGGCTGTATCTATCCAACACTCACCTATTCCAATATGTCTGAGAATGAGAGTGGCAGTATGTATCCAACACTTACCTGTCACATAGTGTCAGAGAATGAGAGATGCACTATCTATCCTACACTCACATGTCACATAGTGTCAGAGAATGAGAGATGCTGTATCTATCCAACATTCACCTGTCACATCGTGTCAGAGAATGAGAGAGGCACTATCAATCAAACGCTCACCTGTCACATAGTGTCAGAGAATGCGAGAGGCAGTATCTATCCTCCACTCACATGACACCTAGTGTCAGAGAATGAGAGAGGCAGTATGTATTCTACAATCACCTGTTACATAGTGTCAGAGAATGAGAGAGGCAGTATCTATCCTGCACTCAACTGTCACATATTGTGAGAGAATGAAAGAGGCAGTATCTATCCTAGACTCACCTGTCACATAGTGTCAGCGAATGAGAGAGGCATTATCTCTCCAACACTCACCTGTCACTGAGTATCAGAGAATGAGAGAGTCAGTATCTATCCTACACTCACCTGTCATATCGTGTCAGAGAATGAGAGATGCTGTATCTAAAAATTAACTCAACTGTCACATAGTGTCCGAGAATGAAAGAGGCAGTGTCTATCCTGCACTCACCTGTCACATAGTGTCAGCGAATGAGAGAGGCAGTATCTCTCCAACACTCACCTGTCACTGAGTATCAGAGAAAGAGGGAGTCAGTATCTATCCTACATTCACCTGTCACATAGTGTCAGAGAACGTGAGAGGCAGCATCTATCCTCCACTCAACTGTCACATAGTGTCAGAGAATGAGTTGGCAGTATCTATCCAACGCTCACCTGTCACATAATATCAGCGAATGAGAGAGGCAGTATCGATCCTACACTCACCTGTCACATAGTATCAGAGAATGACAGATGCAGTATGTTTCCAACACTCAACTGTCACAGTATCAGAGAATGAGAGAGGCTGTATCTATCCAAATCTCACCTGCCACATCTTGTCAGAGAATGAGAGAGGCAGCATCAATCAAACGCTCACCTGCCACATAGTGTCAGAGAATGAGAGAGGCAGTATCTATCCAACACTCACCTGTCACATTGTATCAGAGAATGAGAGAGGCAGTATCTATCCTCCACTCACATGACACCTAGTGTCAGAGAATGAGAGAGGCAGTATCTATCCAACATTCACCTTTCACCTAGTGTCAGAGATTGAGAGAGGCAGTATCTATTCAACACTCACCTGTCACATAATATCAGCGAATGAGCGAGGCAATATCTATCCAACACTCACCTTTCACATCGTGTCAGAGAATGAGAGAGGCAGTATCTATCCCACAGTCACCTGTCACATAGTGTCAGTGAAGGAGAGAGCCAGTATCTATCCAACACTCTCCTGTCACTTAATGTCAGAGAATGAGAGAGGCAGAATCTATCCAACACTCACCTGCCACATAGTATCAGAGAATGAGAGAGGCACTATCTATCCTACACTCGCATGTCACATAGTATCAGAGAATGACAGAGGCAGTATGTTTCCAACACTCAACTGTCACAGTATCAGAGAATGAGAGAGGCTGTATCTATCCAAAACTCACCTGTCACATCTTGTCAGAGAATGAGAGAGGCAGTATCAATCAAACGCTCACCTGTCACATAGTGTCAGAGAATGAGAGAGGCAGTATCTATCCAACACTCACCTGTCACATTGTATCAGAGAATGAGAGAGGCAGTATCTATCCTCCACTTACTTGACACCTAGTGTCAGAGAATGAGAGAGACAGTATCTATTCTGCACTCACCTGTCACAATTTTGTCAGAGAATGAGAGAGGCAGTATCTATCCAACACTCACCTGTCACATAGTGTCAGAGAATGAGAGAGCACTATATATCCTACACTCACATGTCACATAGTGTCATAGAATGAGAGAGGCAGTATCAATCCTACACTCACATGTCACATCGTGTCAGAGATTGAGAGTGGCAGTATCTATCCTACACTCACCTGTTACATAGTGTCAGCGAATGAGAGAGGAAGTATCTCTCCAACACTCGCCTGTCACAAAGTGTCAGAGAATGAGAGAGGCAGTATCTATCCTATATCACCTGTCACATATTCTCAGAGAATGAGAGAGGCAGTATCTATCCAACACTCACCTGTCATCGGGTCAGAGAATGAGAGAGGCAGCATCTATTCAACACTCACCTGTCACATAATATCAGCGAATGAGAGAGGCACTATCTATCCTACACTCAACTGTCACATATTGTCAGAGAATGAGTGAAGCAGTATCTATCCAACACTCACCTGTCACATATTTTCAGAGAATGAGAGAGGCAGTTCCTATCCAACACTCACCTTTCACATCGTGTCAGAGAATGAGAGAGGCAGTATCAATCCCACAGTCACCAGTCACATAGTGTCAGTGAATGAGAGAGCCAGTATCTATCCAACACTCTCCTGTCACATAGTGTCAGAGAATGTGAGAGGTACTCTCTATCCTACACTCACATGTCACATAGTGTCATAGAATGAGAGAGGCAGTATCAATCAAACACTCACATGTCACATAGCGTCAGAGATTGAGAGTAGCATTATCTCTCCAACACTCGCCTGTCACATAGTGTCAGAGAATGAGAGACACAGTATCTAAAAAACACTCACCTGTCACATAGTGTCAGAGAATGAAAGAGGCAGTATCTATCCTACACTCACCTGTCACATAGTGTCAGCGAATGAGAGTGGCAGTATCTATCCAACGCTCACCTGTCACATAATATCAGCGAATGAGAGAGGCAGTATCGATCCTACACTCACCTGTCACATAGTATCAGAGAATGACAGAGGCAGTATGTTTCCAACACTAAACTGTCACAGTATCAGAGAATGAGAGAGGCTGTATCTATCCAAAACTCACCTGTCACGTCGTGTCAGAGAATGAGAGAGGCAGTATCAATCAAACGCTCACCTGTCACATAGTGTCAGAGAATGAGAGAGGCAGTATCCATCCAACACTCACCTGTCACATTGTATCAGAGAATGAGAGAGGCAGTATCTATCCTCCACTCACATGACACCTAGTGTCATAGAATGAGAGAGGTAGTATCAATCCTACACTCACATGTCACATCGTGTCAGAGATTGAGAGTGGCAGTATCTATCCTACACTCACCTGTTACACAGTGTCAGCGAATGAGAGAGGCAGTATCTCTCCAACACTCGCCTGTCACAAAGTGTCAGTAAATGTGAGAGGCAGTATCTATCCTATATCACCTGTCACATATTCTCAGAGAATGAGAGAGGCAGTATCTATCCAACACTCACCTGTCATCGGGTCAGAGAATGAGAGAGGCAGTATCTATTCAACACTCACCTGTCACATAATATCAGCGAATGAGAGAGGCACTATCTATCCAACACTCACATGTCACACAGTGTCAGAGAATGAGAGTGGCAGGATCCAACCTACACTCACCTTTTACATCGTGTAAGAGAGTGAGAGAAGCACTATCTATTTTACACTCACTTGTCACATAGTATCATAGAATGAGTGAGGCAGTATCAATCCAACACTCACATGTCACATCGTGTCAGAGATTGAGAGTGACAGTATCTATCCAACACTCACCTGTTACATAGTGTCAGCGAATGAGAGAGGCAGTATCTATCCAACACTCGCCTGTGACATGGTGTCAGAGAATGAGAGAGGCAGTATCCTTTCTACAATCACCTGTTACATAGTGTCAGAAAATGAGAGAGGCAGTATCTATCCTACACTCAACTGTCACATATTGTGAGAGAATGAGATAGGCAGTATCTATCCTACACTCATCTTTCACATAGTGTCAGCGAATCATAGAGGCATTATCTCTCCAACACTCACCTGTCACTGAGTATCAGAGAATGAGAGAGCCAGTATCTATCCTACACTCACCTGTCACATTGTGTCAGAGAATGAGAGACGCAGTATCTAAAAAACACTCACCTGTCACATAGTGTCAGAGAATGAAAGAGGCAGTATCTATCCTACACTCACCTGTCACATAGTGTCAGCGAATGAGAGAGGCAGTATATCTCCAACACTCACCTGTCACTGAGTATCAGAGAATGAGAGAGTCAGTATCTATCCTACACTCACCTGTCACATAGTGTCAGAGAATGTGAGAGGCAGCAGCGATCCTTCACTCAACTGACACATTGTGTCAGAGAATGAGTTGGCAGTATCTATCCAACACTCACCTGTCACATAATATCAGCGAATGAGAGAGGCAGTATCGATCCTATACTCACTTGTCACATAGTATCAGAGAATGACAGATGCAGTATGTTTCCAACACTCAACTGTCACAGTATCAGAGAATGAGAGAAGCTGTATCTATCCAAAACTCACCTGTCACATCGTGTCAGAGAATGAGAGAGGCAGTATCTATCCAACACTCAATTGTCACATTGTATCAGAGAATGAGAGAGGCAGTATCTACCCTCCACTCACATGACACCTAGTGTCAGAGAATTTGCGAGGCAGTATCTATTCTGCACTCACCTGTCACATACTGTCAGAGAATGAGAGAGGCAGTATCTATCCAACGCTCACCTGTCACACAGTTTCAGAGAATGACAGAGGCAGTATGTTTCTAACACTCAACAATCACAGCATCAGAGAATGAGAGAGGCTGTATCTATCCAACACTCACCTGTCACATCGTGTCAGAGAATGAGAGAGGCAGTATCAATCAAACGCTCACCTGTCACATAGTGTCAGAGAATGAGAGAGGCAGTATCTATCCAACACTCACCTGTCACATTGTATCAGAGAATGAGAGAGGCAGTATCTATCCTCCACTCGCATGACACCTAGTGTCAGAGAATGAGAGAGGCAGTATCTCTCCAACACTCGCCTGTGACATAGTGTCAGAGATTGAGAGAGGCAGTATCGATCCAACACTCACCTGTCACATTGTGTCAGAGAATGAGAGAGGCACGATATATCCTACACTTACATGTCAGATAGTGTCAGAGTATGAGAGAGCAGTATCTATTCTGCACTCACCTGTCACCTCGTGTCAGAGAATGAGAGAGGCAGTATCTATCCAACACTCACCTGTCAGACAGTTTCAGAGAATGACAGAGGCAGTATGTTTCCAACACTCAACAATCACAGCATCAGAGAATGAGAGAGGCTGTATCTATCCAACACTCACCTGTCACAACTTGTCAGAGAATGAGAGAGGCAGTATCAATCAAACGCTCACCTGTCACATAGTGTCAGAGAATGAGAGAGGCAGTATCTATTCTACAATCACCTGTTACATCGTGTCAGAGTTTGAGAGAGGCAGTATCTATCCTACACTCAACTGTCACATATTGTGAGAGAATGAGAGAGGCAGTATCTATCCTACACTCACCTATCCCATAGTGTCTGCAAATGAGAGAGGCATTATCTCTCCAACACTCACCTGTCACTGAGTATCAGAGAATGAGAGAGTCAGTATCTATCCTACACTCACCTGTCACATCGTGTCAGAGAATGAGAAACGCAGTATCTAAAAAACACTCACCTGTCACATAGTGTCAGAGATGAAAGAGTCAGTATCTATCCTACACTCACCTGTCACATAGTGTCAGCGAATGAAAGAGGCAGTATCTCTCCAACACTCACCAGGCACATATTGTGAGAGAATGAGAGAGGCAGTATCTATCCAACGCTCACCTGTCACATAATATCAGCGAATGAGAGAGGCAGTATCGATCCTACACTCAACTGTCACATAGTATCAGAGAATGACAGATGCAGTATGTTTCCAACACTCAACTGTCACAGTATCAGAGAATGAGAGGGGCAGTATCTATCCAAAACTCACTTGTCACATCGTGTCAGAGAATGAGAGAGGCAGTATAAATCAAACGCTCACCTGTCACATAGTGTCAGTGAATGAGAGAGGCAGTATCTATCCAACACTCACCTGTCACATTGTATCAGAGAATGAGAGAGGCAGTATCTATCCTCCACTCACATAACACCTAGTGTCAGAGAATGAGAGAGGCAGTATCTTTTCTGCACTCACCTGTCACATAGTGTCAGAGAATATGAGAGGCAGTATCTATCCAACACACACGTGTCACATCGTGTCAGAGAATGAGAGAGGCAGTATCTATCCTCCACTCACATGACACCTAGTGTCAGAGAATGAGAAAGGCAGTATCTATTCTGCACTCACCTGTCACATAGTGTAAGAAAATGAGAGAGGCAGTATCTATCCAACACTCACCTGTCACATAGTATCAGAGAATGAGATTGGCAGTAGCTATCCAACACTCACTTGTCACATAGTGTCATAGAATGAGAGAGGCCGTATCAATCCAACTGTCACATGTCACATCGTGTCAGAGATTGAGAGTGACAGTATCTATCCTACACTCACCTGTTACATCGTGTCAGCGAATGAGAGAGGCAGTATCTCTCCAACACTCGCCTGTGACATAGTGTCAGAGAATGAGAGAGGCAGTATCTATCCAACACTCACCTGTCACATTGTGTCAGAGAATGAGAGAGGCACTATATATCCTACACTCGCATGTCACATAGTGTCAGAGTATGAGAGAGCAGTATCTATTCTGCACTCACCTGTCACATCGTGTCAGAGTATAAGAGAGGCAGTATCTATCCAACACTCACCTGTCAGACAGTTTCAGAGAATGACAGGGCCAGTATGTTTCCAACACTCAATAATCACAGCATCAGAGAATGAGAGAGGCTGTATCTATCCAACACTCACCTGTCACATCGTGTCAGAGAATGAAAGAGGCAGTATCAATCAAACGCTCACCTGTCACATAGTGTCAGAGAATGAGAGAGGCAGTATCTATTCTACAATCACCTGTTACATAGTGTCAGAGAATGAGAGAGGCAGTATCTATCCTGCACTCAACTGTCACATATTGTGAGAGAATGAGAGAGGCAGTATCTATCCTACACTCACCTGTCACATAGTGTCAGCGAATGAGAGAGGCATTATCTCTGCAACACTCACCTGTCACTGATTATCAGAGAATGAGAATCAGTATCTATCCTACACTCACCTGTCATATCGTGTCAGAGAATGAGAGATGCTGTATCTAAAAAACAATCAACTGTCACATAGTGTCAGAGAATGAAAGAGGCAGTATCTATCCTACACTCACATGTTACATAATGTCAGCGAATGAGAGAGGCAGTATCTCTCCAACACTCACCTGTCACTGAGTATCAGAGAATGAGAGAGTCAGTATCTATCCTACACTCACCTGTCAAATAGTGTCAGAGAATGTGAGAGGCAGCATCTATCCTACACTCAACTGTCACATAGTGTCAGAGAATGAGTTGGCAGTATCTATCCAACGCTCACCTGTCACATAATATCAGCGAATGAGAGAGGCAGTATCGATCCTACACTCACCTGTCACATAGTATCAGAGAATGACAGAAGCAGTGTCTATTCTGCACTCACCTGTCATATAGTGTCAGAGAATGAGAGAAGCAGTATCTATCCAAAACTCACCTGTCACATCGTGTCAGAGAATGAGTCAGGCAGTATCAATCAAACGCTCTCCTGTCACATAGTGTCAGAGAATGAGAGAGGCAGTATTTATCCAACACTCACCTGTCAAATTGTATCAGAGAATGAGAGAGGCAGTATCTATCCTCCACTCACATGACACCTAGTGTCAGAGAATGAGAGAGGCAATATCTATTCTGCACTCACCTGTCACATAGTGTCAGAGAATGAGAGAGGCAGTATCTATCCAACACTCACCTATTCCAATATGTCTGAGAATGAGAGTGGCAGTATGTATGCAACACTCACCTGTCACATAGTGTCAGAGAATGAGAGATGCACTATCTATCCTACACTCACATGTCACATAGTGTCAGAGAATGAGAGAGGCAGAATCTATCCAACACGCAGCTGTCACTTAATATCAGAGAATGATAGAGTCATGATCTATCCTACACTCAACTGTCACAGTATCAGAGAATGAGAGAGGCAGTATCTATCGTACATTCACCTGCAACATAGTTTCAGAGAATGAGAGAGGCAGCATCTATCCAACACTCACCTGTCACATAGTGTCAGAGAATGTGAGAGGCAGCATCTATCCTGCACTCAACAGTCACATAGTGTCAGAGAATGAGTTGGCAGTATCTATCCAACGCTCACCTGTCTAATAATATCAGCGAATGTGAGAGGAAGTATCGATCCTACACACATCTGTCACATAATATCTGAGAATGACAGAGGCAGTATGTTTCCAACACTCAACTGTCACAGTATCAGAGAATGAGAGAGGCTGTAATTATCCAACACTCACCTGTCACATAGTGTCAGAGAATGAAAGAGGCAGTATCTATCCAACACTCACCTGTCACATTGTATCAGAGAATGAGAGAGGCAGTATCTATCCTCCACTCACATGACACCTAGTATCAGAGAATGAGAGAGGCGGTATCTATTCTGCACTCACCTGTCACATAGTGCCAGAGAAAGAGAGAGGCAGTATTTATCCAACACTCACCTGTCACACAGTTTCAGAGAATGACAGAGGCAGTATGTTTCCAACACTCAACAATCACAGCATCAGAGAATGAGAGATGCTGTATCTATCCAACACTCACCTGTCACATCGTGTCAGAGAATGAGAAAGGCACTATCAATCAAACGCTCACCTGTCACAGAGTGTCAGAGAATGAGAGAGGCAGTATCTATCCAACACTCACCTGTCACATTGTATCAGAGAATGCGAGAGGCAGTATCTATCCTCCACTCACATGACACCTAGTGTCAGAGAATGAGAGAGGCAGTATGTATTCTACAATCACCTGTTACATAGTGTCAGAGAATGAGAGAGGAAGTATCTATCCTGCACTCAACTGTCACATATTGTGAGAGAATGAAAGAGGCAGTATCTATCCTACACTCACCTGTCACATAGTGTCAGCGAATGAGAGAGGCATTATCTCTCCAACACTCACCTGTCACTGAGTATCAGAGAAAGAGGGAGTCAGTATCTATCCTACATTCACCTGTCACATAGTGTCAGAGAATGTGAGAGGCAGCATCTATCCTCCACTCAACTGTCACATAGTGTCAGAGAATGAGTTGGCAGTATTTATCCAACGCTCACCTGTCACATAATATCAGCGAATGAGAGAGGCAGTATCGATCCTACACTCACCTGTCACATAGTATCAGAGATTGACAGATGCAGTATGTTTCCAACACTCAACTGTCACAGTATCAGAGAATGAGAGAGGCTGTATCTATCCAAATCTCACCTGTCACATCTTGTCAGAGAATGAGAGAGGCAGTATCAATCAAACGCTCACCTGCCACATAGTGTCAGAGAATGAGAGAGGCAGTATCTATCCAACACTCACCTGTCACATTGTATCAGAGAATGAGAGAGGCAGTATCTATCCTCCACTCACATGACACCTAGTGTCAGAGAATGAGAGAGGCAGTGTCTATTCTGCACTCACCTGTCATATAGTGTCAGAGAATGAGAGAGGCAGTATCTATCCAAAACTCACCTGTCACATCGTGTCAGAGAATGAGAGAGGCAGTATCAATCAAACGCTCTCCTGTCACATAGTGTCAGAGAATGAGAGAGGCAGTATTTATCCAACACTCACCTGTCAAATTGTATCAGAGAATGAGAGAGGCAGTATCTATCCTCCACTCACATGACACCTAGTGTCAGAGAATGAGAGAGGCAATATCTATTCTGCACTCACCTGTCACATAGTGTCAGAGAATGAGAGAGGCTGTATCTATCCAACACTCACCTATTCCAATATGTCTGAGAATGAGAGTGGCAGTATGTATCCAACACTTACCTGTCACATAGTGTCAGAGAATGAGAGATGCACTATCTATCCTACACTCACATGTCACATAGTGTCAGAGAATGAGAGATGCTGTATCTATCCAACATTCACCTGTCACATCGTGTCAGAGAATGAGAGAGGCACTATCAATCAAACGCTCACCTGTCACATAGTGTCAGAGAATGCGAGAGGCAGTATCTATCCTCCACTCACATGACACCTAGTGTCAGAGAATGAGAGAGGCAGTATGTATTCTACAATCACCTGTTACATAGTGTCAGAGAATGAGAGAGGCAGTATCTATCCTGCACTCAACTGTCACATATTGTGAGAGAATGAAAGAGGCAGTATCTATCCTAGACTCACCTGTCACATAGTGTCAGCGAATGAGAGAGGCATTATCTCTCCAACACTCACCTGTCACTGAGTATCAGAGAATGAGAGAGTCAGTATCTATCCTACACTCACCTGTCATATCGTGTCAGAGAATGAGAGATGCTGTATCTAAAAATTAACTCAACTGTCACATAGTGTCCGAGAATGAAAGAGGCAGTGTCTATCCTGCACTCACCTGTCACATAGTGTCAGCGAATGAGAGAGGCAGTATCTCTCCAACACTCACCTGTCACTGAGTATCAGAGAAAGAGGGAGTCAGTATCTATCCTACATTCACCTGTCACATAGTGTCAGAGAACGTGAGAGGCAGCATCTATCCTCCACTCAACTGTCACATAGTGTCAGAGAATGAGTTGGCAGTATCTATCCAACGCTCACCTGTCACATAATATCAGCGAATGAGAGAGGCAGTATCGATCCTACACTCACCTGTCACATAGTATCAGAGAATGACAGATGCAGTATGTTTCCAACACTCAACTGTCACAGTATCAGAGAATGAGAGAGGCTGTATCTATCCAAATCTCACCTGCCACATCTTGTCAGAGAATGAGAGAGGCAGCATCAATCAAACGCTCACCTGCCACATAGTGTCAGAGAATGAGAGAGGCAGTATCTATCCAACACTCACCTGTCACATTGTATCAGAGAATGAGAGAGGCAGTATCTATCCTCCACTCACATGACACCTAGTGTCAGAGAATGAGAGAGGCAGTGTCTATTCTGCACTCACCTGTAACATAGTGTCAGAGAATGAGAGAGGCAGTATCTATCCAACACTCACCTGTCAGACAGTTTCAGAGAATGACAGAGGCAGTATGTTTCCAACACTCAACAATCACAGCATCAGAGAATGAGAGAGGCTGTATCGATCCAACACTCACCTGTCACATCGAGTCAGAGAATGAGAGAGGCAGTATCATTCAAACGCTCACCTGTCACATCGTGTCAGAGAATGAGAGAGGCAGTATCCATCCTACACTCAACTGTCACATATTGTGAGAGAATGAGAGAGGCAATATCTATCCTACGCTCACCTGTCACATAGTGTCAGCGAATGAGAGAGGCATTATCTCTCCAACACTCACCTGTCACTGAGTATCAGCGAATGAGAGAGTCAGTATCTATCCTACACTCACCTGTCATATCGTGTCAGAGATTGAGAGATGCTGTATCTAAAAAACACTCAACTGTCACGTAGTGTCAGAGAATGAAAGAGGCAGTATCTATCCTACACTCACCTGTCACATAGTGTCAGCAAATGAGAGAGGCAGTATCTCTCCAACACTCACCTGTCACTGAGTATCAGAGAATGAGAGAGGCAGTATCTATCCTACACTCACCAGTCATATCGTGTCAGAGAATGAGAGATGCTGTATCTAAAAAACACTCAACTGTCACATAGTATCAGAGAATGAAAGAGGCAGTATCTACCCTGCACTCACCTGTCACATAGTATCAGCGAATGAGAGAGGCAGTATCTCTCCAACACTCACTTGTCACTGAGTATCAGAGAAAGAGGGAGTCAGTATCTATCCTCCACTCAACTGTCACATAGTGTCAGAGAATGAGTTGGCAGTATCTATCCAACGCTCACCTGTCACATAATATCAGCGAATGAGAGAGGCAGTATCGATCCTACACTCACCTGTCACATAGTATCAGAGAATGACAGATGCAATATGTTTCCAACACTCAACTGTCACAGCATCAGAGAATGAGAGAGGCTGTATCTATCCAAATCTCACCTGTCACATCTTGTCAGAGAATGAGAGAGGCAGTATCAATCAAACGCTCACCTGCCACATAGTGTCAGAGAATGAGAGAGGCAGTATCTATCCAACACTCACCTGTCACATTGTATCAGAGAATGAGAGTGGCAGTATCTATCCTCAACTCACATGACACCTAGTGTCAGAGAATGAGAGAGGCAGTGTCTATTCTGCACTCACCTGTCATATAGTGTCAGAGATTGAGAGAGGCAGTATCTATCCAAAACTCACCTGTCACATCGTGTCAGAGAATGAGAGAGGCAGTATCAATCAAACGCTCTCCTGTCACATAGTGTCAGAGAATGAGAGAGGCAGTATTTATCCAACACTCACCTGTCAAATTGTATCAGAGAATGAGAGAGGCAGTATCTATCCTCCACTCACATGACACCTAGTGTCAGAGAATGAGAGAGGCAATATCTATTCTGCACTCACCTGTCACATAGTGTCAGAGAATGAGAGAGGCAGTATCTATCCAACACTCACCTATTCCAATATGTCTGAGAATGAGAGTGGCAGTATGTATCTAACACTCACAAGTCACATAGTGTCAGAGAATGAGAGAGGCAGAATCTATCCAACACGCAGCTGTCACTTAATATCAGAGAATGATAGAGTCATGATCTATCCTACACTCAACTGTCACAGTATCAGAGAATGAGAGAGGCAGTATCTATCGTACATTTACCTGCAACATAGTTTCAGAGAATGAGAGAGGCAGCATCTATCCAACACTCACCTGTCACATAGTGTCAGAGAATGTGAGAGGCAGCATCTATCCTGCACTCAACAGTCACATAGTGTCAGAGAATGAGTTGGCAGTATCTATCCAACGCTCACCTGTCTAATAATATCAGCGAATGTGAGAGGAAGTATCGATCCTACACTCATCTGTCACATAATATCTGAGAATGACAGAGGCAGTATGTTTCCAACACTCAACTGTCACAGTATCAGAGAATGAGAGAGGCTGTAATTATCCAACACTCACCTGTCACATAGTGTCAGAGAATGAAAGAGGCAGTATCTATCCAACACTCACCTGTCACATTGTATCAGAGAATGAGAGAGGCAGTATCTATCCTCCACTCACATGACACCTAGTATCAGAGAATGAGAGAGGCTGTATCTATTCTGCACTCACCTGTCACATAGTGCCAGAGAATGAGAGAGGCAGTATTTATCCAACACTCACCTGTCATACAGTTTCAGAGAATGACAGAGGCAGTATGTTTCCAACACTCAACAACCACAGCATCAGAGAATGAGAGATGCTGTATCTATCCAACACTCACCTGTCACATCGTGTCAGAGAATGAGAAAGGCACTATCAATCAAACGCTCACCTGTCACAGAGTGTCAGAGAATGAGAGAGGCAGTATCTATCCAAAACTCACCTGTCACATTGTATCAGAGAATGCGAGAGGCAGTATCTATCCTCCACTCACATGACACCTAGTGTCAGAGAATGAGATAGGCAGTATGTATTCTACAATCACCTGTTACATAGTGTCAGAGAATGAGAGAGGAAGTATCTATCCTGCACTCAACTGTCACATATTGTGAGAGAATGAAAGAGGCAATATCTATCCTACACTCACCTGTCACATAGTGTCAGCGAATGAGAGAGGCATTATCTCTCCAACACTCACCTGTCACTGAGTATCAGCGAATGAGAGAGTCAGTATCTATCCTACACTCACCTGTCATATCGTGTCAGAGATTGAGAGATGCTGTATCTAAAAAACACTCAACTGTCACGTAGTGTCAGAGAATGAAAGAGGCACTATCTACCCTACACTCACCTGTGACATAGTGTCAGCAAATGAGAGAGGCAGTATCTCTCCAACACTCACCTGTCACTGAGTATCAGAGAATGAGAGAGGCAGTATCTATCCTACACTCACCAGTCATATCGTGTCAGAGAATGAGAGATGCTGTATCTAAAAAACACTCAACTGTCACATAGTGTCAGAGAATGAAAGAGGCAGTATCTATCCTGCACTCACTTGTCACTGAGTATCAGAGAAAGAGGGAGTCAGTATCTATCCTACATTCACCTGTCACATAGTGTCAGAGAATGTGAGAGGCAGCATCTATCCTCCACTCAACTGTCACATAGTGTCAGAGAATGAAAGAGGCAGTATCTATCCTGCACTCACTTGTCACTGAGTATCAGAGAAAGAGGGAGTCAGTATCTATCCTACATTCACCTGTCACATAGTGTCAGAGAATGTGAGAGGCAGCATCTATCCTCCACTCAACTGTCACATAGTGTCAGAGAATGAGTTGGCAGTATCTATCCAACGCTCACCTGTCACATAATATCAGCGAATGAGAGATGCAGTATCGATCCTACACTCACCTGTCACATAGTATCAGAGAATGACAGATGCAGTATGTTTCCAACACTCAACTGTCACAGTATCAGAGAATGAGAGAGGCAGTATCAATCAAACGCTAACCTGCCACATAGTGTCAGAGAATGAGAGAGGCAGCATCTATCCAACACTCACCTGTCACATTGTATCAGAGAATGAGAGTGGCAGTATCTATCCTCAACTCACATGACACCTAGTGTCAGAGAATGAGAGAGGCAGTGTCTATTCTGCACTCACCTGTCATATAGTGTCAGAGAATGAGATAGGCAGTATCTATCCAAAACTCACCTGTCACATCGTGTCAGAGAATGAGAGAGGCAGTATCAACCAAACGCTCTCCTGTCACATAGTGTCAGAGAATGAGAGAGGCAGTATTTATCCAACACTCACCTGTCAAATTGTATCAGAGAATGAGAGAGGCAGTATCTATCCTCCACTCACATGACACCTAGTGTCAGAGAATGAGAGAGGCAATATCTATTCTGCACTCACCTGTCACATAGTCTCAGAGAATGAGAGAGGCAGTATCTATCCAACACTCACCTATTCCAATATGTCTGAGAATGAGAGTGGCAGTATGTATCCAACACTCACCTGTCACATAGTGTCAGAGAATGAGAGAGGCAGAATCTATCCAACACGCAGCTGTCACTTAATATCAGAGAATGATAGAGTCATGATCTATCCTACAATCAACTGTCACAGTGTCAGAGAATGAGAGAGGCAGTATCTATCGTACATTCACCTGCAACATAGTTTCAGAGAATGAGAGAGGCAGCATCTATCCAACACTCACCTGTCACATAGTGTCAGAGAATGTGAGAGGCAGCATCTATCCTGCACTCAACAGTCACATAGTGTCAGAGAATGAGTTGGCAGTATCTATCCAACGCTCATCTGTCTAATAATATCAGCGAATGTGAGAGGAAGTATCGATCCTACACTCATCTGTCACATAATATCTGAGAATGACAGAGGCAGTATGTTTCCAACACTCAACTGTCACAGTATCAGAGAATGAGAGAGGCTGTAATTATCCAACACTCACCTGTCACATAGTGTCAGAGAATGAAAGAGGCAGTATCTATCCAACACTCACCTGTCACATTGTATCAGAGAATGAGAGAGGCAGTATCTATCCTCCACTCACATGACACCTAGTGTCAGAGAATGAGAGAGGCTGTATCTATTCTGCACTCACCTGTCACATAGTGCCAGAGAATGAGAGAGGCAGTATTTATCCAACACTCACCTGTCACACAGTTTCAGAGAATGACAGAGGCAGTATGTTTCCAACACTCAACAATCACAGCATCAGATAATGAGAGATGCTGTATCTATCCAACACACACTTGTCACATCGTGTCAGAGAATGAGAGAGGCACTATCAATCAAACGCTCACCTGTCACATCGTGTCAGAGAATGCGAGAGGCAGTATCTATCCTCCACTCACATGACACCTAGTGTCAGAGAATGAGAGAGGCAGTATGTATTCTACAATCACCTGTTACATAGTGTCAGAGAATGAGAGAGGCAGTATCTATCCTGCACTCAACTGTCACATATTGTGAGAGAATGAAAGAGGCAGTATCTATCCTACACTCACCTGTCACATAGTGTCAGCGAATGAGAGAGGCATTATCTCTCCAACACTCACCTGTCACTCTGTATCAGAGAATGAGAGAGTCAGTATCTATCCTACACTCACCTGTCATATCGTGTCAGAGAATGAGAGATGCTGTATCTAAAAAACACTCAACTGTCACATAGTGTCAGAGAATGAAAGAGGTAGTATCTCTCCAACACTCACCTGTCACTGAGTATCAGAGAAAGAGGGAGTCAGTATCTATCCTACATTCACCTGTCACATAGTGTCAGAGAACGTGAGAGGCAGCATCTATCCTCCACTCAACTGTCACATAGTGTCAGAGAATGAGTTGGCAGTATCTATCCAACGCTCACCTGTCACATAATATCAGCGAATGAGAGAGGCAGTTTCGATCCGACACTCATCTGTCACATAGTATCAGAGAATGACAGATGCAGTATGTTTCCAACACTCAACTGTCACAGTATCAGCGAATGAGAGAGGCTGTATCTATCCAAATCTCACCTGTCACATCTTGTCAGAGAATGAGAGAGGCAGTATCAATCAAACGCTCACCTGCCACATAGTGTCAGAGAATGAGAGAGGCAGTATCTATCCAACACTCACCTGTCACATTGTATCAGAGAATGAGAGAGGCAGTATCTATCCTCCACTCACATGACACCTAGTGTCAGAGAATGAGAGAGGCAGTGTCTATTCTGCACTCACCTGTAACATAGTGTCAGAGAATGAGAGAGGCAGTATGTTTCCAACACTCAACAATCACAGCATCAGAGAATGAGAGAGGCTGTATCTATCCAACACTCACCTGTCACATCTTGTCAGAGAATGAGAGAGGCAGTATCAATCAAACGCTCACCTGTCACATAGTGTCAGAGAATGAGAGAGGTAGTATCTATCCTACACTCAACTGTCACATATTGTGAGAGAATGAGAGAGGCAATATCTATCCTACACTCACCTGTCACATAGTGTCAGCGAATGAGAGAGGCATTATCTCTCCAACACTCACCTGTCACTGAGTATCAGCGAATGAGAGAGTCAGTATCTATCCTACACTCACCTGTCATATCGTGTCAGAGATTGAGAGAAGCTGTATCTAAAAAACACTCAACTGTCACGTAGTGTCAGAGAATGAAAGAGGCAGTATCTATCCTACACTCACCTGTCACATAGTGTCAGCGAATGAGAGAGGCAGTATCTCTCCAACACTCACCTGTCACTGAGTATCAGAGAATGAGAGAGTCAGTATCTATCCTACACTCACCTGTCACATAGTGTCAGAGAATGTGAGAGGCAGCATCTATCCTACACTCAACTGTCACATAGTGTCAGAGAATGAGTTGGCAGTATCTATCCAACGCTCACCTGTCACATAATATCAGCGAATGAGAGAGGCAGTATCGAACCTACACTCACCTGTCACATAGTATCAGAGAATGACAGATGCAGTATGTTTCCAACACTCAACTGTCACAGTATCAGAGAATGAGAGAGGCTGTATCTATCCAAAACTCACCTGTCACATCGTGTCAGAGAATGAGAGAGGCAGTATCAATCAAACGCTCACCTGTCACATAGTGTCAGAGAATGAGAGAGGCAGTATCTATCCAACACTCACCTGTCACATTGTATCAGAGAATGAGAGAGGCAGTATCAATCCTCCACTCACATGACACCTAGTGTCAGAGAATGAGAGAGGCAGTGTCTATTCTGCACTCACCTGTCACATAGTGTCAGAGAATGAGAGAGGCAGTATCTATCCAAAACTCACCTGTCACACAGTTTCAGAGAATGACAGAGACAGTATGTTTCCTACACTCAACAAGCACAGCATCAGAGAATGAGAGAGGCTGTATCTATCCAACACTCACCTGTCACATCGTGTCAGAGAATGAGAGAGGCAGTATCAATCAAACGCTCACCTGTCACATAGTGTCAGAGAATGAAAGAGGCAGTATCTATTCTGCACTCACCTGTCACATAGTGCGAGAGAATGAGTGAGGCAGTAACTATCCAACACTCACCTGTCACACAGTTTCAGAGAATGACAGAGGCAGAATGTTTCCAACACTCAACAATCACAGCATCAGAGAATGAGAGAGGCAGTATCTATCCAACACTCACCTGTCACATTGTATCAGAGAATGTGAGAGGCAGTATCAATCCTCCACTCACATGACACCTAGTGTCAGAGAATGAGAGAGGCTGCATCTATTCTGCACTCACCTGTCACATTGTAACAGAGAATGAGAGAGGCAGTATCAATCAAACGCTCACCTGTCACATATTGTCAGAGAATGAGAGAGGCAGTATTTTTTCAACACTCACCTGTCACATTGTAACAGAGAATGAGAGAGGCAGTATCTATCCTCCACTCACATGACACCTAGTGTCAGAGAATGAGAGAGGCAGTATCTATTCTGCACTCACCTGTCACATAGTGTCAGAAAATGAGAGAGGCAGTATCTATCCAACACTCACCTGTTCCATAGTCTCAGAGAATGAGAGTGGCAGTATGTATCCAGCACTCACCTGTCACATAATGTAAGAGAATGAGAGATGCACTATCTATCCTACACTCACATGTCACATAGTGTCAGAGAATGAGAGAGGCAGAATCTATCCAACACGCAGCTGTCACTTAATATCAGAGAATGAGAGAGTCATGATCTATCCTACACTCAACTGTCACAGTGTCAGAGAATGAGAGAGGCAGTATCTATCGTACATTCACCAGTCACATAATTTCAGAGAATGAGAGAGGCAGCATCTATCCAACATTCACCTGTCACATAGTGTCAGAGAATGTGAGAGGCAGCATCTATCCTGCACTCAACTGTCACATAGTGTCAGAGAATGAGTTGGCAGTATCTATCCAACGATCACCTGTCACATAATATCAGCGAATGAGAGAGGAAGTATCGATCCTACACTCACATGTCACATAATATCTGAGAATGACAGAGGCAGTATGTTTCCAACACTCAACTTTAACAGTATCAGAGAATGAGAGAGGCTGTATCTATCCAACACTCACCTGTCACATCGTGTCAGAGAAGGAGAGAGGCAGTATCAATCAAACGCTCACCTGTCACATAGTGTCAGAGAATGAAAGAGGCAGTATCTATCCAACACTCACCTGTCACATTGTATCAGAGAATGAGAGAGGCAGTATCTATCGTCCACTCACATGACACCTAGTGTCAGAGAATGAGAGAGGCTGTATCTATTCTGCACTCACCTGTCACATACTGCCAGAGAATGAGAGAGGCAGTAACTATCCAACACTCACCTGTCACACAGTTTCAGAGAATGACAGACGCAGTATGTTTCCAACACTCAACAATCACAGCATCGGAGAATGAGAGAGGCTGTATCTATCCAAAACTCACCTGTCACATCGTGTCAGAGAATGAGAGAGGCAGTATGAATCAAACGCTCACCTGTCACATAGTGTCAGCGAATGAGAAAGGCAGTATCTATCCAAAACTCACCTGTCACATTGTATCAGAGAATGAGAGAGGTTGTATCTATCCTCCACTCACATGACAACTAATGTCAGAGAATGAGAGAGGCAGTATCTATTCTACAATCACCTGTTACATAGTGTCAGAGAATGAGAGAGGCAGTATCTTTCCTACACTCAACTGTCACATATTGTGGGAGAATGAGAGGCAGTATCTATCCTACACTCACCTGTCACATATTGTCAGCGAATGAGAGAGGCATTATCTCTCCAACACTCACCTGTCACTGAGTATGAGCGAATGAGAGAGTCAGTATCTATCCTGCACTCACCTGTCATATCGTGTCAGAGATTGAGAAATGCTGTATCTAAAAAACACTCAACTGTCACATAGTGTCAGAGAATGAAAGAGGCAGTATCTATCCTTCACTCACCTGTCACATAGTGTCAGCGAATGAGAGAGGCAGTATCTCTCCAACACTCACCTGTCACTGAGTATCAGAGAATGAGAGAGTCAGTATCTATCCTACACTCACCTGTCACATAGTGTCAGAAAATGAGAGAGGCAGTATCTATCCAACGCTCACCTGTCACATAATATCAGCGAATGAGTGAGGAAGTATCGATCCAACACTCACATGTCACATAATATCTGAGAATGACAGAGGCAGTATGTTTCCAACACTCAACTGTCACAGTATCAGAGAATGAGAGAGGCTGTATCTATTCTGCACTCACCTGTCACATACTGCCAGAGAATGAGAGAGGCAGTAACTATCCAACACTCACCTGTCACACAGTTTCAGAGAATGACAGAGGCAGTATGTTTCCAACACTCAACAATCACAGCATCGGAGAATGAGAGAGGCTGTATCTATCCAAAACTCACCTGTCACATCGTGTCAGAGAATGAGAGAGGCAGTATGAATCAAACGCTCACCTGTCACATAGTGTCAGCGAATGAGAAAGGCAGTATCTATCCAAAACTCACCTGTCACATTGTATCAGAGAATGAGAGAGGTTGTATCTATCCTCCACTCACATGACAACTAATGTCAGAGAATGAGAGAGGCAGTATCTATTCTACAATCACCTGTTACATAGTGTCAGAGAATGAGAGAGGCAGTATCTTTCCTACACTCAACTGTCACATATTGTGGGAGAATGAGAGAGGCAGTGTCTATCCTAAACTCACCTGTCACATAGTGTCAGCGAATGAGAGAGGCAGTCTCTCTCCAACACTCACCTGTCACTGAGTATCAGAGAATGAGAGAGGCAGTATCGATCCTACACTCACCTGTCACATAGTATCAGAGAATGACAGATGCAGTATGTTTCCAACACTCAACTGTCACAGTATCAGAGAATGAGAGAGGCTGTATCTATCCAAACTCACCTGTCACATCGTGTCAGAGAATGAGAGAGGCAGTATCAATCAAACGCTCACCTGTCACATAGTGTCAGAGAATGAGAGAGGCAGTATCTATCAAACACTCACCTGTCACATTGTAACAGAGAATGAGAGAGGCAGTATCTATCCTCCGCTCACCTGTCACATAGTGTCAGAGAATGAGAGAGGCAGTATCTATTCTACAATCACCTGTTACATAGTGTCAGAGAATGAGAGAGGCAGTATCTATCCTACAATCAACTGTCACATATTGTGAGAGAATGAGAGAGGCAGTATCTATCCTACAATCAACTGTCACATATTGTGAGAGAATGAGAGAGGCAGTATCTATCCTACACTCACGTGTCACATAGTGTCAGCGAATGAGAGCGGCATTATCTCTCCAACACTCACTTGTCACTGAGTATCAGAGAATGAGAGAGTCAGTATCTATCCTACACTCACCTGTCATATCGTGTCAGAGAATGAGAGATGCTGTATCTAAAAAACACTCAACTGTCACATCGTGTCAGAGAAAGAAAAGAGGCAGTATCTTTCCTACACTCACCTGTCACATAGTGTCAGCGAATAAGAGAGGCAGTATCAATCAAACGCTCACCTGTCACATAGTGTCAGAGAATGAGAGAGGCAGTATCTATCCAACACTCACCTGTCACATTGTATCAGAGAATGAGAGAGGCAGTATCTATCCTCCACTCACATGACACCTAGTGTCAGAGAATGAGACAGGATGTCTATTCTGCACTCACCTGTCATATAGTGTCAGAGAATGAGAGAGGCAGTATCTATCCTAAACTCACGTGTCACACAGTTTCAGAGAATGACAGAGACAGTATGTTTCCTACACTCAACAATCACAGCATCAGAGAATGAGAGAGGCTGTATCTATCCAACACTCATCTGTCACATTGTATCAGAGAATGAGAGAGGCAGTATCTATCCTCCACTCACATGACACCTAGTGTCAGAGAATGAGAGAGGCAATATCTATTCTGCACTCACCTGTCACATAATGTCAGAAAATGAGAGAGGCAGTATCTATCCAACACTCACCTGTCACACAGTTTCAGAGAATGACAGAGACAGTATGTTTCCTACACTCAACAATCACAGCATCAGAGAATGAGAGTGGCAGTATGAATCCAACACTCACCTGTCACATAGTGTCAGAGAATGAGAGATGCACTATCTATCCTACACTCACATGTCACATAGTGTCAGAGAATGAGAGAGGCAGAATCTATCCAACACGCAGCTGTCACTTAATATCAGAGAATGAGAGAGTCATGATCTATCCTACACTCAACTGTCACAGTGTCAGAGAATGAGAGAGGCAGTATCTATCGTACATTCACCTGTCACATAATTTCAGAGAATGAGAGAGGCAGCATCTATCCAACACTCACCTGTCACATAATATCAGCGAATGAGAGAGGAAGTATCGATCCTACCCTCACCTGTCACATAATATCTGAGAATGACAGAGGCAGTATGTTTCCAACACTCAACAATCAGAGCATCAGAGAATGAGAGAGGCTGTATCTATCCAACACTCACCTGTCATATCGTGTCAGAGAATGAGAGAGGCAGTATCAATCAAACGCTCACCTGTCACATAGTGTCAGAGAATGAGAGAGGCAGTATCTATCAAACACTCACCTGTCACATTGTAACAGAGAATGAGAGAGGCAGTATCTATTCTACAATCACCTGTTACATAGTGTCAGAGAATGAGAGAGGCAGTATCTATCCTACAATCAACTGTCACATATTGTGAGAGAATGAGAGAGGCAGTATCTATCCTACAATCAACTGTCACATATTGTGAGAGAATGAGAGAGGCAGTATCTATCCTACACTCACGTGTCACATAGTGTCAGCGAATGAGAGAGTCAGTATCTATCCTACACTCACCTGTCATATCGTGTCAGAGAATGAGAGATGCTGTATCTAAAAAACACTCAACTGTCACATAGTGTCAGAGAAAGAAAAGAGGCAGTATCTTTCCTACACTCACCTGTCACATAGTGTCAGCGAATGAGAGAGGCAGTATCTCTCCAACACTCACCTGTCACTGAGTATCAGAGAATGAGAGAGTCAGTATCTATCCTACACTCACCTGTCACATAGTGTCATAGAATGTGAGAGGCAGCATCTATCCTACACTCAACTGTCACATAGTGTCAGAGAATGAGTTGGCAGTATCTATCCAACGCTCACCTGTCACATAATATCAGCGAATGAGAGAGGCTGTATCGATCCAACACTCACCTGTCACATAGTATCAGAGAATGACAGATGCAGTATGTTTCCAACACACAACTGTCACAGTATCAGAGAATGAGAGAGGCTGTATCTATCCAAAACTCACCTGTCACATCGTATCAGAGAATGAGAGAGGCAGTATCAATCAAATGCTCACCTGTCACACAGTTTCAGAGAATGACAGAGACAGTATGTTTCCAACACTCAACAATCACAGCATCAGAGAATGAGAGAGGCTCTATCTATCCAACACTCACCTGTTCCATAGTGTCAGAGAATGAGAGTGGCAGTATGCATCCAACACTCACCTGTCACATGGTGTCAGAGAATGAGAGATGCACTATCTATCCTGCACTCACATGTCACATAGTGTCAGAGAATGAGAGAGGCAGTATCTATCCAACACGCAGCTGTTACTTAATATCAGAGAATGAGAGAGTCATGATCTATCCTACACTCAACTGTCACAGTGTCAGAGAATGAGAGAGGCAGTATCTATCGTACATTCACCTGTCACATAATTTCAGAGAATGAGAGAGGCAGCATCTATCCAACACTCACCTGTCACACAGTGTCAGAGCATGTGAGAGGCAGCATCTATCCTGCACTCAACTGTCACATAATGTCAGAGAACGAGTATGGCCGTATCTATCCAACGCTCACCTGTCGCATAATATCAGGGAATGAGAGAGGAAGTATCGATCGATCCTACACTCACCTGTCACATAATATCTGAGAATGACAGAGGCAGTATGTTTCCAACACTCAACAATCACAGCATCAGAGAATGAGAGAGGCTGTATCTATCCAAAACTCACCTGTCATATCGTGTCAGAGAATGAGAGAGGCAGTATCAATCAAACGCTCACCTGTCACATAGTGTCAGAGAATGAGAGAGGCAGTATCTATCCAACACTCACCTGTCACATTGTAACAGAGAATGAGAGAGGCAGTATCTATCCTCCGCTCACCTATCACATAGTGTCAGAGAATGAGAGAGGCAGTATCTATTCTACAATCACCTGTTACATAGTGTCAGAGAATGAGAGAGGCAGTATCTATCCTACAATCAACTGTCACATATTGTGAGAGAATGAGAGAGGCAGTATCTATCCTACACTCACGTGTCACATAGTGTCAGCGAATGAGAGCGGCATTTTCTCTCCAACACTCACTTGTCACTGAGTATCAGAGAATGAGAGAGTCAGTATCTATCCTACACTCACCTGTCACATCGTGTCAGAGAATGAGAGATGCTGTATCTAAAAAACAATCAACTGTCACATCGTGTCAGAGAGAAAATAGAGGCAGTATCTTTCCTACACTCACCTGTCACATAGTGTCAGCGAATGAGAGAGGCAGTATCTCTCCAACAGTCACCTGTCACTGAGTATCAGAGAATGAGAGAGTCAGTATCTATCCTACACTCACCTGTCACATAGTGTCAGAGAATGTGAGAGGCAGCATCTATCCTACACTCACCTGTCACATAGTATCAGGGAATGACAGATGCAGTATGTTTCCAACACACAACTGTCACAGTATCAGAGAATGAGAGAGGCTGTATCTATCCTGCACTCACCTGTCACATCGTATCAGAGAATGAGAGAGGCAGTATCAATCAAACGCTCACCTGTCATATAGTGTCAGAGAATGAGAGAGGCAGTATCTATCCAACACTCACCTGTCACATTGTATCAGAGAATGAGAGAGGCAGTATCTCCCCTCCACTCACATGACACCTAGTGTCAGAGAATGAGACAGGATGTCTATTCTGCACTCACCTGTCACATCGTATCAGAGAATGAGAGAGGCAGTATCTATCCAAAACTCACCTGTCACACAGTTTCAGAGAATGACAGAGACAGTATGTTTCCAACACTCAACAATCACAGCATCAGAGAATGAGAGAGGCTGTATCTATCCAACACTCACCTGTTCCATAGTGTCAGAGAATGAGAGTGGCAGTATGCATCCAACACTCACCTGTCACATAGTGTAAGAGAATGAGAGATGCACGATCTATCCTACACTCACATGTCACATAGTGTCAGAGAATGAGAGAGGCAGAATCTATCCAACCCGCAGCTGTCACTTAATATCAGAGAATGAGAGAGTCAGTATCTATCCTGCACTCAACTGTCACAGTTTCAGAGAATGAGAGAGGCAGTATCTATCGTACATTCACCAGTCACATAATTTCAGAGAATGAGAGAGGCAGCATCTATCCAACATTCACCTGTCACATAGTGTCAGAGAATGTGAGAGGCAGCATCTATCCTGCACTCAACTGTCGCATAGTGTCAGAGAATGAGTTGGCAGTATCTATCCAACGCTCACCTGTCACATAATATCAGCGAATGAGCGAGGAAGTATCGATCCTACACTCACCTGTCACATAATATCTGAGAATGACAGAGGCAGTATGTTTCCAACACTCAACTGTCACAGTATCAGAGAATGAGAGAGGCTGTATCTAACCAACACTCACCTGTCACATCGTGTCAGTGAAGGAGAGAGGCAGTATCAATCAAACGCTCACCTGTCACATAGTATCAGAGAATGAAAGAGGCAGTATCTATCCAACACTCACCTGTCACGTTATATCAGAGAATGAGAGAGGCAGTATCTATCCTCCACTCACATGACACCTCGTGTCAGAGAATGAGAGCGGCTGTATCTATTCTGCACTCACCTGTCACATAGTGCCAGAGAATGAGAGAGGCAGTAACTAACCAACACTCACCTGTCACATAGTGTCAGCGAATGAGAGTGGCATTATCTCTCCAACACTCACCTGTCACTGAGTATCAGAGAATGAGAGAGTCAGTATCTATCCTACACTCACCTGTCATATCGTGTCAGAGAATGAGAGATGCTGTATCTAAAAAACACTCAACTCTCACATAGTGTCAGAGAATGAAAGAGGCAGTATCTATCCTACACTCACCTGTCACATAGTGTCGGCGAATGAGAGAGGCAGTATCTCTCCAACACTCACCTGTCACTGAGTATCAGAGAATGAGAGAGTCAGTATCTATCCTACACTCACCTGTCACATAGTGTCAGCGAATGAGAGAGGCAGTATCTCTCCAACACTCACCTGTCACTGAGTATCAGCGAATGAGAGAGGCAGTTTGATCCTACACTCACCTGTCACATAGTATCAGGGAATGACAGATGCAGTATGTTTCCAACACTCAACTGTCACAGTATTAGAGATTGAGAGAGGCTGTATCGATCCAAAACTCACCTGTCACATCGTATCAGAGAATGAGAGAGGCAGTATCAATCAAACGCTCAACTGTCACATAGTGTCAGAGATTGAGAGAGGCAGTATCTATCCAACACTCACCTGTCAAATTGTATCAGAGAATGAGAGAGGCAGTATCTATCCTCCACTCACATGACACCGAGTGTCAGAGAATGAGACAGGATGTCTATTCTGCACTCACCTGTCACATAGTGTCAGAGAATGAGAGAGACAGTATCTATCCAAAACTCACCTGTCACACAGTTTCAGAGAATGACAGAGACAGTATGTTTCCTACACTCAACAATCACAGCATCAGAGAATGGGAGAGGCTGTATCTATCCAACACTCACCTGTCACATCGTGTCAGAGAATGAGAGAGGCAGTATCAATCAAACGCTCACCTGTCACATCGTGTCAGAGAATGAGAGAGGCAGTATTTATCCAACACTCACCTTTCACATTGTATCAGAGAATGAGAGAGGTAGTATCTATCCTCCACTCACATGACACCTAGTGTCAGAGAATGAGAGAGGCAGTATCTAATCTGCACTCACCTGTCACATAATGTCAGAAAATGAGAGAGGCAGTATCTATCCAACACTCACCTGTTCCATAGTGTCAGAGAATGAGAGTGGCAGTATGCATCCAACACTCACCTGTCACATAGTGTCAGAGAATGAGAGATGCACTATCTATCCTACACTCACATGTCACATAGTGTCAGAGAATGAGAGAGGCAGAATCTATCCAACACGCAGCTGTCACTTAATATCAGAGAATCTGAATCATGATCTATCCTGCACTCAACTGTCACAGTGTCAGAGAATGAGAGAGGCAGTATCTATCGTACATTCACCTGTCACATAGTTTCAGAGAATGAGAGAGGCAGCATCTATCCAACACTCACCTGTCACATAGTGTCAGAGAATGTGAGAGGCAGCATCTATCCTGCACTCAACTGTCACATAATGTCAGAGAACGTGTTGGCAGTATCTATCGAACGCTCACCTGTCACATAATATCAGCGAATGAGAGAGGAAGTATCGATCCTACACTCAACTGTCACATAATATCTGAGAATGACAGAGGCAGTATGTTTTCAACACTCAACTGTCACAGTATCAGAGAATGAGAGAGGCTGTATCCATCCAACACTCACCTGTCACATCGTGTCAGAGAATGAGAGAGGCAGTATCAATCAAACGCTCACCTGTCACATAGTGTCAGAGAATGAAAGAGGCAGTATCTATCCAACACTCACCTGTCACATTGTATCAGAGAATGAGAGAGGCAGTATCTATCCTCCACTCACATGACACCTAGTGTCAGAGAATGAGAGAGGCTGTATCTATTCTGCACACACCTGTCACATAGTGCGAGAGAATGAGAGAGGCAGTAACTATCCAACACTCACCTGTCACACGGTTTCAGAGAATGACAGAGGCAGTATGTTTCCAACACTCAACAATCACAGCATCAGAGAATGAGAGAGGCTGAATCTATCCAACACTCACCTGTCATATCGTGTCAGAGAATGAGAGAGGCTGTATCAATCAAACGCTCACCTGTCACATCGTGTCAGAGAATGAGAGAGGCAGTATCTATCCAACACTCACCTGTCACATTGTATCAGAGAATGATAGAGGCAGTATCTATCCTCCGCTCACCTGTCACATAGTGTCAGAGAATGAGAGAGGCAGTATCTATTCTACAATCACCTGTTACATAGTGTCAGAGAATGAGAGAGGCAGTATCTATCCTACACTCAACTGTCACATATTGTGAGAGAATGAGAGAGGCAGTATCTATCCTACACTCACGTGTCACATAGTGGCAGCGAATGAGAGCGGCATTATCTCTCCAACACTCACTTGTCACTGAATATCAGAGAATGAGAGAGTCAGTATCTATCCTACACTCACCTGTCACATAGTGTCAGAGAATGAGAGAGTCATGATCTATCCTACACTCAACTGTCACAGTGTCAGAGAATGAGAGAGGCATTATCTATCTAACACTCACCTGTCACATCGTGTCAGAGAATGAGAGAGGCAGTATCAATCAAACGCTCACCTGTCACATCGTGTCAGAGAATGAGAGAGGTAGTATTTATCCAACACTCACCTGTCACATTGTATCAGAGAATGAGAGAGGCAGTATCTATCCTCCACTCACATGACACCGAGTGTCAGAGAATGAGACAGGATGTCTATTCTGCACTCACCTGTCACATAATGTCAGAGAATGAGAGAGGCAGTATCTATCCAAAACTCACCTGTCACACAGTTTCAGAGAATGACAGAGACAGTATGTTTCCTACACTCAACAATCACAGCATCAGAGAGTGGGAGAGGCTGTATCTATCCAACACTCACCTGTCACATCGTGTCAGAGAATGCGAGAGGCAGTATCAATCAAACGCTCACCTGTCACATCGTGTCAGAGAATGAGAGAGGCAGTATTTATCCAACACTCACCTGTCACATTGTATCAGAGAATGAGAGAGGTAGTATCTATCCTCCACTCACATGACACCTAGTGTCAGAGAATGAGAGAGGCAGTATCTATTCTGCACTCACCTGTCACATAATGTCAGAAAATGAGAGAGGCAGTATCTATCCAACACTCACCTGTTCCATAGTGTCAGAGAATGAGAGTGGCAGTATGCATCCAACACTCACCTGTCACATAGTGTCAGAGAATGAGAGAGGCAGTATCTATCGTACATTCACCTGTCACATAGTTTCAGAGAATGAGAGAGGCAGCATCTGTCCAACACTCACCTGTCACATAGTGTCAGAGAATGTGAGAGGCAGCATCTATCCTGCACTCAACTGTCACATAATGTCAGAGAACGTGTTGGCAGTATCTATCGAACGCTCACCTGTCACATAATATCAGCGAATGAGAGAGGAAGTATCGATCCTACACTCAACTGTCACATAATATCTGAGAATGACAGAGGCAGTATGTTTTCAACACTCAACTGTCACAGTATCAGAGAATGAGAGAGGCTGTATCCATCCAACACTCACCTGTCACATCGTGTCAGAGAATGAGAGAGGCAGTATCAATCAAACGCTCACCTGTCACATAGTGTCAGAGAATGAAAGAGGCAGTATCTATCC
This sequence comes from Pristiophorus japonicus, assembly GCF_044704955.1. Lineage (NCBI taxonomy): Eukaryota > Metazoa > Chordata > Chondrichthyes > Pristiophoridae > Pristiophorus > Pristiophorus japonicus. Next base: position 9,037,315 of record NW_027252668.1, on the reverse strand, counting down.
AACACTCACCTGTCACATTGTATCAGAGAATCAGAGAGGCAGTATCTATCCTCCACTCACATGACACCTAGTGTCAGAGAATGAGAGAGGCTGTATCTATTCTGCACACACCTGTCACATAGTGCGAGAGAATGAGAGAGGCAGTAACTATCCAACACTCACCTGTCACACGGTTTCAGAGAATGACAGAGGCAGTATGTTTCCAACACTCAACAATCACAGCATCAGAGAATGAGAGAGGCTGAATCTATCCAACACTCACCTGTCATATCGTGTCAGAGAATGAGAGAGGCTGTATCAATCAAACGCTCACCTGTCACATCGTGTCAGAGAATGAGAGAGGCAGTATCTATCCAACACTCACCTGTCACATTGTATCAGAGAATGAGAGAGGCAGTATCTATCCTCCGCTCACCTGTCACATAGTGTCAGAGAATGAGAGAGGCAGTATCTATTCTACAATCACCTGTTACATAGTGTCAGAGAATGAGAGAGGCAGTATCTATCCTACACTCAACTGTCACATATTGTGAGAGAATGAGAGAGGCAGTATCTATCCTACACTCACGTGTCACATAGTGGCAGCGAATGAGAGCGGCATTATCTCTCCAACACTCACTTGTCACTGAATATCAGAGAATGAGAGAGTCAGTATCTATCCTACACTCACCTGTCACATAGTGTCAGAGAATGAGAGAGTCATGATCTATCCTACACTCAACTGTCACAGTGTCAGAGAATGAGAGAGGCATTATCTATCTAACACTCACCTGTCACATCGTGTCAGAGAATGAGAGAGGCAGTATCAATCAAACGCTCACCTGTCACATCGTGTCAGAGAATGAGAGAGGTAGTATTTATCCAACACTCACCTGTCACATTGTATCAGAGAATGAGAGAGGCAGTATCTATCCTCCACTCACATGACACCGAGTGTCAGAGAATGAGACAGGATGTCTATTCTGCACTCACCTGTCACATAATGTCAGAGAATGAGAGAGGCAGTATCTATCCAAAACTCACCTGTCACACAGTTTCAGAGAATGACAGAGACAGTATGTTTCCTACACTCAACAATCACAGCATCAGAGAGTGGGAGAGGCTGTATCTATCCAACACTCACCTGTCACATCGTGTCAGAGAATGCGAGAGGCAGTATCAATCAAACGCTCACCTGTCACATCGTGTCAGAGAATGAGAGAGGCAGTATTTATCCAACACTCACCTGTCACATTGTATCAGAGAATGAGAGAGGTAGTATCTATCCTCCACTCACATGACACCTAGTGTCAGAGAATGAGAGAGGCAGTATCTATTCTGCACTCACCTGTCACATAATGTCAGAAAATGAGAGAGGCAGTATCTATCCAACACTCACCTGTTCCATAGTGTCAGAGAATGAGAGTGGCAGTATGCATCCAACACTCACCTGTCACATAGTGTCAGAGAATGAGAGAGGCAGTATCTATCGTACATTCACCTGTCACATAGTTTCAGAGAATGAGAGAGGCAGCATCTGTCCAACACTCACCTGTCACATAGTGTCAGAGAATGTGAGAGGCAGCATCTATCCTGCACTCAACTGTCACATAATGTCAGAGAACGAGTTGGCAGTATCTATCGAACGCTCACCTGTCACATAATATCAGCGAATGAGAGAGGAAGTATCGATCCTACACTCAACTGTCACATAATATCTGAGAATGAAAGAGGCAGTATTTTTCCAACACTCAACTGTCATAGTATCAGAGAATGAGAGAGGCTGTATCCATCCAACACTCACCTGTCACATCGTGTCAGAGAATGAGAGAGGCAGTATCAATCAAACGCTCACCTGTCACATAGTGTCAGAGAATGAAAGAGGCAGTATCTATCCAACACTCACCTGTCACATTGTATCAGAGAATGAGAGAGGCAGTATCTATCCTCCACTCACATGACACCTATTGTCAGAGAATGAGAGAGGCTGTATCTATTCTGCACACACCTGTCACATAGTGCGAGAGAATGAGAGAGGCAGTAACTATCCGACACTCACCTGTCACACGGTTTCAGAGAATGACATAGGCAGTATGTTTCCAACACTCAACAATCACAGCATCAGAGAATGAGAGAGGCTGAATCTATCCAACACTCACCTGTCATATCGTGTCAGAGAATGAGAGAGGCTGTATCAATCAAACGCTCACCTGTCACATAGTGTCAGAGAATGAGAGAGGCAGTATCTATCCAACACTCACCTGTCACATTGTTTCAGGGAATGAGAGAGGCAGTATCTATCCTCCGCTCACCTGTCACATAGTGTCAGAGAATTAGAGAGGCAGTATCTATTCTACAATCACCTGTTACATAGTGTCAGAGAATGAGAGAGGCAGTATCTATACTACACTCAACTGTCACATATTGTGAGAGAATGAGAGAGGCAGTATCTATCCTACACTCACGTGTCACATAGTGGCAGCGAATGAGAGCGGCATTATCTCTCCAACACTGACTTGTCACTGAATATCAGAGAATTAGAGAGTCAGTATCTATCCTACACTCACCTGTCACATAGTGTCAGAGAATGAGAGAGTCATGATCTATCCTACACTCAACTGTCACAGTGTCAGAGAATGAGAGAGGCATTATCTATCTAACACTCACCTGTCACATCGTGTCAGAGAATGAGAGAGGCAGTATCTATCCAAAACTCACCTGTCACACAGTTTCAGAGAATGACAGAGACAGTATGTTTCCTACACTCAACAATCACAGCATCAGAGAGTGGGAGAGGCTGTATCTATCCAACACTCACCTGTCACATCGTGTCAGTGAATGCGAGAGGCAGTATCAATCAAACGCTCACCTGTCACATCGTGTCAGAGAATGAGAGAGGCAGTATTTATCCAACACTCACCTGTCACATTGTATCAGAGAATGAGAGAGGTAGTATCTATCCTCCACTCACATGACACCTAGTGTCAGAGAATGAGAGAGGCAGTATCTATTCTGCACTCACCTGTCACATAATGTCAGAAAATGAGAGAGGCAGTATCTATCCAACACTCACCTGTTCCATAGTGTCAGAGAATGAGAGTGGCAGTATGCATCCAACACTCACCTGTCACATAGTGTCAGAGAATGAGAGAGGCAGTATCTATCGTACATTCACCTGTCACATAGTTTCAGAGAATGAGAGAGGCAGCATCTGTCCAACACTCACCTGTCACATAGTGTCAGAGAATGTGAGAGGCAGCATCTATCCTGCACTCAACTGTCACATAATGTCAGAGAACGTGTTGGCAGTATCTATCGAACGCTCACCTGTCACATAATATCAGCGAATGAGAGAGGAAGTATCGATCCTACACTCAACTGTCACATAATATCTGAGAATGACAGAGGCAGTATGTTTTCAACACTCAACTGTCACAGTATCAGAGAATGAGAGAGGCTGTATCCATCCAACACTCACCTGTCACATCGTGTCAGAGAATGAGAGAGGCAGTATCAATCAAACGCTCACCTGTCACATAGTGTCAGAGAATGAAAGAGGCAGTATCTATCCAACACTCACCTGTCACATTGTATCAGAGAATCAGAGAGGCAGTATCTATCCTCCACTCACATGACACCTAGTGTCAGAGAATGAGAGAGGCTGTATCTATTCTGCACACACCTGTCACATAGTGCGAGAGAATGAGAGAGGCAGTAACTATCCAACACTCACATGTCACACGGTTTCAGAGAATGACAGAGGCAGTATGTTTCCAACACTCAACAATCACAGCATCAGAGAATGAGAGAGGCTGAATCTATCCAACACTCACCTGTCATATCGTGTCAGAGAATGAGAGAGGCAGTATCTATCCTACACTCACGTGTCACATAGTGGCAGCGAATGAGAGCGGCATTATCTCTCCAACACTCACTTGTCACTGAATATCAGAGAATGAGAGAGTCAGTATCTATCCTACACTCACCTGTCACATAGTGTCAGAGAATGAGAGAGTCATGATCTATCCTACACTCAACTGTCACAGTGTCAGAGAATGAGAGAGGCATTATCTATCTAACACTCACCTGTCACATCGTGTCAGAGAATGAGAGAGGCAGTATCAATCAAACGCTCACCTGTCACATCGTGTCAGAGAATGAGAGAGGTAGTATTTATCCAACACTCACCTGTCACATTGTATCAGAGAATGAGAGAGGCAGTATCTATCCTCCACTCACATGACACCGAGTGTCAGAGAATGAGACAGGATGTCTATTCTGCACTCACCTGTCACATAATGTCAGAGAATGAGAGAGGCAGTATCTATCCAAAACTCACCTGTCACACAGTTTCAGAGAATGACAGAGACAGTATGTTTCCTACACTCAACAATCACAGCATCAGAGAGTGGGAGAGGCTGTATCTATCCAACACTCACCTGTCACATCGTGTCAGAGAATGCGAGAGGCAGTATCAATCAAACGCTCACCTGTCACATCGTGTCAGAGAATGAGAGAGGCAGTATTTATCCAACACTCACCTGTCACATTGTATCAGAGAATGAGAGAGGTAGTATCTATCCTCCACTCACATGACACCTAGTGTCAGAGAATGAGAGAGGCAGTATCTATTCTGCACTCACCTGTCACATAATGTCAGAAAATGAGAGAGGCAGTATCTATCCAACACTCACCTGTTCCATAGTGTCAGAGAATGAGAGTGGCAGTATGCATCCAACACTCACCTGTCACATAGTGTCAGAGAATGAGAGAGGCAGTATCTATCGTACATTCACCTGTCACATAGTTTCAGAGAATGAGAGAGGCAGCATCTGTCCAACACTCACCTGTCACATAGTGTCAGAGAATGTGAGAGGCAGCATCTATCCTGCACTCAACTGTCACATAATGTCAGAGAACGAGTTGGCAGTATCTATCGAACGCTCACCTGTCACATAATATCAGCGAATGAGAGAGGAAGTATCGATCCTACACTCAACTGTCACATAATATCTGAGAATGAAAGAGGCAGTATTTTTCCAACACTCAACTGTCATAGTATCAGAGAATGAGAGAGGCTGTATCCATCCAACACTCACCTGTCACATCGTGTCAGAGAATGAGAGAGGCAGTATCAATCAAACGCTCACCTGTCACATAGTGTCAGAGAATGAAAGAGGCAGTATCTATCCAACACTCACCTGTCACATTGTATCAGAGAATGAGAGAGGCAGTATCTATCCTCCACTCACATGACACCTATTGTCAGAGAATGAGAGAGGCTGTATCTATTCTGCACACACCTGTCACATAGTGCGAGAGAATGAGAGAGGCAGTAACTATCCGACACTCACCTGTCACACGGTTTCAGAGAATGACATAGGCAGTATGTTTCCAACACTCAACAATCACAGCATCAGAGAATGAGAGAGGCTGAATCTATCCAACACTCACCTGTCATATCGTGTCAGAGAATGAGAGAGGCTGTATCAATCAAACGCTCACCTGTCACATAGTGTCAGAGAATGAGAGAGGCAGTATCTATCCAACACTCACCTGTCACATTGTTTCAGGGAATGAGAGAGGCAGTATCTATCCTCCGCTCACCTGTCACATAGTGTCAGAGAATTAGAGAGGCAGTATCTATTCTACAATCACCTGTTACATAGTGTCAGAGAATGAGAGAGGCAGTATCTATACTACACTCAACTGTCACATATTGTGAGAGAATGAGAGAGGCAGTATCTATCCTACACTCACGTGTCACATAGTGGCAGCGAATGAGAGCGGCATTATCTCTCCAACACTGACTTGTCACTGAATATCAGAGAATTAGAGAGTCAGTATCTATCCTACACTCACCTGTCACATAGTGTCAGAGAATGAGAGAGTCATGATCTATCCTACACTCAACTGTCACAGTGTCAGAGAATGAGAGAGGCATTATCTATCTAACACTCACCTGTCACATCGTGTCAGAGAATGAGAGAGGCAGTATCTATCCAAAACTCACCTGTCACACAGTTTCAGAGAATGACAGAGACAGTATGTTTCCTACACTCAACAATCACAGCATCAGAGAGTGGGAGAGGCTGTATCTATCCAACACTCACCTGTCACATCGTGTCAGTGAATGCGAGAGGCAGTATCAATCAAACGCTCACCTGTCACATCGTGTCAGAGAATGAGAGAGGCAGTATTTATCCAACACTCACCTGTCACATTGTATCAGAGAATGAGAGAGGTAGTATCTATCCTCCACTCACATGACACCTAGTGTCAGAGAATGAGAGAGGCAGTATCTATTCTGCACTCACCTGTCACATAATGTCAGAAAATGAGAGAGGCAGTATCTATCCAACACTCACCTGTTCCATAGTGTCAGAGAATGAGAGTGGCAGTATGCATCCAACACTCACCTGTCACATAGTGTCAGAGAATGAGAGAGGCAGTATCTATCGTACATTCACCTGTCACATAGTTTCAGAGAATGAGAGAGGCAGCATCTGTCCAACACTCACCTGTCACATAGTGTCAGAGAATGTGAGAGGCAGCATCTATCCTGCACTCAACTGTCACATAATGTCAGAGAACGTGTTGGCAGTATCTATCGAACGCTCACCTGTCACATAATATCAGCGAATGAGAGAGGAAGTATCGATCCTACACTCAACTGTCACATAATATCTGAGAATGACAGAGGCAGTATGTTTTCAACACTCAACTGTCACAGTATCAGAGAATGAGAGAGGCTGTATCCATCCAACACTCACCTGTCACATCGTGTCAGAGAATGAGAGAGGCAGTATCAATCAAACGCTCACCTGTCACATAGTGTCAGAGAATGAAAGAGGCAGTATCTATCCAACACTCACCTGTCACATTGTATCAGAGAATCAGAGAGGCAGTATCTATCCTCCACTCACATGACACCTAGTGTCAGAGAATGAGAGAGGCTGTATCTATTCTGCACACACCTGTCACATAGTGCGAGAGAATGAGAGAGGCAGTAACTATCCAACACTCACATGTCACACGGTTTCAGAGAATGACAGAGGCAGTATGTTTCCAACACTCAACAATCACAGCATCAGAGAATGAGAGAGGCTGAATCTATCCAACACTCACCTGTCATATCGTGTCAGAGAATGAGAGAGGCAGTATCTATCCTACACTCACGTGTCACATAGTGGCAGCGAATGAGAGCGGCATTATCTCTCCAACACTCACTTGTCACTGAATATCAGAGAATGAGAGAGTCAGTATCTATCCTACACTCACCTGTCACATAGTGTCAGAGAATGAGAGAGTCATGATCTATCCTACACTCAACTGTCACAGTGTCAGAGAATGAGAGAGGCATTATCTATCTAACACTCACCTGTCACATCGTGTCAGAGAATGAGAGAGGCAGTATCAATCAAACGCTCACCTGTCACATCGTGTCAGAGAATGAGAGAGGTAGTATTTATCCAACACTCACCTGTCACATTGTATCAGAGAATGAGAGAGGCAGTATCTATCCTCCACTCACATGACACCGAGTGTCAGAGAATGAGACAGGATGTCTATTCTGCACTCACCTGTCACATAATGTCAGAGAATGAGAGAGGCAGTATCTATCCAAAACTCACCTGTCACACAGTTTCAGAGAATGACAGAGACAGTATGTTTCCTACACTCAACAATCACAGCATCAGAGAGTGGGAGAGGCTGTATCTATCCAACACTCACCTGTCACATCGTGTCAGAGAATGCGAGAGGCAGTATCAATCAAACGCTCACCTGTCACATCGTGTCAGAGAATGAGAGAGGCAGTATTTATCCAACACTCACCTGTCACATTGTATCAGAGAATGAGAGAGGTAGTATCTATCCTCCACTCACATGACACCTAGTGTCAGAGAATGAGAGAGGCAGTATCTATTCTGCACTCACCTGTCACATAATGTCAGAAAATGAGAGAGGCAGTATCTATCCAACACTCACCTGTTCCATAGTGTCAGAGAATGAGAGTGGCAGTATGCATCCAACACTCACCTGTCACATAGTGTCAGAGAATGAGAGAGGCAGTATCTATCGTACATTCACCTGTCACATAGTTTCAGAGAATGAGAGAGGCAGCATCTGTCCAACACTCACCTGTCACATAGTGTCAGAGAATGTGAGAGGCAGCATCTATCCTGCACTCAACTGTCACATAATGTCAGAGAACGAGTTGGCAGTATCTATCGAACGCTCACCTGTCACATAATATCAGCGAATGAGAGAGGAATTATCGATCCTACACTCAACTGTCACATAATATCTGAGAATGACAGAGGCAGTATTTTTCCAACACTCAACTGTCATAGTATCAGAGAATGAGAGAGGCTGTATCCATCCAACACTCACCTGTCACATCGTGTCAGAGAATGAGAGAGGCAGTATCAATCAAACGCTCACCTGTCACATAGTGTCAGAGAATGAAAGAGGCAGTATCTATCCAACACTCACCTGTCACATTGTATCAGAGAATGAGAGAGGCAGTATCTATCCTCCACTCACATGACACCTATTGTCAGAGAATGAGAGAGGCTGTATCTATTCTGCACACACCTGTCACATAGTGCGAGAGAATGAGAGAGGCAGTAACTATCCGACACTCACCTGTCACACGGTTTCAGAGAATGACAGAGGCAGTATGTTTCCAACACTCAACAATCACAGCATCAGAGAATGAGAGAGGCTGAATCTATCCAACACTCACCTGTCATATCGTGTCAGAGAATGAGAGAGGCTGTATCAATCAAACGCTCACCTGTCACATAGTGTCAGAGAATGAGAGAGGCAGTATCTATCCAACACTCACCTGTCACATTGTTTCAGGGAATGAGAGAGGCAGTATCTATCCTCCGCTCACCTGTCACATAGTGTCAGAGAATTAGAGAGGCAGTATCTATTCTACAATCACCTGTTACATAGTGTCAGAGAATGAGAGAGGCAGTATCTATACTACACTCAACTGTCACATATTGTGAGAGAATGAGAGAGGCAGTATCTATCCTAGACTCACGTGTCACATAGTGGCAGCGAATGAGAGCGGCATTATCTCTCCAACACTGACTTGTCACTGAATATCAGAGAATGAGAGAGTCAGTATCTATCCTACACTCACCTGTCACATAGTGTCAGAGAATGAGAGAGTCATGATCTATCCTACACTCAACTGTCACAGTGTCAGAGAATGAGAGAGGCATTATCTATCTAACACTCACCTGTCACATCGTGTCAGAGAATGAGAGAGGCAGTATCAATCACACGCTCACCTGTCACATCGTGTCAGAGAATGAGAGAGGTAGTATTTATCCAACACTCACCTGTCACATTGTATCAGAGAATGAGAGAGACAGTATCTATCCTCCACTCACATGACACCGAGTGTCAGAGAATGAGACAGGATGTCTATTCTGCACTCACCTGTCACATAGTGTCAGAGAATGAGAGAGGCAGTATCTATCCAAAACTCACCTGTCACACAGTTTCAGAGAATGACAGAGACAGTATGTTTCCTACACTCAACAATCACAGCATCAGAGAATGGGAGAGGCTGTATCTATCCAACACTCACCTGTCACATCGTGTCAGAGAATGAGAGAGGCAGTATCAATCAAACGCTCACCTGTCACATCGTGTCAGAGAATGAGAGAAGCAGTATTTATCCAACACTCACCTGTCACATTGTATCAGAGAATGAGAGAGGCAGTATCTATCCTCCACTCACATGACACCTAGTGTCAGAGAATGAGAGAGGCAGTATCTATTCTGCACTCACCTGTCACATAATGTCAGAAAATGAGAGAGGCAGTATCTATCCAACACTCACCTGTTCCATAGTGTCAGAGAATGAGAGTGGCAGTATGCATCCAACACTCACCTGTCACATAGTGTCAGAGAATGAGAGATGCACTATCTATCCTACACTCACATGTCACATAGTGTCAGAGAATGAGAGAGGCAGAATCTATCCAACACGCATCAGTCACTTAATATCAGAGAATGAGAATCATGATCTATCCTGCACTCAACTGTCACAGTGTCAGAGAATGAGAGAGGCAGTATCTATCGTACATTCACCTGTCACATAGTTTCAGAGAATGAGAGAGGCAGCATCTGTCCAACACTCACCTGTCACATAGTGTCAGAGAATGTGAGAGGCAGCATCTATCCTGCACTCAACTGTCACATAATGTCAGAGAACGTGTTGGCAGTATCTATCGAACGCTCACCTGTCACATAATATCAGCGAATGAGAGAGGAAGTATCGATCCTACACTCAACTGTCACATAATATCTGAGAATGACAGAGGCAGTATGTTTTCAACACTCAACTGTCACAGTATCAGAGAATGAGAGAGGCTGTATCCATCCAACACTCACCTGTCACATCGTGTCAGAGAATGAGAGAGGCAGTATCAATCAAACGCTCACCTGTCACATAGTGTCAGAGAATGAAAGAGGCAGTATCTATCCAACACTCACCTGTCACATTGTATCAGAGAATCAGAGAGGCAGTATCTATCCTCCACTCACATGACACCTAGTGTCAGAGAATGAGAGAGGCTGTATCTATTCTGCACACACCTGTCACATATTGCGAGAGAATGAGAGAGGCAGTAACTATCCAACACTCACCTGTCACACGGTTTCAGAGAATGACAGAGGCAGTATGTTTCCAACACTCAACAATCACAGCATCAGAGAATGAGAGAGGCTGAATCTATCCAACACTCACCTGTCATATCGTGTCAGAGAATGAGAGAGGCAGTATCTATCCTACACTCACGTGTCACATAGTGGCAGCGAATGAGAGAGGAAGTATCGATCCTACACTCAACTGTCACATAATATCTGAGAATGACAGAGGCAGTATGTTTCCAACACTCAACTGTCACAGTATCAGAGAATGAGAGAGGCTGTATCCATCCAACACTCACCTGTCACATCGTGTCAGAGAATGAGAGAGGCAGTATCAATCAAACGCTCACCTGTCACATTGTATCAGAGAATGAGAGAGGCAGTATCTATCCTCCACTCACATGACACCTATTGTCAGAGAATGAGAGAGGCTGTATCTATTCTGCACACACCTGTCACATAGTGCGAGAGAATGAGAGAGGCAGTAACTATCCGACACTCACCTGTCACACGGTTTCAGAGAATGACAGAGGCAGTATGTTTCCAACACTCAACAATCACAGCATCAGAGAATGAGAGAGGCTGAATCTATCCAACACTCACCTGTCATATCGTGTCAGAGAATGAGAGAGGCTGTATCAATCAAACGCTCACCTGTCACATAGTGTCAGAGAATGAGAGAGGCAGTATCTATCCAACACTCACCTGTCACATTGTTTCAGAGAATGAGAGAGGCAGTATCTATCCTCCGCTCACCTGTCACATAGTGTCAGAGAATTAGAGAGGCAGTATCTATTTTACAATCACCTGTTACATAGTGTCAGAGAATGAGAGAGGCAGTATCTATCCTACACTCAACTGTCACATATTGTGAGAGAATGAGAGAGGCAGTATCTATCCTACACTCACGTGTCACATAGTGGCAGCGAATGAGAGCGGCATTATCTCTCCAACACTGACTTGTCACTGAATATCAGAGAATGAGAGAGTCAGTATCTATCCTACACTCACCTGTCACATAGTGTCAGAGAATGAGAGAGTCATGATCTATCCTACACTCAACTGTCACAGTGTCAGAGAATGAGAGAGGCATTATCTATCTAACACTCACCTGTCACATCGTGTCAGAGAATGAGAGAGGCAGTATCAATCAAACGCTCACCTGTCACATCGTGTCAGAGAATGAGAGAGGTAGTATTTATCCAACACTCACCTGTCACATTGTATCAGAGAATGAGAGAGACAGTATCTATCCTCCACTCACATGACACCGAGTGTCAGAGAATGAGATAGGATGTCTATTCTGCACTCACCTGTCACATAGTGTCAGAGAATGAGAGAGGCAGTATCTATCCAAAACTCACCTGTCACACAGTTTCAGAGAATGACAGAGACAGTATGTTTCCTACACTCAACAATCACAGCATCAGAGAATGGGAGAGGCTGTATCTATCCAACACTCACCTGTCACATCGTGTCAGAGAATGAGAGAGGCAGTATCAATCAAACGCTCACCTGTCACATCGTGTCAGAGAATGAGAGAGGCAGTATTTATCCAACACTCACCTGTCACATTGTATCAGAGAATGAGAGAGGCAGTATCTATCCTCCACTCACATGACACCTAGTGTCAGAGAATGAGAGAGGCAGTATCTATTCTGCACTCACCTGTCACATAATGTCAGAAAATGAGAGAGGCAGTATCTATCCAACACTCACCTGTTCCATAGTGTCAGAGAATGAGAGTGGCAGTATGCATCCAACACTCACCTGTCACATAGTGTCAGAGAATGAGAGATGCACTATCTATCCTACACTCACATGTCACATCGTGTCAGAGAATGAGAGAGGCATAATCTATCCAACACGCAGCTGTCACTTAATATCAGAGAATGAGAATCATGATCTATCCTGCACTCAACTGTCACAGTGTCAGAGAATGAGAGAGGCAATATCTATCCTACACTCAACTGTCACATATTGTGAGAGAATGAGAGAGGCAGTATCTATCCTACACTCACGTGTCACATAGTGGCAGCGAATGAGAGCGGCATTATCTCTCCAACACTTACTTGTCACTGAGTATCAGAGAATGAGAGAGTCAGTATCTATCCTACACTCACCTGTCATATCGTGTCAGAGAATGAGAGATGCTGTATGCATCCAACACTCACCTGTCACATAGTGTCAGAGAATGAGAGATGCACTATCTATCCTACACTCACATGTCACATAGTGTCAGAGAATGAGAGAGGCAGAATCTATCCAACACGCAGCTGTCACTTAATATCAGAGAATGAGAATCATGATCTATCCTGCACTCAACTGTCACAGTGTCAGAGATTGAGAGAGGCAGTATCTATCGTACATTCACCTGTCACATAGTTTCAGAGAATGAGAGAGGCAGCATCTGTCCAACACTCACCTGTCACATAGTGTCAGAGAATGTGAGAGGCAGCATCTATCCTGCACTCAACTGTCACATAATGTCAGAGAACGAGTTGGCAGTATCTATCGAACGCTCACCTGTCACATAATATCAGCGAATGAGAGAGGAAGTATCGATCCTACACTCAACTGTCACATAATATCTGAGAATGACAGAGGCAGTATGTTTCCAACACTCAACTGTCACAGTATCAGAGAATGAGAGAGGCTGTATCCATCCAACACTCACCTGTCACATCGTGTCAGAGAATGAGAGAGGCAGTATCAATCAAACGCTCACCTGTCACATAGTGTCAGAGAATGAAAGAGGCAGTATCTATCCAACACTCACCTGTCACATTGTATCAGAGAATGAGAGAGGCAGTATCTATCCTCCACTCACATGACACCTATTGTCAGAGAATGAGAGAGGCTGTATCTATTCTGCACACACCTGTCACATAGTGCGAGAGAATGAGAGAGGCAGTAAATATCCGACACTCACCTGTCACACGGTTTCAGAGAATGACAGAGGCAGTATGTTTCCAACACTCAACAATCACAGCATCAGAGAATGAGAGAGGCTGAATCTATCCAACACTCACCTGTCATATCGTGTCAGAGAATGAGAGAGGCTGTATCAATCAAACGCTCACCTGTCACATAGTGTCAGAGAATGAGAGAGGCAGTATCTATCCAACACTCACCTGTCACATTGTTTCAGAGAATGAGAGAGGCAGTATCTATCCTCCGCTCACCTGTCACATAGTGTCAGAGAATGAGAGAGGCAGTATCTATTCTACAATCACCTGTTACATAGTGTCAGAGAATGAGAGAGGCAGTATCTATCCTACACTCAACTGTCACATATTGTGAGAGAATGAGAGAGGCAGTATCTATCCTACACTCACGTGTCACATAGTGGCAGCGAATGAGAGCGGCATTATCTCTCCAACACTGACTTGTCACTGAATATCAGAGAATGAGAGAGTCAGTATCTATCCTACACTCACCTGTCACATAGTGTCAGAGAATGAGAGAGTCATGATCTATCCTACACTCAACTGTCACAGTGTCAGAGAATGAGAGAGGCATTATCTATCTAACACTCACCTGTCACATCGTGTCAGAGAATGAGAGAGGCAGTATCAATCAAACGCTCACCTGTCACATCGTGTCAGAGAATGAGAGAGTCAGTATCTATCCTACACTCACCTGTCATATCGTGTCAGAGAATGAGAGATGCTGTAACTAAAAAACACTCAACTGTCACATAGTGTCAGAGAATGAATGAGGCAGTATCTATCCTACACTCACCTGTCACATAGTGTCGGCGAATGAGAGAGGCAGTATCTCTCCAACACTCACCTGTCACTGAGTATCAGAGAATGAGAGAGTCAGTATCTATCCTACACTCACCTGTCACATAGTGTCAGCGAATGAGAGAGGCAGTATCTCTCCAACACTCACCTGTCACTGAGTATCAGCGAATGAGAGAGGCAGTATCTATCGTACATTCACCTGTCACATAATTTCAGAGAATGAGAGAGGCAGTATGTTTCCAACACTCAACTGTCACAGTATCAGAGAATGAGAGAGGCTGTATCTATCCAACACTCAACTGTCACATCGTGTCAGAGAATGAGAGAGGCAGTATCAATCAAACGCTCACCTGTCACAAAGTGTCAGAAAATGAAAGAGGCAGTATCTATCCAACACTCACCTGTCACATTGTATCAGAGAATGAGAGAGGCAGTATCTATCCTCCACTCACATGACACCGAGTGTCAGATAATGAGACAGGATGTCTATTCTGCACTCACCTGTCACATAGTGTCAGAGAATGAGAGAGGCAGTATCTATCCAAAACTCACCTGTCACACAGTTTCAGAGAATGACAGAGACAGTATGTTTCCTACACTCAACAATCACAGCATCAGAGAATGGGAGAGGCTGTATCTATCCAACACTCACCTGTCACATCGTGTCAGAGAATGAGAGAGGCAGTGTCAATCAAACGCTCACCTGTCTCATCGTGTCAGAGAATGAGAGAGGCAGTATTTATCCAACACTCACCTGTCACATTGTATCAGAGAATGAGAGAGGTAGTATCTATCCTCCACTCACATGACACCTAGTGTCAGAGAATGAGAGAGGCAGTATCTATTCTGCACTCACCTGTCACATAATGTCAGAAAATGAGAGAGGCAGTATCTATCCAACACTCACCTGTTCCATAGTGTCAGAGAATGAGAGTGGCAGTATGCATCCAACACTCACCTGTCACATAGTGTCAGAGAATGAGAGATGCACTATCTATCCTACACTCACATGTCACATAGTGTCAGAGAATGAGAGAGGCAGAATCTATCCAACACGCAGCTGTCATTTAATATCAGAGAATGAGAATCATGATCTATCCTGCACTCAACTGTCACAGTGTCAGAGAATGAGAGAGGCAGTATCTATCGTACATTCACCTGTCACATAATTTCAGAGAATGAGAGAGGCAGCATCTATCCAACACTCACCTGTCACATAGTGTCAGAGAATGTGAGAGGCAGCATCTATCCTGCACTCAACTGTCACATAATGTCAGAGAACGAGTTGGCAGTATCTATCCAACGCTCACCTGTCACATAATATCAGCGAATGAGAGAGGAAGTATCGATCCTACACTCAACTGTCACATAATATCTGAGAATGACAGAGGCAGTATGTTTCCAACACTCAACTGTCACAGTATCAGAGAATGAGAGAGGCTGTATCCATCCAACACTCACCTGTCACATCGTGTCAGAGAATGAGAGAGGCAGTATCAATCAAACGCTCACCTGTCACATACTGTCAGAGAATGAAAGAGGCAGTATCTATCCAACACTCACCTGTCACATTGTATCAGAGAATGAGAGAGGAAGTATCTATCCTCCACTAACATGACACCTAGTGTCAGAGAATGAGAGAGGCTGTATCTATTCTGCACTCACCTGTCACATAGTGCGAGAGAATGAGAGAGGCAGTAACTATCCAACACTCACCTGTCACACGGTTTCAGAGAATGACAGAGGCAGTATGTTTCCAACACTCAGCAATCACAGCATCAGAGAATGAGAGAGGCTGAATCTATCCAACACACACCTGTCATATCGTGTCAGAGAATGAGAGAGGCAGTATCTATCCTCCGCTCACCTGTCACATAGTGTCAGAGAATGAGAGAGGCAGTATCTATTCTACAATCACCTGTTACATAGTGTCAGAGAATGAGAGAGGCAGTATCTATCCTACACTCAACTGTCACATATTGTGAGAGAATGAGAGAGGCAATATCTATCCTACACTCACGTGTCACATAGTGGCAGCGAATGAGAGCGGCATTATCTCTCCAACACTCACTTGTCACTGAGTATCAGAGAATGAGAGAGTCAGTATCTATCCGACACTCACCTGTCACATAGTGTCAGAGAATGAGAAAGTCATGATCTATTCTACACTCAACTGTCACAGTGTCAGAGAATGAGAGAGGCATTATCTATCCAACACTCACCTGTCACATCGTGTCAGAGAATGAGAGAGGCAGTATCAATCAAACGCTCACCTGTCACATCGTGTCAGAGAATGAGAGAGGTAGTATTTATCCAACACTCACCTGTCACATTGTATCAGAGAATGAGAGAGGCAGTATCTATCCTCCACTCACATGACACCGAGTGTCAGAGAATGAGACAGGATGTCTATTCTGCACTCACCTGTCACACAGTGTCAGAGAATGAGAGAGGCAGTATCTATCCAAAACTCACCTGTCACACAGTTTCAGAGAATGAAAGAGACAGTATGTTTCCTACACTCAACAATCACAGCATCAGAGAATGGGAGAGGCTGTATCTATCCAACACTCATCTGTCACATCGTGTCAGATAATGAGAGAGGCAGTATCAATCAAACGCTCACCTGTCACATCGTGTCAGAGAATGAGAGAGGCAGTATTTATCCAACACTCACCTGTCACATTGTATCAGAGAATGAGAGAGGTAGTATCTATCCTCCACTCACATGACACCTAGTGTCAGAGAATGAGAAATGCACTATCTATCCTACACTCACATGTCACATAGTGTCAGAGAATGAGAGAGGCAGAATCTATCCAACACGCAGCTGTCACTTAATATAAGAGAATGAGAATCATGATCTATCCTGCACTCAACTGTCACAGTGTCAGAGAATGAGAGAGGCAATATCTATCCTACACTCAACTGTCACATATTGTGAGAGAATGAGAGAGGCAGTATCTATCCTACACTCACGTGTCACATAGTGGCAGCGAATGAGAGCTGCATTATCTCTCCAACACTCACTAGTCACTGAGTATCAGAGAATGAGAGAGTCAGTATCTATCCTACACTCACCTGTCACATAGTGTCAGAGAATGAGAGTCATGATGTATCCTACACTCAACTGTCACAGTGTCAGAGAATGAGAGAGGCATTATCTATCCAACACTCACCTGTTCCATAGTGTCAGAGAATGAGAGTGGCAATATGTATCCAACACTCACCTGTCACATAGTGTCAGAGAATGAGAGATGCACTATCTATCCTACACTCACATGTCACATAGTGTCAGAGAATGAGTTGGCAGTATCTATCCAACGCTCACCTGTCACATAATATCAGCGAATGAGAGAGGAAGTATCGATCCTACACTCACCTGTCACATAATATCTGAGAATGACAGAGGCAGTATGTTTCCAACACTCCACTGTCACAGTATCAGAGAATGAGAGAGGCTGTATCTATCCAAAACTCACCTGTCACATCGTGTCAGAGAATGAGAGAGGCAGTATCAATCAAACGCTCACCTGTCACATGGTGTCAGAGAATGTGAGAGGCAGTATCTATCCTCCACTCACATGACACCTAGTGTCAGAGAATGAGAGAGGCAGTGTCTATTCTGCACTCACCTGTCACATAGTGTCAGAGAATGAGAGAGGCAGTATCAATCAAACGCTCACATGTCACATCGTGTCAGAGAATGAGAGAGGCAGTATGTTTCCTACACTCAACAATCACAGCATCAGAGAATGAGAGAGGCTGTATCTATCCAACACTCACCTGTCACATCGTGTCAGTGAATGAGAGAGGCAGTATCAATCAAACGCTCACCTGTCACATAGTGTCAGAGAATGAGAGAGGCAGTATTTATCCAACACTCACCTGTCACATTGTATCAGATAATGAGAGAGGCAGTATCTATCCTACACTCACATGTCACATAGTGTCAGAGAATGAGAGAGGCAGAATCTATCCAACACGCAGCTGTCACTTAATATCAGAGAATGAGAGAGTCATGATCTATCCTCCACTCACATGACACCTAGTGTCAGAGAATGAGAGAGGCAGTATCTATTCTGCACTCACCTGTTACATAGTGTCAGAGAATGAGAGAGGCAGTATCTATCGTACATTCACCTGTCACATAGTTTCAGAGAATGAGAGAGGCAGCATCTATCCAACACTCACCTGTCACATAGTGTCAGAGAATGTGAGAGGCAACATCTATCCTGCACTCAACTGTCACATAGTGTCAGAGAATGAGTTGGCAGTATCTATCCAACGCTCACCTGTCACATAATATCAGCGAATGAGAGAGGAAGTATCGATCCTACACTCACCTGTCACATAATATCTGAGAATGACAGAGGCAGTATGTTTCCAACACTCAACTGTCACAGTATCAGAGAATGAGAGAGGCTGTATATATCCAACACTCACCTGTCACATCGTGTCAGAGAATGAGAGAGGCAGTATCAATCAAACGCTCACCTGTCACAAAGTGTCAGAAAATGAAAGAGGCAGTATCTATCCAAAACTCACCTGGCACATTGTATCAGAGAATGAGAGAGGCAGTATCTATCCTCCACTCGCATGACAGCTAGTGTCAGAGAATGAGAGAGGCAGTGTCTATTCTGCACTCACCTGTCACATACTGTCAGAAAATGAGAGAGGCAGAATCTATCCAACACTCATCTGTTCCATAGTGTCAGAGAATGGGAGTGGCAGTATGTATCCAACACTCACCTGTCACATAGTGTCACAGAATGAGAGATGCACTATCTATCCTACACTCACATGTCACATACTGTCAGAGAATGAGAGAGGCAGAATCTATCCAACACGCAGCTGTCACTTAATATCAGAGAATGAGAGAGTCATGATCTATCCTACACTCAACTGTCACAGTGTCAGAGAATGAGAGAGGCAGTATCTATCGTACATTCACCTGTCACATAATTTCAGAGAATGAGAGAGGCAGTATGTTTCCAACACTCAACTGTCACAGTATCAGAGAATGAGAGAGGCTGTATCTATCCAACACTCAACTGTCACATCGTGTCAGAGAATGAGAGAGGCAGTATCAAACAAACGCTCACCTGTCACAAAGTGTCAGAAAATGAAAGAGGCAGTATCTATCCAACACTCACCTGTCACATTGTATCGGAGAATGAGAGAGGCAGTATCTATCCTCCACTCACATGACACCTTGTGTCAGAGAATGAGAGAGGCTGTATCTATTCTGCACTCACCTGTCACATAGTGCCAGAGAATGAGAGAGGCAGCACCTATCCAACACTCACCTGTCACACAGTTTCAGAGAATGACAGAGGCAGTATGTTTCCAACACTCAACAATCACAGCATCAGAGAATGAGAGAGGCTGTATCTATCCAACAGTCACCTGTCACATCGTGTCAGAGAATGAGAGAAGCAGTATCAATCAAACGCTCACCTGTCACATAGTGTCAGAGAATGAGAGAGGCAGTATCTATCCATCACTCACCTGTCACATTGTATCAGAGAATGAGAGAGGCAGTATCTATCCTCCACTCACATGAAACCTAGTGTCAAAGAATGAGAGAGGCAGTATCTATTCTACAATCACCTGTTACATAGTGTCAGAGAATGAGAGAGGCAGTATCTATCCTACACTCAATTGTAACATATTGTGAGAGAATGAGAGAGGCAGTATCTATCCTACACTCACCTGTCACATAGTGTCAGCGAATGAGAGAGGCATTATCTCTCCAACACTCACCTGTCACTGAGTATTAGAGAATGAGAGAGTCAGTATCTATCCTACACTCACCTGTCATATCGTGTCAGAGAATGAGAGATGCTGTATCTAAAAAACACTCAACTGTCACATAGTGTCAGAGAATGAAAGAGGCAGTAACTATCCTAAACTCACCTGTCACATAGTGTCAGCGAATGAGAGAGGCAGTATCTCTCCAACACTCACCTGTCACTGAGTAACAGAGAATGAGAGAGTCAGTATCTATCCTACACTCACCTGTCACATAGTGTCAGAGAATGAGAGAGGCAGTATTTATCCAAAACCCACCTATCACACAGTTTCAGAGAATGACAGAGACAGTATGTTTCCTACACAACAATCACAGCATCAGAGAATGAGAGAGGCTGTATCTATCCAACAATCACCTGTCACATCGTGTCAGAGAATGAGAGAGGCAGTATCAATCAAACGCTCACCTGTCACATAGTGTTAGAGAATGAGAGAGGCAGTATTTATCCAAAACTCACCTGTCACATTGTATCAGAGAATGAGAGAGGCAGTATCTATCCTCCACTCATATGACACCTAGTGTCAGAGAATGAGAGAGGCAGTATCTATTCTGCACTCACCTGTCACATAGTGTCAGAAAATGAGAGAGGCAGTATCTATCCAACACTCACCGGTCAATAGTGTCAGAGAATGAGATTGGCAGTATGTATCCAACACTCACCTGTCACATAGTGTCAGAGAATGAGAGATGCACTATCTATCCTACACTCACATGTCACATACTGTCAGAGAATGAGAGAGGC
Source organism: Pristiophorus japonicus (assembly GCF_044704955.1). Taxonomy (NCBI): domain Eukaryota; kingdom Metazoa; phylum Chordata; class Chondrichthyes; family Pristiophoridae; genus Pristiophorus; species Pristiophorus japonicus. The sequence goes on along the minus strand of NW_027252668.1, from coordinate 9,016,353 downwards.
AGAATCTATCCAACACGCAGCTGTCACTTAATATCAGAGAATGAGAGAGTCATGATCTATCCTACACTCAACTGTCACAGTGTCAGAGAATGAGAGAGGCAGTATCTATCGTGCATTCACCTGTCACATAGTTTCAGAGAATGAGAGAGGCAGCATCTATCCAAAACTCACCTGTCACATAGTGTTAGAGAATGTGAGAGGCAGCATCTATCCTGCACTCAACTGTCACATAGTGTCAGAGAATGAGTTGGCAGTATCTATCCAACGCTCACCTGTCACATAATATCAGCGAATGAGAGAGGAAGTATCGATCCTACACTCACCTGTCACATAATATCTGAGAATGACAGAGGCAGTATGTTTCCAACACTCAACTGTCACAGTATCAGAGAATGAGAGAGGCTGTATCTATCCAACACTCACCTGTCACATCGTGTCAGAGAATGAGAGAGGCAGTATCAATCAAACGCTCACCTGTCACAAAGTGTCAGAAAATGAAAGAGGCAGTATCTATCCAACACTCACCTGTCACATTGTATCAGAGATTGGGATTACGGAGACGTGGCTCCAGGATGAGCAGGGCTGGGAACTCAACGTCCAGGGGTATTCAACATTCAGGAAGGATAGAATAAAAGGAAAAGGAGGTGGGGTAGCATTGCTGGTTAAGGAGGAGATTAAGGCAATAGTTAGGAAGGACATTAGCTTGGATGATGTGGAATCTATATTGGTAGAGCTGCAGAACACCAAAGGGCAAAAAACGTTAGTGGGAGTTGTGTACAGACCTCCAAACAGTAGTAGTGATGTTGGGGAGGGCATCAAACAGGAAATTAGGGGTGCGTGCAATAAAGGTTCAGCAGTTATAATGGGTGACTTTAATATGCACATAGATTGGGCTAACCAAACTGGAAGCAATACGGTGGAGGAGGATTTTCTGGAGTGCATAAGGGATAGTTTTTTAGACCAATATGTCGTGGATCCAACTAGGGGGGAGGCCATCTTAGACTGGGTGTTATGTAATGAGAAAGGATTAATTAGCAATCTCGTTGTGCGAAGCCCCTTGGGGAAGAGTGACCATAATATGGTGGAATTCTGCATTAGGATGGAGAATGAAACAGTTAATTCAGAGACCATGGTCCAGAACTTAAAGAAGGCTAACTTTGAAGGTATGAGGCGTGAATTGGCTGAGATGGATTGGCGAATGATACTTAAGGGGTTGACTGTGGATGGGCAATGGCAGACATTTAGAGACCGCATGGATGAACTACAACAATTGTATATTCCTGTCTGGCATAGAAATAAAAAAGGGAAGGTGGCTCAACCGTGGCTATCAAGGGAAATCAGGGATAGTATTAAAGCCAAGGAAGTGGCATACAAATTGGCCAGAAATAGCAGCGAACCTGGGGACTGGGAGAAATTTAGAACTCAGCAGAGGAGGACAAAGGGTTTGATTAGGGCAGGGAAAATGGAGTATGAGAAGAAGCTTGCAGGGAACATTAAGACGGATTGCAAAAGTTTCTATAGATATGTAAAGAGAAAAAGGTTAGTAAAGACAAATGTAGGTCCCCTGCAGTCAGAATCAGGGGAAGTCATAACGGGGAACAAAGAAATGGCGGACCAATTGAACAAGTACTTTGGTTCGGTATTCACGAAGGAGGACACGAACAACCTTCCGGTTATAAAAGGGGTCGGGGGGTCTAGTAAGGAGGAGGAACTGAGGGAAATCCTTATTAGCCGGGAAATTGTGTTGGGTAAATTGATGGGATTGAAGGCCGATAAATCCCCAGGGCCTGATGGACTGCATCCCAGAGTACTTAAGGAGGTGGCCTTGGAAATAGTGGATGCGTTGACAGTCATTTTCCAACATTCCATTGACTCTGGATCAGTTCCTATGGAGTGGAGGGTAGCCAATGTAACCCCACTTTTTAAAAAAGGAGGGAGAGAGAAAACAGGGAATTATAGACCGGTCAGCCTGACATCGGTAGTGGGTAAAATGATGGAATCAATTATTAAGGATGTCATAGCAGTGCATTTGGAAAGAGGTGACATGATAGGTCCAAGTCAGCATGGATTTGTGAAAGGGAAATCATGTTTGACAAATCTTCTGGAATTTTTTGAGGATGTTTCCAGTAGAGTGGATAAGGGAGAACCAGTTGATGTGGTATATTTGGACTTTCAGAAGGCGTTCGACAAGGTCCCACACAAGAGATTGATGTGCAAAGTTAGAGCACATGGGATTGGGGGTAGTGTACTGACATGGATTGAGAACTGGTTGTCAGACAGGAAGCAAAGAGTAGGAGTAAATGGGTACTTTTCAGAATGGCAGGCAGTGACTAGTGGGGTACCGCAAGGTTCTGTGCTGGGGCCCCAGCTGTTTACACTGTACATTAATGATTTAGATGAGGGGATTAAATGTAGTATCTCCAAATTTGCGGATGACACTAAGTTGGGTGGCAGTGTGAGCTGCGAGGAGGATGCTGTGAGGCTGCAGAGCGACTTGGATAGGTTAGGTGAGTGGGCAAATGCATGGCAGATGAAGTATAATGTGGATAAATGTGAGGTTATCCACTTTGGTGGTAAAAACAGAGAGACAGACTATTATCTGAATGGTGACAGATTAGGAAAAGGGGAGGTGCAAAGAGACCTGGGTGTCATGGTACATCAGTCATTGAAGGTTGGCATGCAGGTGCAGCAGGCGGTTAAGAAAGCAAATGGCATGTTGGCCTTCATAGCAAGGGGATTTGAGTACAGGGGCAGGGAGGTGTTGCTACAGTTGTACAGGGCATTGGTGAGGCCACACCTGGAGTATTGTGTGCAGTTTTGGTCTCCTAACCTGAGGAAGGACATTTTTGCTATTGAGGGAGTGCAGCGAAGGTTCACCAGACTGATTCCCGGGATGGCGGGACTGACCTATCAAGAAAGACTGGATCAACTGGGCTTGTATTCACTGGAGTTCAGAAGAATGAGAGGGGACCTCATAGAAACATATAAAATTCTGACGGGGTTAGACAGGTTAGATGCAGGAAGAATGTTCCCAATGTTGGGGAAGTCCAGAACCAGGGGTCACAGTCTAAGGATAAGGGGTAAGCCATTTAGGACCGAGATGCGGAGGAACTTCTTCACCCAGAGAGTGGTGAACCTGTGGAATTCTCTGCCACAGAAAGTTGTTGAGGCCAATTCACTAAATATATTCAAAAAGGAGTTAGATGAGGTCCTTACTGCTAGGGGGATCAAGGGGTATGGCGAGAAAGCAGGAATGGGGTACTGAAGTTGAATGTTCAGCCATGAACTCATTGAATGGCGGTGCAGGCTAGAAGGGCCGAATGGCCTACTCCTGCACCTATTTTCTATGTTTCTATGTTTCTAATGAGAGAAGCAGTATCTATCCTCCACTCACATGACACCTAGTGTCAGAGAATGAGAGAGGCAGTGTCTATTCTGCACTCACCTGTCACATAGTGTCAGAGAATGAGAGAGGCAGTATCTATCCAAAACTCACCTATCACACAGTTTCAGAGAATGACAGAGAAAGTATTTTTCCTACACAACAATCACAGCATCAGAGAATGAGAGAGGCTGTATCTATCCAACACTCACCTGTCTCATCGTGTCAGAGAATGAGAGAGGCAGTATCAATCAAACGCTCACCTGTCACATAGTGTCAGAGAATGAGAGAGGCAGTATTTATCCAACACTCACCTGTCACATTGTATCAGAGAATGAGAGAGGCAGTATCTATCCTCCACTCACATGACACCTAGTGTCAGAGAATGAGAGAGGCAGTATCAATTCTGCACTCATCTGTCACATAGTGTCAGAAAATGAGAGAGGCAGTATCTATCCAACACTCACCTGTTCCATAGTGTCAGAGAATGAGAGTGGCAGTATGTATCCAACACTCACCTGTCACATAGTGTCAGAGAATGAGAGATGCACTATCTATCCTACACTCACATGTCACATACTGTCAGAGAATGAGAGAGGCAGAATCTATCCAACACGCAGCTGTCACTTAATATCAGAGAATGAGAGAGTCATGAGCTATCCTACACTCACATGTCACATACTGTCAGAGAACGAAGAGAGGCAGAATCTATCCAACACCAAGCTGTCACTTAATATCAGAGAATTAGAGAGTCATGATCTATCCTACACTCAACTGTCACAGTGTCAGAGAATGAGAGAGGCAGTATCTATCGTACATTCACCTGTCACATAGTTTCAGAGAATGAGAGAGGCAGCATCTATCCAACACTCACCTGTCACATAGTGTCAGAGAATGTGAGAGGCAGCATCTATCCTGCACTCAACTGTCACATAGTGTCAGATAATGAGTTGGCAGTATCTATCCAACGCTCACCTGTCACATAATATCAGCGAATGAGAGAGGAAATATCGATCCTACACTCACCTGTCACATAATATCTGAGAATGACAGAGGCAGTATGTTTTTCAACACTCAACTGTCACAGTATCAGAGAATGAGAGAGGCTGTATCTATCCAACACTCACCTGTCACATCGTGTCAGAGAATGAGAGAGGCAGTATCAATCAAACGCTCACCTGTCACAAAGTGTCAGAAAATGAAAGAGGCAGTATCTATCCAACACTCACCTGTCACATTGTATCAGAGAATGAGAGAGGCAGTATCTTTCCTCCACTCACATGAAACCTAGTGTCAGAGAATGAGAGAGGCAGTATCTATTCAACAATCACCTATTACATAGTGTCAGAGAATGAGAGAGGCAGTATCTATCCTACACTCAACTGTCACATATTGTGAGAGAATGAGAGAGGCAGTATCTATCCTCCACTCACATGACACCTTGTGTCAGAGAATGAGAGAGGCTGTATCTATTCTGCACTCACCTGTCACATAGTGCCAGAGAATGAGAGAGGCAGCACCTATCCAACACTCACCTTTCACACAGTTTCAGAGAATGACAGAGGCAGTATGTTTCCAACACTCAACAATCAAAGCATCAGAGAATGAGAGAGGCTGTATCTATCCAACAGTTACCTGTCACATCGTGTCAGAGAATGAGAGAAGCAGTATCAATCAAACGCTCACCTGTCACATAGTGTCAGAGAATGAGAGAGGCAGTATCTATCCATAACTCACCTGTCACATTGTATCAGAGAATGAGAGAGGCAGTATCTATCCTCCACTCACATGAAACCTAGTGTCAGAGAATGAGAGAGGCAGTATCTATTCTACAATCACCTGTTACATAGTGTCAGAGAATGAGAGAGGCAGTATCTATCCTACACTCACCTGTCACATAGTGTCAGCGAATGAGAGAGGCATTATCTCTCCAACACTCACCTGTCACTGAGTATCAGAGAATGAGAGAGTCAGTATCTATCCTACACTCACCTGTCATATCGTGTCAGAGAATGAGAGATGCTGTATCTAAAAAACACTCAACAGTCACATAGTGTCAGAGAATGAAAGAGGCAGTAACTATCCTACACTCACCTGTCACATAGTGTCAGCGAATGAGAGAGGCAGTATCTCTCCAACACTCACCTGTCACTGAGTATCAGAGAATGAGAGAGTCAGTATCTATCCTACACTCACCTGTCACATAGTGTCAGAGAATGTGAGAGGCAGCATCTATCCTACACTCAACTGTCACATAGTGTCAGAGAATGAGTTGGCAGTATCTATCCAACGCTCACCTGTCACATAGTATCAGAGAATGAGAGAGGCAGTATCTATCCTCCACTCACATGACACCTAGTGTCAGAGAATGAGAGAGGCAGTGTCTATTCTGCACTCACCTGTCACATAGTGTCAGAGAATGAGAGAGGCAGTATCGTTCCTACACTCACCTGTCACATAGTATCAGAGAATGACAGATGCAGTATGTTTCCAACACTCAACTGTCACAGTATCAGAGAAGGAGAGAGGCTGTATCTATCCAAACCTCACCTGTCACATCGTGTCAGAGAATGAGAGAGGCAGTATCAATCGAACGCTCACCTGTCACATAGTGTCAGAGAATGTGAGAGGCAGTATCTATCCAACACTCACCTGTCACAATGTATCAGAGAATGAGAGAGGCAGTATCTATCCTCCACTCACATGACACCGAGTGTCAGAGAATGAGAGAGGCAGTGTCTATTCTGCACTCACCTGTCACATAGTGTCAGAGAATGAGAGAGGCAGTATCTATCCTAAACTCACCTGTCACACAGTTTCAGAGAATGGCAGAGACAGTATGTTTCCTACACTCAACAATCACAGCATCAGAGAATGAGAGAGGCTGTATCTATCCAACACTCACCTGTCATATCGTGTCAGAGAATGAGAGAGGCAGTATCAATCAAACGCACACCTGTCACATAGTGTCAGAGAATGAGAGTGGCAGTATTTATCCAAAACTCACTGGTCACATTGTATCAGAGAATGAGAGAGGCAGTATCTATCCTCCACTCACATGACACCTAGTGTCAGAGAATGAGAGAGGCAGTATCTATTCTGCACTCACCTGTCACACAGTGTCAAAGAATGAGAGAGGCAGTATCTATCCAACACTCACCTGTCACACAGTTTCATAGAATGACAGAGACAGTATGTTTCTTACACTCAACAATCACAGCATCAGAGAATGAGAGAGGCTGTATCTATCCAACACTCACCTGTCATATCGTGTCAGAGAATGAGAGAGGCAGTATCAATCAAACGCTCACCTGTCACATAGTGTCAGAGAATGAGAGTGGCAGTATTTATCCAACACTCACCGGTCACATTGCATCAGAGAATGAGAGAGGCAGTATCTATCCACCACTCACATGACACCTAGTGTCAGAGAATGAGAGAGGCAGTATCTATTCTGCACTCACCTGTCACACAGTGTCAAAGAATGAGAGAGGCAGTATCTATCCAACACTCACCTGTTCCATAGTGTCAGAGATTGAGAGTGGCAGTATGTATCCAACACTCACCTGTCACATAGTGTCAGAGAATGAGAGATGCACTATCTATCCTACACCCACATGTCACATAGTGTCAGAGAATGAGAGAGGGGAATCTATCCAACACGCAGCTGTCACTTAATATCAGAGAATGAGAGAGTCATGCTCTATCCTACACTCAACTGTCACAGTGTCAGAGAATGAGAGAGGCAGTATCCATCCAACACTCACCTGTCACATAGTGTCAGAGATTGTAAGAGGCAGCATCTATCCTGCACTCAACTGTCACATAGTGTCAGAGAATGAGTTGGCAGTATCTATCCAACGCTCACCTGTCCCATAATTTCAGCGAATGAGAGAGGAAGTATCGATCCTACACTCACCTGCCACATAATATCTGGGAATGACAGAGGCAGTATGTTTCCAACACTCAACTTTCAAAGTATCAGAGAATGAGAGAGGCTGTATCTATCCAAAACTCACCTGTCACATCGTGTCAGACAATGAGAGAGGCAGTATCAATCAAACGCTCACCTGTCACATAGTGTCAGAGAATGAGAGAGGCATTATCTATCCAACACTCACCTGTCACATTGTATCAGAGAATGAGAGAGGCAGTATCTATCCTCCACTCACATGACACCTAGTGTCAGAGAATGAGAGAGGCAGTGTCTATTCTGCACTCACCTGTCACATAGTGTTAGAGAATGAGAGAGACAGTTTCTATCCAACACTCACCTGTCACACAGTTTCAGAGAATGACAGAGGCAGTATGTTTCCAACACTCAACAATCACAGCATCAGAGAATGAGAGAGGCTGTATCTATGCAACACTCACCTTTCACAACGTGTCAGAGAATGAGAGAGGCAGTATCAATCAAATGCTCACCTGTCACATAGTGTCAGAGAATGAGAGGCAGTATCTATTCTACAATCACCTGTTACATAGTGTCAGAGTTTGAGAGAGGCAGTATCTATCCTACACTCAACTGTCACATATTGTGAGAGAATGAGAGAGGCAGTATCTATCCTACACTCACATGTCACATAGTGTCAGAGAATGAGAGAGGCAGAATCTATCCAACACGCAGCTGTCACTTAATATCAGATAATGAGAGTGTCAGTATCTAACCTACACTCAACTGTCGCAGTGTCAGAGAATGAGAGAGGCAGTATCTATCGTACATTCACCTGTCACATAGTTTCAGAGAATGAGAGAGGCAGCATCTATCCTACATTCACCTGTCACATAGTGTCAGAGATTGAGAGAGGCAGTATCTATTCAACACTCACCTGTCACATAATATCAGCGACTGAGAGAGGCAGTATCTATCCTACACTCACCTGTCACATAGTGTCAGAGAATGAGGGAGGCAGTATCTATCCTACACTCACCTGTCACATAGTGTCAGAGAATGAGAGAGGCAGTATCTATCCTACACTCACCTGTCACATCGTGTCAGAGAATGAGAGAAGCAGTATCTATCCAACACTCAACTGACACATATTGTCAGAGAATGTGTGAAGCAGTATCTATCCAACACTAACCTGTCACATCGTGTCAGAGAATGAGAGAAGAAGCATATATCCAACACTCACCTATCACACAGTATTTGGGAATGAAAGAGGAAGTATCTATCCAACACTCACCTGTCACATATTGTCATAGAATGAGAGAGGCAGTACCTATCCAACACTCACCTTTCACATCGTGTCAGAGATTGAGAGAGGCAGTATCTATCCCACAGTCACCAGTCACATCGTGTCAGAGAATGAGAGAGCCAGTATCTATTCAACACTCTCCTGTCACATAGTGTCAGAGAATGAGAGAGGCACTATCTATCCTACACTCACATGTCACATAGTGTCATAGAATGAGAGAGGCAGTATCAATCCAACACTCACATGTCACATAGTGTCAGAGTTTGAGAGTGGCAGTATCTCTCCAACACTCGCCTGTCACATCGTGTCAGAGAATGAGAGAGGCAGTATCTATCCAACACTCGCCTGTCACATAGTGTCAGCGAATGAGAGAGGCAGAATCTCTGCAAAACCCGCCTGTCACATAGTTTTCAGCGAATGAGAGAGGCAGTATCTATCCTACACTCACCTGTCACATCGTGTCAGAGAATGAGAGACGCAGTTTCTAAAAAACACTCACCTGTCACATAGTGTCAGAGAATGAAAGAGGCAGTATCTATCCTACACTCACCTGTCACATAGTGTCAGCGAATGAGAGAAGCAGTATCTCTCCAATTCTCACCTGTCACTGAGTATCAGAGAATGAGAGAGTCAGTATCTATCCTACACTCACCTGTCACATCGTGTCAGAGAATGTGAGAGGCAGCATCTATCCTGCACTCAACTGTCACATAGTGTCAGAGAATGAGTTGGCAGTATCTATCCAACGCTCACCTGTCACATAATATCAGCAAATGAGAGAGGCAGTATCGATCCTACACTCACCTGTCACATAGTTTCAGAGAATGACAGAGGCAGTACGTTTCCAACACTCAACTGTCACAGTATCAGAGAATGAGAGAGGCTGTGTCTATCCAAAACTCACCTGTCACATCGTGTCAGAGAATGAGAGAGGCAGTATCAATCAAACGCTCATCCGTCACATAGTGTCAGAGAATGAGAGAGGCATTATCTATCCAAAACTTACCTGTCACATTTTATCAGAGAATGAGAGAGGCAGTATCTATCCTCCACTCACATGACACCTTGTGTCAGAGAATGACAGAGGCAGTATCTATTCTGCACTCACCTGTCACATCGTGTCAGAGAATGAGAGTGGCAGTATCTATCCAACACTCACCTGTCACACAGTTTCAGAGAATGAGAGAGGCAGTATCAATCAAACGCTCACCTGTCACATAGTGTCAGAGAATGAGAGAGGCAGTATCTATCCTACAATCACCTGTTACATAGTGTCAGAGAATGAGAGAGGCAGTATCTATCCTACACACAACTTTCACATATTTTGAGTGAATGAGAGAGTCAGTATCTATCCTACACTCACCTGTCACATAGTGTCAGCGAATGAGAGAGGCAGAATCTAAAAAACACTCACCTGTCACTGAGTATCAGAGAATGAGAGAGTCAGTATCTATCCTGCACTCACCTGTCACATAGTGTCAGAGAATGTGAGAGGCAGCATCTATCCTACACTCAACTTTCACATAGTGTTAGAGAATGAGTTGGCAGTATCTATCCAACGCTCACCTGTCACATAATATGAGCGAATGACAGAGGCAGTATGTTTCCAACACTCAACTGTCACAGTATCAGAGAATGAGAGAGGCTGTAACTATCCGAAACTCACCTGTCACATCGTGTCAGAGAATGAGAGAGGCAGTATCAATCAAACGCTCACCTGTCACATAGTGTCAGAGAATGAGAGAGGCAGTATCTATCCAACACTCACCTGTCACATTGTATCAGAGAATGAGAGAGGCAGTATCTATCCTACACTCATATGACACCTAGTGTCAGAGAATGAGAGAGGCAGTATCTATTTTGCACTCACCTGTCACATCGTGTCAGACAATGAGAGAGGCAGTATCTATCCAACACTCACCTGTCACATAGTGTCAGAGAATGAGAGTGGCAGGATCTCTCCAACACTCACCTGTCACATCGTGTCAGAGAATGAGAGAGGCAGTATCAATCAAACGCTCACATGTCACATATTGTCACAGAATGAGACAGGCAGTATCTATCCTCCACTCACCTGTCACATAGTATCAGAGAATGAGAGAGGCAGTATCTATCCAAGACTTAGCTGTCACATAGTGTCAGAGAATGAGATAGGCTGTATCTCTCCAATACTCACCTGTCACATCGTGTCAGAGAATGAGACAGGCAGCATCTGTCCTACACTCACCTGTCACATAGTGTCAGAGAATGAAAGAGGCAGTATCTATCCTATACTCAACTGTCACATAGTGTGAGCGAATGAGAGAAGCAGTATCTCTCCAAGACTCACCTGTCACTGAGTATTGGAGAATGGGAGAGTGGGTATCTATACGACACTCACCTGTCACATCGTGTCAGAGAATGAGTTGGCAGTGTCTATCCAACGCTCACCTGTCACATAATATCAGCGAATGAGAGAGGAAGTATCGATCCTACACTCACCTGTCACATAATATCTGAGAATGACAGAGGCAGTATGTTTCCAACACTCAACTGTCACAGTATCAGAGAATGAGAGAGGCTGTATCTATCCAACACTCACCTGTCACATCGTGTCAGAGAATGAGAGAGGCAGTATCAATCAAACGCTCACCTGTCACATAGTTTAAGAGAATGAAAGAGGCAGTATCTATCCAACACTCACCTGTCACATTGTATAAGAGAATGAGAGAGGCAGTATCTATCCTCAACTCACATGACAGCTAGTGTCAGAGAATGAGAGAGGCTGTATCTATTCTGCACTCACCTGTCACACAGTTTCAGAGAATGACAGAGGCAGTATGTTTCCAACACTCAACAATCTTAGCATCAGAGAATGAGAGAGGCTGTATCTATCCAACACTCACCTGTCACATCGTGTCAGAGAATGAGAGAGGCAGTATCAATCAAACGCTCACCTGTCACATAGTGTCAGAGAATGAGAGAGGCAGTATCTATCCTACAATCACTTGTTACATAGTGTCAGAGAATGAGAGAGGCATTATCTCTCCAACACTCACCTGTCACTGAGTATCAGAGAATGAGAGAGTCAGTATCTATCCTACACTCACCTGTCACATCGTGTCAGAGAATGAGAGACGCAGTATCTAAAAAACACTCACCTGTCACATAGTGTCATAGAATGTGAGAGGCAGCATGTATACTTCACTCAACTGTCATTTAGTGTCAGAGAATGAGTTGGCAATATCTATCCAACGCTCACCTGTCACATAATATCAGCGAATGAGAGAGGCAGTATCGATCCTACACTCACCTGTCACATAGTATCAGAGAATGACAGAGGCAGTATGTTTCCAACACTCAACTGTCACAGTATCATGAAAATGAGAGAGGATGTATCGATCCAAAACTCACCTGTCACATCGTGTCAGAGAATGAGAGAGGCAGTATCTATCCAACACTCACCTGTCACATTGTATCAGAGAATGAGAGAGGCAGTATCTATCCTCCACTTACATGACACCTAGATGCAGAGAATGAGGGAGGCAGTATCTATTCTGCACTCACCTGTCACATAGTGTCAGAGAATGAGAGAGGCAGTATCTATCCAACACTCACCTGTCACATCCTGTCAGAGAATGAGAGAGGCAGTATGTTTCCAACACTCAACAATCACAGCATCAGAGAATGCGAGAGGCTGTATCTATCCAACACTCGCCTGTGACATAGTGTCAGAGAATGAGAGAGGCAGTATCAATCAAACGCTCACCTGTCACATAGTGACAGAGAATGAGAGAGGCAGTATCTATCCAACACTCACCTGTCACATTGTATCAGAGAATGAGAGAGGCAGTATTTATCCTCCACTCACATGACACCGAGTGTCAGAGAATGAGAGAGGCAGTATCTATTCTGCACTCACCTGTCACATCGTGTCAGAGAATGAGAAAGGCAGTCTCTATCCAACACTCACCTGTCACATAGTCTCAGAGAATGAGTGTGGCAGGATCTCTACAAAAATCGCCTGTGACATATTGTCAGAGAATGAGAGAGGTAGTATCTATCCAACACTCACATGTCACATATTGTCACAGAATGAGAGAGGCAGTATCTCTCCAATACTCACCTGTCACTGAGTATCATAGAATGAGAGAGTGAGTATCTATCCTACACTCACCTGTCACATAGTGTCAGATAATGTGAGAGGCAGCATCTATCCTGCACATAACTGTCACATAGTGTCAGAGAATGAGTTGGCAGTATCTTTCCAACACTCACCTGTCACATAGTATCAGCGAATGAGAGAGGCAGTATCTATCCTACACTCACGTGTCACATAGTGTTAAAGAATGAGAGAGGCAGTATCTAACTAATACTCAGCTGTCACATAGTGTCAGAGAATGAGAGAGGCTGTATCTCTCCAATACTCACCTGTCACATCGTGTCAGAGAATGAGACAGGCAGCATCTGTCCTACACTCACCTGTCACATAGGGTCAGAAAATCAGAGAGGCTGTATCTATCCAACACTCACCTGTCTCATAGTGTTAAAGAATGAGAGTGGCAGTATATATCCTACACTCACCTGTTACATAGTGTCAGCGAATGAGAGAGGCAGTATCTATCCTACACTCACGTGTCACATGTTGTCAGAGAATGAGAGAGGCAGTATCTATCCAACAGTCACCTGTCACACAGTATCAGAGAATGACAGAGGCAGCATGTTTCCAACATTCAACTGTCACAGTATCAGAGAATGAGAGAGGCTGTATCTATCCAGCACTCACCTGTCACCTAGTGACAGAGAATGAGAGAGGCAGTATCAATCTAACGCTCAACTGTCACATTATATCAGAGAATGAAAGAGGCAGTACCTATCCTCCACTCACATGTCACATAGTGTCAGAGAATGAGAGAGGCAGTATTTATCCTGCACTCACCTGTCACATGGTGTCAGAGAATGAGAGAGACAGTATCTATCCTTAACTCATCTGTAACATTTTATCAGAGAATGAGAGAGGCAGTATCTATCCAACACTCACCAGCCACATCGTATCAGAGAATGAGAGAGGCAGTATCTCTCCAAAACTCACCTGTCACAAAGTGTCAGGGAATTTCAGAGGCAGTATCTATCCTGCACTCACCTGTCACATAGTGTCATGGAATTAGAGAGGCAGTATCTATCCAACACTCACTTGTCACATTTTATCAGAGAATGAGAGAGGCAGTATCTATCCAACACTCACCAGTCACCTAGTTTCAGAGAATGAGATAGGCAGTATCTAACCAACACTCACCTGTCACATAGTGTCAGAGAAAGAGACAGGCAGTATCTATCCAACACTCACCTCTCACATAGTTTCAGAGAATGAGAGAGGCTGTTTCTATCCAACACTCACCTGTCACTTTGTATCATTTCATGAGAGATGCAGTATCTATCCAACACGCACCTGTCACATAGTGTCAGAGAATGAGAGAGACAGTATGTAGCCAACACTCACCTGTCACATAGTGTCAATGAATGAGACAGGCAGTATCTATCCAACATTCACCTGTCACAAAGTTTCAGAGAATGACAGAGGCAGTATGTTTCCAACACTCAACAATCACAGCATCAGAGAATGAGAGAGGCTGCATCTATCCAACACTCACCTGTCACATCGTGTCAGAGAATGAGAGACGCAGTATCATTCAAACGATCACCTGTCACATAGTATCAGAGAATGAGAGAGTCAGTATCTATCCTTCACTCACCTGTCACATCGTGTCAGAGAATGAGACACGCAGTATCTAAAAAACACTCACCTGTCACATAGTGTCAGAGAATGTGAGAGGCAGCATCTATTCTTCACTCAACTGTCATTTATTGTCAGAGAATGCGTTGGCAGTATCTATCCAACGCTCACCTGTCACATAATATCAGCGAATGAGAGAGGCAGTATCGATACTACACTCACCTGTCACATAGTATCAGAGAATGACAGAGGCAGTATGGTTCCAACACTCAACTGTCACAGTATCATGAAAATGAGAGAGGATGTATCTATCCAAAACTCACCTGTCACATCGTGTCAGAGAATGAGAGAGGCAGTATCTATCCAACACTCAGCTGTCACATTGTATCAGAGAATGAGAGAGGCAGTATCTATCCTCCACTCACATGACACCTAGATTCAGAGAATGAGAGAGGCAGTATCTATTCTGCACTCACCTGTCACATAGTGTCAGAGAATGAGAGAGGCAGTATCTATCCAACACTCACCTGTCACACAATTTCAGAGAATGACAGTGGCAGTATGTTTCCAACACTCAACAATCACAGCATCAGATAATGCGAGAGGCTCTATCTATCCAACACTCACCTGTCACATCGTGTCAGAGAATGAGAGAGGCAGTATCAATCAAACGCTCACCTGTCACATAGTGACAGAGAATGAGAGAGGCAGTATCTATCCAACACTCAACTGTCACATTGTATCACAGAATGAGAGAGGCAGTTCTATCCTCCACTCACATGACACCTAGTGTCAGAGAATGAGAGAGGCAGTATCTATTCTGCACTCACCTGTCACATCGTGTCAGAGAATGAGAGAGGCAGTATCTATCCAACACTCACCTGTCACATAGTCTCAATGAATGAGAGTGGCAGGATCTCTCCAACACTCGCCTGTGACATAGTGTCAGAGAATGAGAGAGGTAGTATCTATCCAACACTCACATGTCACATATTGTCACAGAATGAGAGAGGCAGTATCTGTCCTACACTCACCGGTCACATGGTATCAGAGAATGAGAGAGGCAGTATCTATCCAACACTCAGCTGTCACATAGTCTCAGAGAATGAGAGAGGCAGTATCTCTCCAACACTCACCTGTCATATCGTGTCAGAGAATGAGACAGGCAGCATCTGTCCTACACTCACCTGTCACATAGTGTCAGAGAATGAAATAGGCAGTATCTATCCTACACTCACCTTTCACATAGTGTCACGAATGAGAGAGGCAGTATCTCTCCAATACTCACCTGTCACTGAGTATCATAGAATGAGAGAGTCAGTATCTATCCTACACTCACCTGTCACATAGTGTCAGATAATGTGAGAGCAGCATCTATCCTGCACTCAACTGTCACATAGTGTCAGAGAGTGAGTTGGCAGTATCTATCCAACGCTCACCTGTCACATAATATCAGCGAATGAGAGAGGAAGTATCGATCCTACACTCACCTGTCACATAGTGTAGAGAATGACAGAGGCAGTATGTTTCCAACACTCAACTGTCACAGCATCAGAGAATGAGAGAGGCTGTATCTATCCAAAACTCACCTGTCACATCGTGTCAGAGAATGAGAGAGGCAGCATCTATTCAACACTCACCTGTCACATAGGGTCAGAGAATCAGAGAGGCACTATCTATCCAACACTCACCTGTCACATAGTGTCAGAGAATGAGAGTGGCAGCATCTATCCTACACTCACCTGTTACATAGTGTCAGCGAATGAGAGAGGCAGCATCTTTCCTACACTCACGTGTCACATGTTGTCAGAGAATGAGAGAGGCAGTATCTATCCAACACTCACGTGTCACACAGTATCAGAGAATGACAGAGGCAGTATGTTTCCAACATTCAACTGTCACAGTATCAGAGAATGAGAGAGACTGTATCTATCCAACACTCTCCTGTCACATAGTGTCAGAGAATGAGAGAGGCATTATCAATCCAACGATCACCTGTCACATTATACCAGAGAATGAGAGAGGCAGTATCTATCCTCCACTCACATGTCACATAGTGTCAGAGAATGAGATGGGCAGTATTTATCCTGCATTCATCTGTCACATAGTGTCAGAGAATGAGAGAGGCAGTATCAATCCAACACTCACCTGTCACTTGGTATCAGAGAATGAGAGAGACAGTATCTATCCAAAACTCATCTGTAACATTGTATCAGAGAATGAGAGAGGCAGTATCTATCCAACACTCACGTGTCACATGTTGTCAGAGAATGAGAGAGGCAGTATCTATCCAACACTCACCTGTCACACAGTATCAGAGAATGACAGAGGCAGTATGTTTCCAACATTCAACTGTCACAGCATCAGAGAATGAGAGAGGCTGTATCTATCCAAAACTCACCTCTCACATCGTGTCAGAGAATGAGAGAGGCAGTATCTATCCAACACTCATCTGTCACAAAGGGTCAGTGAATTTCAGAGACAGTATCTATCGTGCACTCACCTGACTCATAGTGTCAGGGAATGAGAGAGACAGTATCTATCTAACACTCACCTGTCACATTGTGTCAGAGAATGAGAGAGGCAGTATCTATCCAACACTCACCAGTCACCGAGTTTCAGAAAATGAGAGAGGCAGAATCTAACCAACACTCACCTGTCACATCGTGTCAGAGAATGACAGAGGCAGTATGTTTCCAACACTCTACTGTCACAGCAGCAGAGAATGAGAGAGGCTGTATCTATCCAAAACTCACCTGTCACATCGTGTCAGAGAATGAGAGAGGCAGTATCAATCAAACGCTCACCTGTCACATAGTGTCAGACAATGAGAGAGGCAGTGTCTATCCAACACTCACCTGTCACATTGTTTCAGAGAATGAGAGAGGAAGTATCTATCCTCCACTCACATGACACCTAGTTTCAGAAAATGAGAGAGGCAGTATCTATTCTGCACTCACCTGTCACATAGTGTCAGAGAATGAGAGAGGCAGTATCGATCCAACACTCACCTGTCACACAGTTTCAGGGAATGACAGAGGCAGTATGTTTCCAACACTCAACAATCACAGCATCAGAGAATGAGAGAGGCTGTATCTATCCAACACTCACCTGTCACATCGTGTCAGAGAATGAGAGAGGCAGTATCAATCAAACGCTCACCTGTCACATAGTGTCAGAGAATGAGAGAGGCAGTATCTATCCAACACTCACCTGTCACATTGTATCAGAGAATGAGAGAGGCAGTATCTATCCTCCACTCACATGACACCTACTGTCAGAGAATGAGAGAGGCAGTATCTTTTCTTCACTCACCTGTCACATCGTGTCAGAGAATGAGAGAGGCAGTATCTATCCACCACTCACCTGTCACATAGTGTCAGAGAATGAGAGTGGCAGGATCTCTCCAACACGCGCCTGTGACATAGTTTCAGAGAATGAGAGAGGTAGTATCTATCCAACACTCCCATGTCATATATTGTCAGAGAATGAGAGAGGCAGTATCTATCCTACACTCACCTGTCACATAGTATCAGAGAATGAGAGAGGCAGTATCTATCCAACACTCAGCTGTCACATAGTGTCAGAGAATGAGAGAGGCTGCATCTCTCCAACACTCACCTGTCTCATCGTGTCAGAGAATGAGACAGGCAGCATCTGTCCTACACTCACCTGTCACATATTGTCAGAGAATGAGAGAGGCAGTATCTCTCCTACACTCTCCTGTCACAAAGTGTCAGAGATTGAGAGAAGCAGCATCTATCCAACACTCACCTGTCACATAGTGACAGAGAATGAGAGAGGCAGTATCTATCCAACACTCACCTGTCACATTGTATCAGAGAATGAGAGAGGCAGTATTTATCCTCCACTCACATGACACCTAGTGTCAGAGAATGAGAGAGGCAGTATCTATTCTGCACTCACCTGTCACATCGTGTCAGAGAATGAGAGAGGCAGTATCTATCCAACACTCACCTGTCACATTGTCTCAGAGAATGAGAGTGGCAGCATCTCTCCAACACTCGCCTGTGACATAGTGTCAGAGAATGAGAGAGGTAGTATCTATCCAATACTCACATGTCACATATTGTCACAGAATGAGAGAGGCAGTATCTATCCTACACTCACCTGTCACAAAGTATCAGAGAATGAGAGAGGCAGTATCTATCCAACACTCAGCTGTCACATAGTGTCAGAGAATGAGAGAGGCTGTATCTCTCCAACACTCACCTGTCACATCGTGTCAGAGAAATAGACAGGCAGCATCTGCCTACACTCACCTGTCACATAGTGTCAGAGAATGAAAGAGGCAGTATCTATCCTACACTCACCTGTCACATAGTGTCACGGATGAGAGAGGCAGTATCTCTCCAATACTCACCTGCAACTGAGTATCATAGAATGAGAGAGTCAGTATCTATCCTACACTCACCTGTCACATAGTGTCAGATAATGTGAGAGGCAGCATCTATCCTGCACTCAACTGTAACATAGTGTCAGAGAATGAGTTGGCAGTATCTATCCAACGCTCACCTGTCACATAATATCAGCGAATGAGAGAGGAAGTATCGATTCTACACTCACCTGTCACATAGTGTCAGAGAATGACAGAGGCAGTATGTTTCCAACACTCAACTGTAGCAGCATCAGAGAATGAGAGAGGCTGTATATATCCAAAACTCACTTGTCACATCGTGTCAGAGAATGAGAGAGGCAGTATCAATCAAACGCTCACCTGTCACATAGTGTCAGAGAATGAGAGAGGCAGTGTCTATCCAACACTCACCTGTCACATTGTATCAGAGAATGAGAGAGGAAGTATCTATCCTCCACTCACATGACACCTAGTTTCAGAAAATGAGAGAGGCAGTATCTATTCTGCACTCACCTGTCACATAGTGTCAGAGATTGAGAGAGGCAGTATCGATCCAACACTCACCTGTCACACAGTTTCAGAGGATGACAGAGGCAGTATGTTTCCAACACTCAACAATCACAGCATCAGAGAATGCGAGAGGCTGTATCTATCCAACACTCACCTGTCACATCGTGTCAGAGAATGAGAGAGGCAGTATCAATCAAACGGTCACCTGTCACATAGTGTCAGAGAATGAGAGAGGCAGTACCTATCCAACACTCACCTGTCACATTGTATCATAGAATGAGATAGGCAGTATCTATCCTCCACTCACATGACACCTAGTGTCAGAGAATGAGAGAGTCAGTATCTATCCTACACTCACCTGTCACATAGTGTCAGATAATGTGAGAGGCAGCATCTATCCTGCACTCAACTGTAACATAGTGTCAGAGAATGAGTTGGCAGTATCTATCCAACGCTCACCTGTCACATAATATCAGCGAATGAGAGAGGAAGTATCGATTCTACACTCACCTGTCACATAGTGTCAGAGAATGACAGAGGCAGTATGTTTCCAACACTCAACTGTAGCAGCATCAGAGAATGAGAGAGGCTGTATATATCCAAAACTCACTTGTCACATCGTGTCAGAGAATGAGAGAGGCAGTATCAATCAAACGCTCACCTGTCACATAGTGTCAGAGAATGAGAGAGGCAGTGTCTATCCAACACTCACCTGTCACATTGTATCAGAGAATGAGAGAGGAAGTATCTATCCTCCACTCACATGACACCTAGTTTCAGAAAATGAGAGAGGCAGTATCTATTCTGCACTCACCTGTCACATAGTGTCAGAGATTGAGAGAGGCAGTATCGATCCAACACTCACCTGTCACACAGTTTCAGAGGATGACAGAGGCAGTATGTTTCCAACACTCAACAATCACAGCATCAGAGAATGCGAGAGGCTGTATCTATCCAACACTCACCTGTCACATCGTGTCAGAGAATGAGAGAGGCAGTATCAATCAAACGGTCACCTGTCACATAGTGTCAGAGAATGAGAGAGGCAGTACCTATCCAACACTCACCTGTCACATTGTATCATAGAATGAGATAGGCAGTATCTATCCTCCACTCACATGACACCTAGTGTCAGAGAATGAGAGAGGCAATATCTATTCTTCACTCACCTGTCACATCGTGTCAGAGAATGAGAGAGTCAGTATCTATCCACCACTCACCTGTCACATAGTGTCAGAGAACGAGAGTGGCAGGATCTCTCCAACACTCGCCTGTGACATAGTGTCAGAGAATGAGAGAGGTAGTATCTATCCAACACTCACATGTCATATATTGTCAGAGAATGAGAGAGGCAGTATCTATCCGACACTCAGCTGTCACATAGTGTCAGAGAATGAGAGAGGCTGTATCTCTCCAACACTCACCTGTCACATCGTGTCAGAGAATGAGACAGGCAGCATCTGTCCTACACTCACCTGTCACATATTGTCAGAGAATGAGAGAGGCAGTATCTCTCCTACACTCTCCTGTCACAAAGTGTCAGAGATTGAGAGAAGCAGCATCCATCCAACACTCACCTGTCACATAGGGTCAGAGAATCAGAGAGGCAATATCTATCCAACACTCACCTGTCACATAGTGTCAGAGAATGAGAGTGGCAGTATCTATCCTACACTCACCTGTTACATAGTATCAGCGAAATGGAGAGGCAGATTCTTTACTACACTCACGTGTCACATGTTGTCAGAGAATGAGAGAGGCAGTATCTATCCAACACTCACCTGTCACACAGCATCAGAGAATGACAGAGGCAGTATGTTTCCAACATTCAACTGTCACAGCATCAGAGAATGAGAGAAGCTGTATCTGTCCAACACTCACCTGTCACATCGTGTCAGAGAATGGAAGAGGCAGTATCAATCAAACGCTCACCTGTCACATAGTGTCAGAGAATGAGAGTGGCAGGATCTCTCCAACACTCGCCTGTGACATAGTGTCAGAGAATGAGAGAGGTAGTATCTATCCAACACTCACATGTCATATATTGTCAGAGAATGAGAGAGGCAGTATCTATCCTACACTCACCTGTCACATAGTATCAGAGAATGAGAGAGGCAGTATCTATCCAACACTCAGCTGTCACATAGTGTCAGAGAATGAGAGAGGCTGTATCTCTCCAACACTCACCTGTCACGTCGTGTCAGATAATGAGACAGGCAGCATCTGTCCTACACTCACCTGTCACATATTGTCAGAGAATGAGAGAGGCAGTATCTCTCCTACACTCTCCTGTCACAAAGTGTCAGAGATAGAGAGAAGCAGCATCTATCCAACACTCACCTGTCACATAGTGACAGAGAATGAGAGAGGCAGTATCTATCCAACACTCACCTGTCACATTGTTTCAGAGAATGAGAGAGGCAGTATTTATCCTCCACTCACATGACACCTAGTGTCAGAGAATGAGAGAGGCAGTATCTATTCTGCACTCACCTGTCACATCGTGTCAGAGAATGAGAGAGGCAGTATCTATCCAACACTCACCTGTCACATTGTCTCAGAGAATGAGAGTGGCAGCATCTCTCCAACACTCGCCTGTGACATAGTGTCAGAGAATGAGAGAGGTAGTATCTATCCAATACTCACATGTCACATATTGTCACAGAATGAGAGAGGCAGTATCTATCCTACACTCACCTGTCACAAAGTATCAGAGAATGAGAGAGGCAGTATCTATCCAACACTCAGCTGTCACATAGTGTCAGAGAATGAGAGAGGCTGTATCTCTCCAACACTCACCTGTCACATCGTGTCAGAGAAATAGACAGGCAGCATCTGCCTACACTCACCTGTCACATAGTGTCAGAGAATGAAAGAGGCAGTATCTATCCTACACTCACCTGTCACATAGTGTCACGGATGAGAGAGGCAGTATCTCTCCAATACTCACCTGCAACTGAGTATCATAGAATGAGAGAGTCAGTATCTATCCTACACTCACCTGTCACATAGTGTCAGATAATGTGAGAGGCAGCATCTATCCTGCACTCAACTGTAACATAGTGTCAGAGAATGAGTTGGCAGTATCTATCCAACGCTCACCTGTCACATAATATCAGCGAATGAGAGAGGAAGTATCGATTCTACACTCACCTGTCACATAGTGTCAGAGAATGACAGAGGCAGTATGTTTCCAACACTCAACTGTAGCAGCATCAGAGAATGAGAGAGGCTGTATATATCCAAAACTCACTTGTCACATCGTGTCAGAGAATGAGAGAGGCAGTATCAATCAAACGCTCACCTGTCACATAGTGTCAGAGAATGAGAGAGGCAGTGTCTATCCAACACTCACCTGTCACATTGTATCAGAGAATGAGAGAGGAAGTATCTATCCTCCACTCACATGACACCTAGTTTCAGAAAATGAGAGAGGCAGTATCTATTCTGCACTCACCTGTCACATAGTGTCAGAGATTGAGAGAGGCAGTATCGATCCAACACTCACCTGTCACACAGTTTCAGAGGATGACAGAGGCAGTATGTTTCCAACACTCAACAATCACAGCATCAGAGAATGCGAGAGGCTGTATCTATCCAACACTCACCTGTCACATCGTGTCAGAGAATGAGAGAGGCAGTATCAATCAAACGGTCACCTGTCACATAGTGTCAGAGAATGAGAGAGGCAGTACCTATCCAACACTCACCTGTCACATTGTATCATAGAATGAGATAGGCAGTATCTATCCTCCACTCACATGACACCTAGTGTCAGAGAATGAGAGAGTCAGTATCTATCCTACACTCACCTGTCACATAGTGTCAGATAATGTGAGAGGCAGCATCTATCCTGCACTCAACTGTAACATAGTGTCAGAGAATGAGTTGGCAGTATCTATCCAACGCTCACCTGTCACATAATATCAGCGAATGAGAGAGGAAGTATCGATTCTACACTCACCTGTCACATAGTGTCAGAGAATGACAGAGGCAGTATGTTTCCAACACTCAACTGTAGCAGCATCAGAGAATGAGAGAGGCTGTATATATCCAAAACTCACTTGTCACATCGTGTCAGAGAATGAGAGAGGCAGTATCAATCAAACGCTCACCTGTCACATAGTGTCAGAGAATGAGAGAGGCAGTGTCTATCCAACACTCACCTGTCACATTGTATCAGAGAATGAGAGAGGAAGTATCTATCCTCCACTCACATGACACCTAGTTTCAGAAAATGAGAGAGGCAGTATCTATTCTGCACTCACCTGTCACATAGTGTCAGAGATTGAGAGAGGCAGTATCGATCCAACACTCACCTGTCACACAGTTTCAGAGGATGACAGAGGCAGTATGTTTCCAACACTCAACAATCACAGCATCAGAGAATGCGAGAGGCTGTATCTATCCAACACTCACCTGTCACATCGTGTCAGAGAATGAGAGAGGCAGTATCAATCAAACGGTCACCTGTCACATAGTGTCAGAGAATGAGAGAGGCAGTACCTATCCAACACTCACCTGTCACATTGTATCATAGAATGAGATAGGCAGTATCTATCCTCCACTCACATGACACCTAGTGTCAGAGAATGAGAGAGGCAATATCTATTCTTCACTCACCTGTCACATCGTGTCAGAGAATGAGAGAGTCAGTATCTATCCACCACTCACCTGTCACATAGTGTCAGAGAACGAGAGTGGCAGGATCTCTCCAACACTCGCCTGTGACATAGTGTCAGAGAATGAGAGAGGTAGTATCTATCCAACACTCACATGTCATATATTGTCAGAGAATGAGAGAGGCAGTATCTATCCGACACTCAGCTGTCACATAGTGTCAGAGAATGAGAGAGGCTGTATCTCTCCAACACTCACCTGTCACATCGTGTCAGAGAATGAGACAGGCAGCATCTGTCCTACACTCACCTGTCACATATTGTCAGAGAATGAGAGAGGCAGTATCTCTCCTACACTCTCCTGTCACAAAGTGTCAGAGATTGAGAGAAGCAGCATCCATCCAACACTCACCTGTCACATAGGGTCAGAGAATCAGAGAGGCAATATCTATCCAACACTCACCTGTCACATAGTGTCAGAGAATGAGAGTGGCAGTATCTATCCTACACTCACCTGTTACATAGTATCAGCGAAATGGAGAGGCAGATTCTTTACTACACTCACGTGTCACATGTTGTCAGAGAATGAGAGAGGCAGTATCTATCCAACACTCACCTGTCACACAGCATCAGAGAATGACAGAGGCAGTATGTTTCCAACATTCAACTGTCACAGCATCAGAGAATGAGAGAAGCTGTATCTGTCCAACACTCACCTGTCACATCGTGTCAGAGAATGGAAGAGGCAGTATCAATCAAACGCTCACCTGTCACATAGTGTCAGAGAATGAGAGTGGCAGGATCTCTCCAACACTCGCCTGTGACATAGTGTCAGAGAATGAGAGAGGTAGTATCTATCCAACACTCACATGTCATATATTGTCAGAGAATGAGAGAGGCAGTATCTATCCTACACTCACCTGTCACATAGTATCAGAGAATGAGAGAGGCAGTATCTATCCAACACTCAGCTGTCACATAGTGTCAGAGAATGAGAGAGGCTGTATCTCTCCAACACTCACCTGTCACGTCGTGTCAGATAATGAGACAGGCAGCATCTGTCCTACACTCACCTGTCACATATTGTCAGAGAATGAGAGAGGCAGTATCTCTCCTACACTCTCCTGTCACAAAGTGTCAGAGATTGAGAGAAGCAGCATCTATCCAACACTCACCTGTCACATAGTGACAGAGAATGAGAGAGGCAGTATCTATCCAACACTCACCTGTCACATTGTTTCAGAGAATGAGAGAGGCAGTATTTATCCTCCACTCACATGACACCTAGTGGCAAAGAATGAGGGAGGCAGTATCTATTCTGCACTCACGTGTCACATCGTGTCAGAGAATGAGAGAGGCAGTATCTATCCAACACTCACCTGTCACATAGTCTCAGAGAATGAGAGTGGCAGGATCTCTCCAACACTCGCCTGTGACATAGTGTCAGAGAATGGGAGAGGTAGTATCTATCCAACACTCACATGTCATATATTGTCAGAGAATGAGAGAGGCAGTATCTATCCTACACTCACCTGTCACATAGTATCAGAGAATGAGAGAGGCAGTATCTATCCAACACTCAGCTGTCACATAGTGTCAGAGAATGAGAGAGGCTGTATCTCTCCAACACTCACCTGTCACATCGTGTCAGAGAATGAGACAGGCAGCATCTGTCCCACACTCACCTGTCACATAGTGTCAGAGAATGAAAGAGGCAGTATCTATCCTACACTCAGCTGTCACGTAGTGTCACGGATGAGAGAGGCAGTATCTCTCCAATACTCACCTGTCACTGAGTATCATAGAATGAGAGAGTCAGTATCTATCCTACACTCACCTGTCACATAGTGTCAGATAATGTGAGGGGCAGCATCTATCCTGCACTCAACTGTCACATAGTGCCAGAGAATGAGTTGGCAGTATCTATCCAACGCTCACCTGACACATAATATCAGCGAATGAGAGAGGAAGTATCGATTCTACACTCACCTGTCACATAGTGTCAGAGAATGACAGAGGCAGTATGTTTCCAACACTCAACTGTCACAGCATCAGAGAATGAGAGAGGCTGTATCTATCCAAAACTCACCTGTCACATCGTGTCAGAGAATGAGAGAGGCAGTATCAATCAAACGCTCACCTGTCACATAGTGTCAGAAAATGTGAGAGGCAGTGTCTATCCAACACTCACCTGTCACATTGTATCAGAGAATGAGAGAGGAAGTATCTATCCTCCACTCACATGACACCTAGTTTCAGAAAATGAGAGAGGCAGTATCTATTCTTCACTCACCTGTCACATCGTGTCAGAGAATGAGAGAGGCAGTATATTTCCACCACTCACCTGTCACACAGTGTCAGAGAATGAGAGTGGCAGGATCTCTCCAACACTCGCCTGTGACATAGTGTCAGAGAATGACAGAGGTAGTATCTATCCAACACTCACATGTCATATATTGTCAGAGAATGAGAGAGGCAGTATCTATCCAACACTCACCTGTCACATAGTATCAGAGAATGAGAGAGACAGTATCTATCCAACACTCAGCTGTCACATAGTGTCAGAGAATGAGAGAGGCTGTATCTCTCCAACACTCACCTGTCACATCGTGTCAGATAATGAGACAGGCAGCATCTGTCCTACACTCACCTGTCACATATTGTCAGAGAATGAGAGAAGCATATCTCTCCTACATTCTCCTGTCACAAAGTGTCAGAGATTGAGAGAAGCAGCATCTATCCAACACTCACCTGTCACATCGGGTCAGAGAATCAGAGAGGCAATATCTATCCAACACTCACCTGTCACATAGTGTCAGAGAAAGAGAGTGGCAGTATCTATCCTACACTCACCTGTTTCATAGTGTCAGCGAATGGGAGAGGCAGTATCTTTACTACACTCACGTGTCACATGTTGTCAGAGAATGAGAGAGGCAGTATCTATCCAACACTCACCTGTCACACTGTATCAGAGAATGACAGAGGCAGTATGTTTCCAACATTCAACTGTCACAGTATCAGAGAATGAGAGAGGCTGTATCTATACAACACTCTCCTGTCACATCGTGTCAGAGAATGAGAGAGGCAGTATCAATCCAACGCTCACCTGTCACAATATATCAGAGAATGAGAGAGGCAGTATCTATCCTCCACTCACATGTCACATAGTGTCAGAGAATGAGAGAGGCAGTATTTATCCTGCACTCATCTGTCACATAGTGTCAGAGAATGACAGAGGCAGTATCAATCCAACACTCACCTGTCACTTGGTATCAGAGAATGAGAGAGACAGTATCTATCCAAAACTCATCTGTAACATTGTATCAGAGAATGAGAGAGGCAGTATCTATCCAACACTCACGTGTCACATGTTGTCAGAGAATGAGAGAGGCAGTATATATCCAACACTCACCTGTCACACAGTATCAGAGAATGACAGAGGCAGTATGTTTCCAACATTCAACTGTCACAGTATCAGAGAATGAGAGAGGCTGTATCTATCCAACACTATCCTGTCACATCGTGTCAGACAATGAGAGAGGCAGTATCAATCCAACGCTCACCTGTCACATTATATCAGAGAATGAGAGAGGCAGTATCTATCCTCCACTCACATGTCACATAGTGTCAGAGAATGAGAGAGGCAGTATTTATCCTGCACTCATCTGTCACATAGTGTCAGAGAATGAGAGAGGCAGTATCAATCCAACACTCACCTGTCACTTGGTATCAGAGAATGAGAGAGACAGTATCTATCCAAAACTCATCTGTAACATTGTATCAGAGAATGAGAGAGGCAGTATCTATCCAACACTCACCTGTCACATCGCATCAGAGAATGATAGAGGCAGTATCTCTCCAACACTCATCTGTCACAAAGTGTCAGGGAATTTCAGAGACAGTATCTATCGTGCACTCACCTGACACATAGTGTCAGGGAATGAGAGAGACAGTATCTATCCAACACTCACCTGTCACCGAGTTTCAGAAAATGAGAGAGGCAGAATCGAACCAACACTCACCTGTCACATAGTGTCAGAGAAAGAGACAGGCAGTATCTATCCAACACTCACCTGTCACATAGTTTCAAAGAATGAGAGAGGCAGTATCTATCCAACACTCACCTGTCACAGAGTAAAAGAGAATGAGAGACGCAGTATCTATCCTGCACTCACATTTCACATCGTGTCAGAGAATGAGAGAGGCAGTATCTTTCCAACACTCACCTGTCACATAGTATCAGAGAATAAGAGATGCAGTATCTATCCAACACTCACCTGTCACTTGGTATCAGGTAATGAGAGAGGCAGTATCTATGCAACACGCACCTGCCACATAGTGTCAGAGAATGAGAGTGGCAGTATCTATCCAACATTCACCTGTCACATAGTGTCAGAGAATGAGAAAGGCAGTATCTTTCCAACACTCACCTGTCACATAGTATCAGAGAATGAGAGAGGCAGTATCTATTCAATACTCAGCTGTCACATAATGTCAGAGAATGAGAGAGGCTGTATCTCTCCAACACTCACATGTCACATAGTGTCAGAGAATGAGAGTGGCAGCATCTATCCTACACTCACCTGTTACATAGTGTCAGCGAAAGAGAGAGGCAGTATCTATACTACACTCACGTGTCACATGTTGTCAGAGAATGTGAGAGGCAGTATCTATCCAACAGTCACCTGTCACACAGTATCAGAGAATGAGAGAGGCTGTATCTATCCAACACTCACCTGTCACATAGTGTCAGAGAAAGAGACAGGCAGTATCTATCCAACACTCACCTGTCACATAGTTTCAGAGAATGAGAGCAGCAGTATCTATCCAACACTCACCTGTCACAGAGGAACAGTGAATGAGAGACGCAGTATCTATCCAACACTCATCTATCACATAGTTTCAGAGAATGAGAGAGGCATTATCATTCCAACACTCACCTGTCACATAGTATCAGAGAATAAGAGATGCAGTATCTATCCAACACTCACCTGTCACTTGGTATCAGGTAATGAGAGAGGCAGTATCTATCCAACACGCACCTGTCACATAGTGTCAGAGAATGAGTGTGGCAGTATCTATCCAACATTCACCTGTCACATATTGTCAGAGAATGAGAGAGGCACTATCTATCCTACACTCACATGTCACATCGTGTCAGAGAATGAGAGAAGCTGTAGCTCTCCAACACTCACCTGTCACATCGTGTCAGAATATGAGACAGCAGCATCTGTCCTATACTCACCTGTCACATAGTGTCAGAGAATGAGAAAGGCAGTATTTATCCTACACTCCCCTGTCACATAGTGTCAGAGAATGAGAGTGGCAGTATCTATCCAACATTCACCAGTCACATAGTGTCAGAGAATGAGAGAGGCAGTATCTTTCCAACACTCACCTGTCACATAGTATCAGAGAATGAGAGAGGCAGTATCTATCCAATACTCAGCTGTCACATAGTGTCAGAGAATGAGAGAGGCTGTATCTCTCCAATACTCACCTGTCACATCGTGTCAGAGAATGAGACAGGCAGCATCTGTCCTACACTCACCTGTCACATAGGGTCAGAGAATCAGAGAGGCTGTATCTATCCAACACTCACCTGTCTCATAGTGTTAAAGAATGAGAGTGGCAGTATCTATCCTACACTCACCTGTTACATAGTGTCAGCGAATGAGAGAGGCAGTATCTATCCTACACTCACGTGTCACATGTTGTCAGAGAATGAGAGAGGCAGCATCTATCCAACAGTCACCTGTCACACAGTATCAGAGAATGACAGAGGCAGCATGTTTCCAACATTCAACTATCACAGTATCAGAGAATGAGAGAGGCTGTATCTATCCAACACTCACCTGTCACATCGTGTCAGAGAATGAGAGAGACACTATCTATCCAAAACTCATCTGTAACATTGTATCAGAGAATGAGAGAGGCAGTATCTATCCAACACTCACCTGCCATATTGTATCAGAGAATGAGAGAGGCAGTATCTCTCCAACACTCACCTGTCACAAAGTGTCAGGGAATTTCAGAGGCAGTATTTATCCTGCACTCACCTGTCACATAGTGTCAGGGAATTAGAGAGGCAGTATCTATCCAACACTCACCTGTCACATTGTATCAGAGAATGAGAGAGGCAGTACCTATCCAACACTCACCAGTCACCTAGTTTCAGAGAATGAGATAGGCAGTATCTAACCAACACTCACCTGTCACATAGTGTCAGAGAAAGAGACAGGCAGTATCTATCCAACATTCACCTCTCACATAGTTTCAGAGAATGAGAGCAGCAGTATCTATCCAACACTCACCTGTCACAGACTAACAGAGAATGAGAGAAGGTGTTTCTATCCAACACTCACCTGTCACTTTGTATCATTTCATGAGAGATGCAGTATCTATCCAACACGCACCTGTCACATAGTGTCAGAGAATGAGAGAGACAGTATCTATCCAACACTCACCTGTCACATAGTGTCAATGAATGAGACAGGCAGTATCTATCCAACATTCACCTGTCACTTAGTGTCAGAGAATGAGAGAGTCTGTATCTATCCAACATTCACCTGTCACATCGTGTCAGAGAATCAGAGACGCAGTATCAATCAAACGATCACCTGTCACATAGTGTCAGAGAATGAGAGAGGCAGTATCTATCCTACAATCACCTGTTACATAGTGTCAGAGAATGAGAGAGGCAGTATCTATCCCACACTCCACTGTCACATATTGTGAGAGAATGAGAGAGGCAGTATCTATCCTACACTCACCTGTCACAGAGTGTCAGCGAATGAGAGAGGCATTATCTCTCCAACACTCACCTGTCACTGAGTATCAGAGAATGAGAGAGTCAGTATCTATCCTTCACTCACCTGTCACATCGTGTCAGAGAATGAGAGACGCAGTATCTAAAAAACACTCACCTGTCACATAGTGTCAGAGAATGTGAGAGGCAGCATCTATTCTTCACTCAACTGTCATTTAGTGTCAGAGAATGAGTTGGCAGTATCTATCCAACGCTCACCTGTCACATAGTGTCAGAGAAAGAGAGTGGCAGTATCTATCCTACACTCACCTGTTTCATAATGTCAGCGAATGGGAGAGGCAGTATCTTTACTACACTCACGTGTCACATGTTGTCAGAGAATGAGAGAGGCAGTATCTATCCAACACTCACCTGTCACACTGTATCAGAGAATGACAGAGGCAGTATGTTTCCAACATTCAACTGTCACAGTATCAGAGAATGAGAGAGGCTGTATCTATACAACACTCTCCTGTCACATCGTGTCAGAGAATGAGAGAGGCAGTATCAATCCAACGCTCACCTGTCACAATATATCAGAGAATGAGAGAGGCAGTATCTATCCTCCACTCACATGTCACATAGTGTCAGAGAATGAGAGAGGCAGTATTTATCCTGCACTCATCTGTCACATAGTGTCAGAGAATGACAGAGGCAGTATCAATCCAACACTCACCTGTCACTTGGTATCAGAGAATGAGAGAGACAGTATCTATCCAAAACTCATCTGTAACATTGTATCAGAGAATGAGAGAGGCAGTATCTATCCAACACTCACGTGTCACATGTTGTCAGAGAATGAGAGAGGCAGTATATATCCAACACTCACCTGTCACACAGTATCAGAGAATGACAGAGGCAGTATGTTTCCAACATTCAACTGTCACAGTATCAGAGAATGAGAGAGGCTGTATCTATCCAACACTATCCTGTCACATCGTGTCAGACAATGAGAGAGGCAGTATCAATCCAACGCTCACCTGTCACATTATATCAGAGAATGAGAGAGGCAGTATCTATCCTCCACTCACATGTCACATAGTGTCAGAGAATGAGAGAGGCAGTATTTATCCTGCACTCATCTGTCACATAGTGTCAGAGAATGAGAGAGGCAGTATCAATCCAACACTCACCTGTCACTTGGTATCAGAGAATGAGAGAGACAGTATCTATCCAAAACTCATCTGTAACATTGTATCAGAGAATGAGAGAGGCAGTATCTATCCAACACTCACCTGTCACATCGCATCAGAGAATGATAGAGGCAGTATCTCTCCAACACTCATCTGTCACAAAGTGCAGGGAATTTCAGAGACAGTATCTATCGTGCACTCACCTGACACATAGTGTCAGGGAATGAGAGAGACAGTATCTATCCAACACTCACCTGTCACCGAGTTTCAGAAAATGAGAGAGGCAGAATCGAACCAACACTCACCTGTCACATAGTGTCAGAGAAAGAGACAGGCAGTATCTATCCAACACTCACCTGTCACATAGTTTCAAAGAATGAGAGAGGCAGTATCTATCCAACACTCACCTGTCACAGAGTAAAAGAGAATGAGAGACGCAGTATCTATCCTGCACTCACATTTCACATCGTGTCAGAGAATGAGAGAGGCAGTATCTTTCCAACACTCACCTGTCACATAGTATCAGAGAATAAGAGATGCAGTATCTATCCAACACTCACCTGTCACTTGGTATCAGGTAATGAGAGAGGCAGTATCTATGCAACACGCACCTGCCACATAGTGTCAGAGAATGAGAGTGGCAGTATCTATCCAACATTCACCTGTCACATAGTGTCAGAGAATGAGAAAGGCAGTATCTTTCCAACACTCACCTGTCACATAGTATCAGAGAATGAGAGAGGCAGTATCTATTCAATACTCAGCTGTCACATAATGTCAGAGAATGAGAGAGGCTGTATCTCTCCAACACTCACCTGTCACATAGTGTCAGAGAATGAGAGTGGCAGCATCTATCCTACACTCACCTGTTACATAGTGTCAGCGAAAGAGAGAGGCAGTATCTATACTACACTCACGTGTCACATGTTGTCAGAGAATGTGAGAGGCAGTATCTATCCAACAGTCACCTGTCACACAGTATCAGAGAATGAGAGAGGCTGTATCTATCCAACACTCACCTGTCACATAGTGTCAGAGAAAGAGACAGGCAGTATCTATCCAACACTCACCTGTCACATAGTTTCAGAGAATGAGAGCAGCAGTATCTATCCAACACTCACCTGTCACAGAGTAACAGTGAATGAGAGACGCAGTATCTATCCAACACTCATCTATCACATAGTTTCAGAGAATGAGAGAGGCATTATCATTCCAACACTCACCTGTCACATAGTATCAGTGAATAAGAGATGCAGTATCTATCCAACACTCACCTGTCACTTGGTATCAGGTAATGAGAGAGGCAGTATCTATCCAACACGCACCTGTCACATAGTGTCAGAGAATGAGTGTGGCAGTATCTATCCAACATTCACCTGTCACATATTGTCAGAGAATGAGAGAGGCACTATCTATCCTACGCTCACATGTCACATCGTGTCAGAGAATGAGAGAAGCTGTAGCTCTCCAACACTCACCTGTCACATCGTGTCAGAATATGAGACAGCAGCATCTGTCCTATACTCACCTGTCACATAGTGTCAGAGAATGAGAAAGGCAGTATTTATCCTACACTCCCCTGTCACATAGTGTCAGAGAATGAGAGTGGCAGTATCTATCCAACATTCACCAGTCACATAGTGTCAGAGAATGAGAGAGGCAGTATCTTTCCAACACTCACCTGTCACATAGTATCAGAGAAAGAGAGAGGCAGTATCTATCCAATACTCAGCTGTCACATAGTGTCAGAGAATGAGAGAGGCTGTATCTCTCCAATACTCACCTGTCACATCGTGTCAGAGAATGAGACAGGCAGCATCTGTCCTACACTCACCTGTCACATAGGGTCAGAGAATCAGAGAGGCTGTATCTATCCAACACTCACCTGTCTCATAGTGTTAAAGAATGAGAGTGGCAGTATCTATCCTACACTCACCTGTTACATAGTGTCAGCGAATGAGAGAGGCAGTATCTATCCTACACTCACGTGTCACATGTTGTCAGAGAATGAGAGAGGCAGCATCTATCCAACAGTCACCTGTCACACAGTATCAGAGAATGACAGAGGCAGCATGTTTCCAACATTCAACTATCACAGTATCAGAGAATGAGAGAGGCTGTATCTATCCAACACTCACCTGTCACATCGTGTCAGAGAATGAGAGAGACAGTATCTATCCAAAAACTCATCTGTAACATTGTATCAGAGAATGAGAGAGGCAGTATCTATCCAACACTCACCTGCCATATCGTATCAGAGAATGAGAGAGGCAGTATCTCTCCAACACTCACATGTCACAAAGTGTCAGGGAATTTCAGAGGCAGTATTTATCCTGCACTCACCTGTCACATAGTGTCAGGGAATTAGAGAGGCAGTATCTATC
Source organism: Pristiophorus japonicus (assembly GCF_044704955.1). NCBI lineage: Eukaryota > Metazoa > Chordata > Chondrichthyes > Pristiophoridae > Pristiophorus > Pristiophorus japonicus. The sequence goes on along the minus strand of NW_027252668.1, from coordinate 8,982,228 downwards.
CAACACTCACCTGTCACATTGTATCAGAGAATGAGAGAGGCAGTACCTATCCAACACTCACCAGTCACCTAGTTTCAGAGAATGAGATAGGCAGTATCTAACCAACACTCACCTGTCACATAGTGTCAGAGAAAGAGACAGGCAGTATCTATCCAACACTCACCTCTCACATAGTTTCAGAGAATGAGAGCAGCAGTATCTATCCAACACTCACCTGTCACAGACTAACAGAGAATGAGAGAGGCTGTTTCTATCCAACACTCACCTGTCACTTTGTATCATTTCATGAGAGATGCAGTATCTATCCAACACGCACCTGTCACATAGTGTCAGAGAATGAGAGAGACAGTATCTATCCAACACTCACCTGTCACATAGTGTCAATGAATGAGACAGGCAGTATCTATCCAACATTCACCTGTCACTTAGTGTCAGAGAATGAGAGAGTCTGTATCTATCCAACATTCACCTGTCACATCGTGTCAGAGAATCAGAGATGCAGTATCAATCAAACGATCACCTGTCACATAGTGTCAGAGAATGAGAGAGGCAGTATCTATCCTACAATCACCTGTTACATAGTGTCAGAGAATGAGAGAGGCAGTATCTATCCTACACTCACCTGTCACATAGTGTCAGCGAATGAGAGAGGCATTATCTCTCCAACACTCACCTGTCACTGAGTATCAGAGAATGAGAGAGTCAGTATCTATCCTTCACTCACCTGTCACATCGTGTCAGAGAATGAGAGACGCAGTATCTAAAAAACACTCACCTGTCACATAGTGTCAGAGAATGTGAGAGGCAGCATCTATTCTTCACTCAACTGTCATTTAGTGTCAGAGAATGAGTTGGCAGCATCTATCCAACGCTCACCTGTCACATAATATCAACGAATGAGAGAGGTAGTATCGATACTACACTCACCTGTCACATAGTATCAGAGAATGACAGAGGCAGTATGTTTCCAACACTCAACTGTCACAGTATCATGAAAATGAGAGAGGCAGTATCTATCCAACACTCACCTGTCACATTGTATCAGAGAATGAGAGAGGCAGTATCTATCCTCCACTCACATGACACCTAGATTCAGAGAATGAGAGAGGCAGTATCTATCCAGCACTCACCTGTCACACAATTTCAGAGACTGACAGAGGCAGTATGTTTCCAACACTCAACAATCACAGCATCAGATAATGCGAGAGGCTGTATCTATCCAACACTCACCTGTCACATCGTGTCAGAGAATGAGAGAGGCAGTATCAATCAAACGCTCACCTGTCACATAGTGACAGAGAATGAGAGAGGCAGTATCTATCCAACACTCACCTGTCACATTGTATCACAGAATGAGAGAGGCAGTTCTATCCTCCACTCACATGACACCTAGTGTCAGAGAATGAGAGAGGCAGTATCTATTCTGCACTCACCTGTCACATCGTGTCAGAGAATGAGAGAGGCAGTATCTATCCAACACTCACCTGTCACATAGTCTCAGAGAATGAGAGTGGCAGGATCTCTCCAACACTCGCCTGTGACATAGTGTCACGAATGAGAGAGGCAGTATCTCTCCAATACTCACCTGTCACTGAGTATCATAGAATGAGAGAGTCAGTATCTATCATAAACTCACCTGTCACATAGGGTCAGAGAATCAGAGAGGCACTATCTATCCAACACTCACCTGTCACATAGTGTCAGAGAATGAGAGTGGCAGCATCTATCCTACACTCACCTGTTACATAGTGTCAGCGAATGAGAGAGGCAGTATCTTTCCTACACTCACGTGTCACATGTTGTCAGAGAATGAGAGAGGCAGTATCTATCCAACACTCACCTGTCACACAGTATCAGAGAATGACAGAGGCAGTATGTTTCCAACATTCAACTGTCACAGTATCAGAGAATGAGAGAGGCTGTATCTATCCAACACTATCCTGTCACATCGTGTCAGAGAATGAGAGAGACAGTATCTATCCAAAACTCATCTGTAACATTGTATCAGAGAATGAGAGAGGCAGTATCTATCCAACACTCATCTGTCACATCGTATCAGAGAATGATAGAGGCAGTATCTCTCCAACACTCATCTGTCACAAAGTGTCAGGGAATTTCAGAGACAGTATTTATCGTGCACTCACCTGACACATAGTGTCAGGGAATGAGAGAGACAGTAACTATCTAACACTCAGCTGTCACATTGTGTCAAAGAATGAGAGAGGCAGTATCTATCCAACACTCACCTGTCACCGAGTTTCAGAAAATGAGAGAGGCAGACTCGAACCAACACTCACCTGTCACATAGTGTCAGAGAAAAAGACAGGCAGTATCTATCCAACACTCACCTGTCACATAGTTTCAAAGAATGAGAGAGGCAGTATCTATCCAACACTCACCTGTCACAGAGTAACAGAGAATGAGAGACGCAGTATCTATCCAACACTCACATTTCACATCGTGTCAGAATATGAGAGAGGCAGTATCTTTCCAACACTCACCTGTCACATAGTATCAGAGAATAAGAGATGCAGTATCTATCCAACACTCACCTGTCACTTGATATCAGGTAATGAGAGAGGCAGTATCGATGCAACACGCACCTGCCACATAGTGTCAGAGAATGAGAGTGGCAGTATCTATCCAACATTCACCTGTCACATAGTATCAGAGAATGAGAGAGGCTGTATCTATCCAACACTCACCTGTCACATCGTATCAGAGAATGAGAGAGGCAGTATCAATCCAACGCTCACCTGTCACATTGTATCAGAGAATGAAAGAGGCAGTATCTATCCTCCACTCACATGTCACATAGTTTCAGAGAATGAGAGAGGCAGTATTTTTCCTGCACTCACCTGTCACATAGTGTCAGAGAATGAGAGAGGCAGCATCAATCCAACACTCACCTGTCACTTTGTATCAGAGAATGAAAGAGACAGTATCTATGCAAAACTCATCTGTAACATTGTATCAGAGAATGAGAGAGGCAGTATCTATCCAACGCTCACCTGCCACATCGTATCAGAGAATGAGAGAGGCAGTATCTCTCCAACACTCACCTGTCACAAAGTGTCAGAGAATTTCACAGGCAGTATCTATCCTGCACTCACCTGTCACATAGTGTCAGGGAATGAGAGAGGCAGTATCTACCCAACACTCACCTGTCACATAGTGTCAGAGAAAGAGACAGGCAGTATCTATCCAACACTCACCTGTCACATAGTTTCAGAGAATGAGAGCAGCAGTATCTATCCAACACTCACCTGTCACAGAGTAACAGAGAATGAGAGACGCAGTATCTATCCAACACTCATCTATCACATAGTTTCAGAGAATGAGAGAGGCATTATCATTCCAACACTCACCTGTAACATTGTATCAGAGAATGAGAGATGCAGTGTCTATCCAACACTCACCTGTCACTTGGTATCAGGTAATGAGAGTGGCAGTATCTATCCAACACGCACCTGTCACATAGTGTCAGAGAATAAGTGTGGCAGTATCTATCCAACATTCACCTGTCACATATTGTCAGAGAATGAGAGAGGCACTATCTATCCTACGCTCACATGTCACATCGTGTCAGAGAATGAGAGAAGCTGTAGCTCTCCAACACTCACCTGTCACATCGTGTCAGAATATGAGACAGCAGCATCTGTCCTATACTCACCTGTCACATAGTGTCAGAGAATGAGAAAGGCAGTATTTATCCTACACTCCCCTGTCACATAGTGTCAGAGAATGAGAGTGGCAGTATCTATCCAACATTCACCTGTCACATAGTATCAGAGAATGAGAGAGGCAGTATCTTTCCAACACTCACCTGTCACATAGTATCAGCGAATGAGAGAGGCAGTATCTATCCTACACTCACGTGTCACATAGTGTTAAAGAATGAGAGAGGCAGTATCTAACTAATACTCAGCTGTCACATAGTGTCAGAGAATGAGAGAGGCTGTATCTCTCCAATACTCACCTGTCACATCGTGTCAGAGAATGAGACAGGCAGCATCTGTCCTACACTCACCTGTCACATAGGGTCAGAAAATCAGAGAGGCTGTATCTATCCAACACTCACCTGTCTCATAGTGTTAAAGAATGAGAGTGGCAGTATCTATCCTACACTCACCTGTTACATAGTGTCAGCGAATGAGAGAGGCAGTATCTATCCTACACTCACGTGTCACATGTTGTCAGAGAATGAGAGAGGCAGTATCTATCCAACAGTCACCTGTCACACAGTATCAGAGAATGACAGAGGCAGCATGTTTCCAACATTCAACTGTCACAGTATCAGAGAATGAGAGAGGCTGTATCTATCCAGCACTCACCTGTCACATAGTGACAGAGAATGAGAGAGGCAGTATCAATCTAACGCTCAACTGTCACATTATATCAGAGAATGAAAGAGGCAGTACCTATCCTCCACTCACATGTCACATAGTGTCAGAGAATGAGAGAGGCAGTATTTATCCTGCACTCACCTGTCACATGGTGTCAGAGAATGAGAGAGACAGTATCTATCCATAACTCATCTGTAACATTTTATCAGAGAATGAGAGAGGCAGTATCTATCCAACACTCACCAGCCACATCGTATCAGAGAATGAGAGAGGCAGTATCTCTCCAAAACTCACCTGTCACAAAGTGTCAGGGAATTTCAGAGGCAGTATCTATCCTGCACTCACCTGTCACATAGTGTCATGGAATTAGAGAGGCAGTATCTATCCAACACTCACTTGTCACATTTTATCAGAGAATGAGAGAGGCAGTATCTATCCAACACTCACCAGTCACCTAGTTTCAGAGAAAGAGATAGGCAGTATCTAAGCAACACTCACCTGTCACATAGTGTCAGAGAAAGAGACAGGCAGTATCTATCCAACACTCACCTCTCACATAGTTTCAGAGAATGAGAGAGGCTGTTTCTATCCAACACTCACCTGTCACTTTGTATCATTTCATGAGAGATGCAGTATCTATCCAACACGCACCTGTCACATAGTGTCAGAGAATGAGAGAGACAGTATCTAGCCAACACTCACCTGTCACATAGTGTCAATGAATGAGACAGGCAGTATCTATCCAACATTCACCTGTCACAAAGTTTCAGAGAATGACAGAGGCAGTATGTTTCCAACACTCAACAATCACAGCATCAGAGAATGAGAGAGGCTGCATCTATCCAACACTCACCTGTCACATCGTGTCAGAGAATGAGAGACGCAGTATCATTCAAACGATCACCTGTCACATAGTATCAGAGAATGAGAGAGTCAGTATCTATCCTTCACTCACCTGTCACATCGTGTCAGAGAATGAGACACGCAGTATCTAAAAAACACTCACCTGTCACATAGTGTCAGAGAATGTGAGAGGCAGCATCTATTCTTCACTCAACTGTCATTTATTGTCAGAGAATGCGTTGGCAGTATCTATCCAACGCTCACCTGTCACATAATATCAGCGAATGAGAGAGGCAGTATCGATACTACACTCACCTGTCACATAGTATCAGAGAATGACAGAGGCAGTATGGTTCCAACACTCAACTGTCACAGTATCATGAAAATGAGAGAGGATGTATCTATCCAAAACTCACCTGTCACATCGTGTCAGAGAATGAGAGAGGCAGTATCTATCCAACACTCAGCTGTCACATTGTATCAGAGAATGAGAGAGGCAGTATCTATCCTCCACTCACATGACACCTAGATTCAGAGAATGAGAGAGGCAGTATCTATTCTGCACTCACCTGTCACATAGTGTCAGAGAATGAGAGAGGCAGTATCTATCCAACACTCACCTGTCACACAATTTCAGAGAATGACAGTGGCAGTATGTTTCCAACACTCAACAATCACAGCATCAGATAATGCGAGAGGCTCTATCTATCCAACACTCACCTGTCACATCGTGTCAGAGAATGAGAGAGGCAGTATCAATCAAACGCTCACCTGTCACATAGTGACAGAGAATGAGAGAGGCAGTATCTATCCAACACTCAACTGTCACATTGTATCACAGAATGAGAGAGGCAGTATCTATTCTGCACTCACCTGTCACATCGTGTCAGAGAATGAGAGAGGCAGTATCTATCCAACACTCACCTGTCACATAGTCTCAATGAATGAGAGTGGCAGGATCTCTCCAACACTCGCCTGTGACATAGTGTCAGAGAATGAGAGAGGTAGTATCTATCCAACACTCACATGTCACATATTGTCACAGAATGAGAGAGGCAGTATCTGTCCTACACTCACCGGTCACATGGTATCAGAGAATGACAGAGGCAGTATGTTTCCAACACTCAACAATCACAGCATCAGAGAATGAGAGAGGCTGCATCTATCCAACACTCACCTGTCACATCGTGTCAGAGAATGAGAGACGCAGTATCATTCAAACGATCACCTGTCACATAGTATCAGAGAATGAGAGAGTCAGTATCTATCCTTCACTCACCTGTCACATCGTGTCAGAGAATGAGACACGCAGTATCTAAAAAACACTCACCTGTCACATAGTGTCAGAGAATGTGAGAGGCAGCATCTATTCTTCACTCAACTGTCACATAGTGTCAGAGAGTGAGTTGGCAGTATCTATCCAACGCTCACCTGTCACATAATATCAGCGAATGAGAGAGGAAGTATCGATCCTACACTCACCTGTCACATAGTGTAGAGAATGACAGAGGCAGTATGTTTCCAACACTCAACTGTCACAGCATCAGAGAATGAGAGAGGCTGTATCTATCCAAAACTCACCTGTCACATCGTGTCAGAGAATGAGAGAGGCAGCATCTATCCAACACTCACCTGTCACATAGGGTCAGAGAATCAGAGAGGCACCATCTATCCAACACTCACCTGTCACATAGTGTCAGAGAATGAGAGTGGCAGCATCTATCCTACACTCACCTGTTACATAGTGTCAGCGAATGAGAGAGGCAGTATCTTTCCTACACTCACGTGTCACATGTTGTCAGAGAATGAGAGAGGCAGTATCTATCCAACACTCACGTGTCACACAGTATCAGAGAATGACAGAGGCAGTATGTTTCCAACATTCAACTGTCACAGTATCAGAGAATGAGAGAGACTGTATCTATCCAACACTCTCCTGTCACATAGTGTCAGAGAATGAGAGAGGCAGTATCAATCCAACGATCACCTGTCACATTATATCAGAGAATGAGAGAGGCAGTATCTATCCTCCACTCACATGTCACATAGTGTCAGAGAATGAGATGGGCAGTATTTATCCTGCACTCATCTGTCACATAGTGTCAGAGAATGAGAGAGGCAGTATCAATCCAACACTCACCTGTCACTTGGTATCAGAGAATGAGAGAGACAGTATCTATCCAAAACTCATCTGTAACATTGTATCAGAGAATGAGAGAGGCAGTATCTATCCAACACGCACGTGTCACATGTTGTCAGAGAATGAGAGAGGCAGTATCTATCCAACACTCACCTGTCACACAGTATCAGAGAATGACAGAGGCAGTATGTTTCCAACATTCAACTGTCACAGCATCAGAGAATGAGAGAGGCTGTATCTATCCAAAACTCACCTCTCACATCGTGTCAGAGAATGAGAGAGGCAGTATCTATCCAACACTCATCTGTCACAAAGGGTCAGTGAATTTCAGAGACAGTATCTATCGTGCACTCACCTGACTCATAGTGTCAGGGAATGAGAGAGACAGTATCTATCTAACACTCACCTGTCACATTGTGTCAGAGAATGAGAGAGGCAGTATCTATCCAACATTCACCAGTCACCGAGTTTCAGAAAATGAGAGAGGCAGAATCTAACCAACACTCACCTGTCACATCGTGTCAGAGAATGACAGAGGCAGTATGTTTCCAACACTCTACTGTCACAGCATCAGAGAATGAGAGAGGCTGTATCTATCCAAAACTCACCTGTCACATCGTGTCAGAGAATGAGAGAGGCAGTATCAATCAAACGCTCACCTGTCACATAGTGTCAGTGAATGAGATAGGCAGTGTCTATCCAACACTCACCTGTCACATTGTATCAGAGAATGAGAGAGGCAGTATCTTTCCTCCACTCACATGACACCTAGTTTCAGAAAATGAGAGAGGCAGTATCTATTCTATACTCGCCTGTCACATAGTGTCAGAGAATGAGAGAGGCAGTATCGATCCAACACTCACCTGTCACACAGTTTCAGAGAATGACAGAGGCAGTATGTTTCCAACACACAACAATCACAGCATCAGAGAATGAGAGAGGCTGTATCTATCCAACACTCACCTGTCACATCGTGTCAGAGAATGAGAGAGGCAGTATCAATCAAACGCTCACCTGTCACATAGTGTCAGAGAATGAGAGAGGCAGTCTCTATCCTACACTCCACTGTCACATATTGTGAGAGAATGAGAGAGGCAGTATCTATCCGACACTCACCTGTCACATAGTGTCAGCGAATGAGAGAGGCATTATCTCTCCAACACTCACCTGTCAATGAGTATCACAGAATGAGAGAGTCAGTATCTATCCTGCACTCACCTGTCACATCGTGTCAGAGAATGAGAGACGCAGTATCTAAAAAACACTCACCTGTCACATAGTGTCAGAGAATGTGAGAGGCAGCATCTATTCTTCACTCAACTGTCATTTAGTGTCAGAGAATGAGTTGGCAGTATCTATCCAACTCTCACCTGTCACATAATATCAGCGAATGAGAGAGGCAGTATCGATACTACACTCACGTGTCACATAGTATCAGAGAATGTAGAGGCAGTATGTTTCCAACACTCAACTGTCACAGTATCATGAAAATGAGAGAGGATGTATCTATCCAAAACTCACCTGTCACATCGTGTCAGAGAATGAGAGAGGCAGTATCTATCCAACACTCACCTGTCACACAATTTCAGAGAATGACAGAGGCAGTATGTTTCCAACACTCAACAATCACAGCATCAGATAATGCGAGAGGCTGTATCTGTCCAACACTCACCTGTCACATCGTGTCAGAGAATGAGAGAGGCAGTATCAATCAAACGCTCACCTGTCACATAGTGTCAGAGAATGAGAGAGGCAGTATCTATCCAACACTCACCTGTCACATTGTCTCAGAGAATGAGAGTGGCAGGATCTCTCCAACACTCGCCTGTGACATAGTGTCAGAGAATGAAAGAGGCAGTATCGATCCAACACTCACCTGTCACACAGTTTCAGAGAATGACAGAGGCAGTATGTTTCCAACACACAACAATCACAGCATCAGAGAATGAGAGAGGCTGTATCTATCCAACACTATCCTGTCACATCGTGTCAGAGAATGAGAGAGGCAGTATCAATCCAACGCTCATCTGTAACATTGTATCAGAGAATGAGAGAGGCAGTATCTATCCAACACTCATCTGTCACAAAGTGTCAGTGAATTTCAGAGACAGTATCTATCGTGCACTCACCTGACTCATAGTGTCAGGGAATGAGAGAGACAGTATCTATCTAACACTCACCTGTCACATTGTGTCAGAGAATGAGAGAGGCAGTATCTATCCAACACTCACCAGTCACCGAGTTTCAGAAAATGAGAGAGGCAGAATCTAACCAACACTCACCTGTCACATCGTGTCAAAGAATGACAGAGGCAGTATGTTTCCAACACTCTACTGTCACAGCATCAGAGAATGAGAGAGGCTGTATCTATCCAAAACTCACCTGTCACATCGTGTCAAAGAATGAGAGAGGCAGTATCAATCAAACGCTCACCTGTCACATAGTGTCAGAGAATGAGAGAGGCAGTCTCTATCCTACACTCCACTGTCACAAATTGTGAGAGAATGAGAGAGGCAGTATCTATCCTACACTCACCTGTAACATAGTGTCAGCGAATGAGAGAGGCATTATGTCTCCAACACTCACCTGTCACTGAGTATCAGAGAATGAGAGAGTCAGTATCTATCCTACACTCACCTGTCACATCGTGTCAGAGAATGAGAGACGCAGTATCTAAAAAACACTCACCTGTCACATAGTGTCAGATAATGTGAGAGGCAGCATCTATTCTTCACTCAACTGTCATTTAGTGTCAGAGAATGAGTTGGCAGTATCTATCCAACTCTCACCTGTCACATAATATCAGCGAATGAGAGAGGCAGTATCGATACTACACTCACCTGTCACATAGTATCAGAGAATGACAGAGGCAGTATCTTTCCAACACTCAACTGTCACAGTATCATGAAAATGAGAGAGGATGTATCTATCCAAAACTCACCTGTCACATCGTGTCAGAGAATGAGAGAGGCAGTATCTATCCAACACTCACTTGTCACATTGTATCAGAGAATGAGAGAGGCAGTATCTATCCTCCACTCACATGACACCTAGATTCAGAGAATGAGAGAGGCAGTATCTATTCTGCACTCACCTGTCACATAGTGTCAGAGAATGAGAGAGGCAGTATCTATCCAACACTCACCTGTCACACAATTTCAGAGAATGACAGAGGCAGTATGTTTCCAACACTCAACAATAACAGCATCAGATAATGCGAGAGGCTGTATCTGTCCAACACTCACCTGTCACATCGTGTCAGAGAATGAGAGAGGCAGTATCAATCAAACGCTCACCTGTCACATAGTGACAGAGAATGAGAGAGGCTGTATCTATCCAACACTCACCTGTCACATTGTCTCAGAGAATGAGAGTGGCAGGATCTCTCCAACACTCGCCTGTGACATAGTGTCAGAGAATGAGAGAGACAGTATCTATCCAACACTCACATGTCACATATTGTCACAGAATGAGAGAGGCAGTATCTATCCTACACTCACCTATCACATAGTATCAGAGAATGAGAGAGGCAGTATCTATCCAACACTCAGCTGTCACATAGTGTCAGAGAATGAGAGAGGCTGTATCTCTCCAACACTCAACTGTCACATAGTATCAGAGAATGACAGAGGCAGTATGTTTCCAACACTCAACTGTCACAGCATCAGAGAATGAGAGAGGCTGTATATATCCAAAACTCACTTGTCACATCGTGTCAGAGAATGAGAGAGGAAGTATCTATCCTCCACTCACATGACACCTAGTTTCAGAAAATGAGAGAGGCAGTATCTATTCTGCACTCACCTGTCACATAGTGTCAGAGATTGAGAGAGGCAGTATCGATCCAACACTCACCTGTCACACAGTTTCAGAGAATGACAGAGGCAGTATGTTTCCAACACTCATCAATCACAGCATCAGAGAATGAGAGAGGCTGTATCTATCCAACACTCACCTGTCACATTGTGTCAGAGAATGAGAGAGGAAGTATCAATCAAACGCTCACCTGTCACATAGTGTCAGAGAATGAGAGAGGCAGTATCTATCCAACACTCACCTGTCACATTGTATCAGAGAATGAGAGAGGCAGTATCTATCCTCCACTCACATGACACCTAGTGTCAGAGAATGAGAGAGGCAGTGTCTATCCAACACTCACCTGTCACATTGTATCAGAGAATGAGAGAGGAAGTATCTATCCTCCACTCACATGACACCTAGTTTCAGAAAATGAGAGAGGCAGTATCTATTCTGCACTCACCTGTAACATAGTGTCAGAGATTGAGAGAGGCAGTATCGATCCAACACTCACCTGTCACACAGTTTCAGAGAATGACAGAGGCAGTATGTTTCCAACACTCATCAATCACAGCATCAGAGAATGAGAGAGGCTGTATCTATCCAACACTCAGCTGTCACATTGTGTCAGAGAATGAGAGAGGAAGTATCAATCAAACGCTCACCTGTCACATAGTGTCAGAGAATGAGAGAGGCAGTATCTATCCAACACTCACCTGTCACATTGTATCAGAGAATGAGAGAGGCAGTATCTATTCTCCACTCACATGACACCTAGTGTCAGAGAATGAGAGAGGCAGTATATATCCAACACTCAGCTGTCACATAGTGTCAGAGAATGAGAGAGGCTGTATCTCTCCAACACTCACCTGTCACATCGTGTCAGAGAATGAGACAGGCAGCATCTATCCTACACTCACCTGTCACATATTGTCAGAGAATGAGAGAGGCAGTATCTATTCTGCACTCACCTGTCACATAGTGTCAGAGATTGAGAGAGGCAGAATCGATCCAACACTCACCTGTCACACAGTTTCAGAGAATGACAGAGGCAGTATGTTTCCAACACTCAACAATCACAGCATCAGAGAATGAGAGAGGCTGTATCTATCCAACACTCACCTGTCACATTGTGTCAGAGAATGAGAGAGGAAGTATCAATCAAACGCTCACCTGTCACATAGTGTCAGAGAATGAGAGAGGCAGTATCTATCCAACACTCACCTGTCACATTGTATCAGAGAATGAGAGAGGCAGTATCTATCCTCCACTCACATGACACCTAGTGTCAGAGAATGAGAGAGGCAGTATCTATTCTTCACTCACCTGTCACATCGTGTCAGAGAATGAGAGAGGCAGTATCTATCCACCACTCACCTGTCACATAGGGTCAGAGAATGAGAGTGGCAGGATCTCTCCAACACTCGCCTGTGACATAGTGTCAGAGAATGAGAGAGGTAGTATCTATCCGACACTCACATGTCACATAATATCAGAGAATGAGAGAGGCAGTATATATCCAACACTCAGCTGTCACATAGTGTCAGAGAATGAGAGAGTCTGTATCTCTCCAACACTCACCTGTCACATCGTGTCAGAGAATGAGACAGGCAGCATCTATCCTACACTCACCTGTCACATATTGTCAGAGAATGAGAGAGGCAGTATCTCTCCTACACTCTCCTGTCACAAAGTGTCAGAGATTGAGAGAAGCAGCATCCATCCAACACTCACCTGTCACATAGGGTCAGAGAATCAGAGAGGCAATATCTATCCAACACTCACCTGTCACATAGTGTCAGAGAATGAGAGTGGCAGTATCTATCCTACACTCACCTGTTACATAGTGTCAGCGAATGGGAGAGGCAGTATCTTTACTACACTCACGTGTCACATGTTGTCAGAGAATGAGAGAGGCAGTATCTATCCAACACTCACCTGTCACACAGTATCAGAGAATGACAGAGGCAGTATGTTTCCAACATTCAACTGTCACAGCATCAGAGAATGTGAGAGGCTGTGTCTATGCAACGCTCACCTGTCACATCGTGTCAGAGAATGAGAGAGGCAGTATCAATCAAACGCTCACCTGTCACATAGTGTCAGAGAATGAGAGAGGCAGTATCTATCCAACACTCACCTGTCACATTGTATCAGAGAATGAGAGAGGCAGTAGCTATCCTCCACTCACATGACACCTAGTGTCAGAGAATGAGAGAGGCAGTATCTATTCTTCACTCACCTGTCACATCGTGTCAGAGAATGAGAGAGGCAGTATCTATCCACCACTCACCTGTCACATAGTGTCAGAGAATGAGAGTGGCAGGATCTCTCCAACACTCGCCTGTGACATAGAGTCAGAGAATGAGAGAGGTAGTATCTATCCGACACTCACATGTCATATATTGTCAGAGAATGAGAGAGGCAGTATCTATCCTACACTCACCTGTCACATAGTATCAGAGAATGAGAGAGGCAGTATCTATCCAAAACTCAGCTGTGACATCGTGTCAGAAAATGAGAGAGGCTGTATCTCTCCAACACTCAACCGTCACATCGTGTCAGATAATGAGACAGGCAGCATCTGTCCGACACTCACCTGTCACATATTGTCAGAGAATGAGAGAGGCAGTATCTCTCCTACACTCTCCTGTCACAAAGTGTCAGTGATTGAGAGAAGCAGCATCTATCCAACACTCACCTGTCACATTGTATCTGAGAATGAGAGAGGCAGTATTTATCCTCCACTCACATGACACCTAGTGTCAGAGAATGAGCGAGGCAGTATCTATTCTGCACTCACCTGTCACATCGTGTCAGAGAATGCGAGAGGCAGTATCTATCCAACACTCACCTGTCACATAGTCTCAGAGAATGAGAGTGGCACGATCTCTCCAACACTCGCCTGTGACATAGTGTCAGAGAATGAAAGGGGCAGTATCTATCCTACACTCACCTGTCACATAGTGTCACGGATGAGAGAGACAGTATCTCTCCAATACTCACCTGTCACTGAGTATCATAGAATGAGAGAGTCAGTATCTATCCTACACTCACCTGTCACATAGTGTCAGATAATGTGAGAGGCAGCATCTATCCTGCACTCAACTGTCACATAGTGTCAGAGAATGAGTTGGCAGTATCGATCCAACGCTCACCTGTCACATAATATCAGCGAATGAGAGAGGAAGTATCGATTCTACACTCACCTGTCACATAGTGTCAGAGAATGACAGAGGCAGTATGTTTCCAACACTCAACTGTCACAGCATCAGAGAATGAGAGAGGCTGTATCTATCCAAAAGTCACCTGTCACATCGTGTCAGATAATGAGAGAGGCAGTATCAATCAAACGCTCACCTGTCACATAGTGTCAGAGAATGAGAGAGGCAGTGTCTATCCAACACTCACCTGTCACATTGTATCAGAGAATGAGAGAGGAAGTATCTATCCTCCACTCACATGACACCTAGTTTCAGAAAATGAGAGAGGCAGTATCTATTCTGCACTCACCTGTCACATCGTGTCAGAGAATGAGACAGGCAGCATCTATCCTGCACTCACCTGTCACATATTGTCAGAGAATGAGAGAGGCAGTATCTCTCCTACACTCTCCTGTCACAAAGTGTCAGAGATTGAGAGAAGCAGCATCCATCCAACACTCACCTGTCACATAGGGTCAGCGAATCAGAGAGGCAATATCTATCCAACACTCACCTGTCACATAGTGTCAGAGAATGAGAGTGGCAGTATCTATCCTACACTCACCTGTTACATAGTGTCAGCGAATGGGAGAGGCAGTATATTTACTACACTCACGTGTCACATGTTGTCAGAGAATGAGAGAGGCAGTATCGATCCAACACTCACCTGTCACACAGTATCAGAGAATGACAGAGGCAGTATGTTTCCAACATTCAACTGTCACAGCATCAGAGAATGAGAGAGGCTGTGTCTATCCAACACTCACCTGTCACATCGTGTCAGAGAATGAGAGAGGCAGTATCAATCAAACGCTCACCTGTCACATAGTGTCAGAGAATGAGAGAGGCAGTATCTATCCAACACTCACCTGTCACATTGTTTCAGAGAATGAGAGAGGCAGTAGCTATCCTCCACTCACATGACACCTAGTGTCAGAGAATGAGAGAGGCAGTATCTATTCTTCACTCACCTGTCACATCGTGTCAGAGAATGAGAGAGGCAGTATCTATCCACCACTCACCTGTCACATAGTGTCAGAGAATGAGAGTGGCAGGATCTCTCCAACACTCGCCTGTGACATAGTGTCAGAGAATGAGATAGGTAGTATCTATCCGACACTCACATGTCATATATTGTCAGAGAATGAGAGAGGCAGTATCTATCCTACACTCACCTGTCACATAGTATCAGAGAATGAGAGAGGCAGTATCTATCCAACACTCAGCTGTCACATATTGTCAGAGAATGAGAGAGGCTGTATCTCTCCAACACTCAACCGTCACATCGTGTCAGATAATGAGACAGGCAGCATCTGTCCGACACTCACCTGTCACATATTGTCAGAGAATGAGAGAGGCAGTATCTCTCCTACACTCTCCTGTCACAAAGTGTCAGTGATTGAGAGAAGCAGCATCTATCCAACACTCACCTGTCACATAGTGACAGAGAATGAGAGAGGCAGTATCTATCCAACACTCACCTGTCACATTGTATCAGAGAATGAGAGAGGCAGTATTTATCCTCCACTCACATGACACCTAATGTCAGAGAATGAGCGAGGCAGTATCTATTCTGCACTCACCTGTCACATCGTGTCAGAGAATGCGAGAGGCAGTATCTATCCAACACTCACCTGTCACATAGTCTCAGAGAATGAGAGTGGCAGGATCTCTCCAACACTCGCCTGTGACATAGTGTCAGAGAATGAAAGAGGCAGTATCTATCCTACACTCACCTGTCACATAGTGTCACGGATGAGAGAGACAGTATCTCTCCAATACTCACCTGTCACTGAGTATCATAGAATGAGAGAGTCAGTATCTATCCTACACTCACCTGTCACATAGTGTCAGATAATGTGAGAGGCAGCATCTATCCTGCACTCAACTGTCACATAGTGTCAGAGAATGAGTTGGCAGTATCTATCCAACGCTCACCTGTCACATAATATCAGCGAATGAGAGAGGAAGTATCGATTCTACACTCACCTGTCACATAGTGTCAGAGAATGACAGAGGCAGTATGTTTCCAACACTCAACTGTCACAGCATCAGAGAATGAGAGAGGCTGTATCTATCCAAAAGTCACCTGTCACATCGTGTCAGATAATGAGAGAGGCAGTATCAATCAAACGCTCACCTGTCACATAGTGTCAGAGAATGAGAGAGGCAGTGTCTATCCAACACTCACCTGTCACATTGTATCAGAGAATGAGAGAGGAAGTATCTATCCTCCACTCACATGACACCTAGTTTCAGAAAATGAGAGAGGCAGTATCTATTCTGCACTCACCTGTCACATAGTGTCAGAGAATGAGAGAGGCATTATCGATCCAACACTCACCTGTCACACAGTTTCAGAGAATGACAGAGGCAGTATGTTTCCAACACTCAACAATCACAGCATCAGAGAATGAGAGAGGCTGTATCTATCCAACACTCACCTGTCACATCGTGTCAGAGAATGAGAGAGGCAGTAACAATCAAACGCTCACCTGTCACATAGTGTCAGAGAATGAGAGAGGCAGTATCTATCCAACATTCACCTGTCACATTGTATCACAGAATGAGAGAGGCAGTATCTATCCTCCACTCACATGACACCTAGTGTCAGAGAATGAGAGAGGCAGTATCTATTCTTCACTCACCTGTCACATCGTGTCAGAGAATGAGAGAGGCAGTATATTTCCACCACTCACCTGTCACACAGTGTCAGAGAATGAGAGTGGCAGGATCTCTCCAACACTCGCCTGTGACATAGTGTCAGAGAATGAGAGAGGTAGTATCTATCCCACACTCACATGTCATATATTGTCAGAGAATGAGAGAGGTAGTATCTATCCTACACTCACCTGTCAAATAGTATCAGAGAATGAGAGAGGCAGTATCTATCCAACACTCAGCTGTCACATAGAGTCAGAGAATGAGAGAGGCTGTATCTCTCCAACACTCACCTGTCACACTGTATCAGAGAATGACAGAGGCAGTATGTTTCCAACATTCAACTGTCACAGTTTCAGAGAATGAGAGAGGCTGTATCTATTCAATACTCAGCTGTCACATAATGTCAGAGAATGAGAGAGGCTGTATCTCTCCAACACTCACCTGTCACATAGTGTCAGAGAATGAGAGTGGCAGCATCTATCCTACACTCACCTGTTACATAGTGTCAGCGAAAGAGAGAGGCAGTATCTATACTACACTCACGTGTCGTATGTTGTCAGAGAATGTGAGAGGCAGTATCTATCCAACAGTCACCTGTCACACAGTATCAGAGAATGACAGAGGCAGTATCAATCCAACACTCACCTGTCACTTGGTATCAGAGAATGAAAGCGGCAGTATCTATCCTCCACTCACATGTCACATAGTTTCAGAGAATGAGAGAGGCAGTAATTTTCCTGCACTCACCTGTCACATAATGTCAGAGAATGAGAGAGGCTGTATCTATCCAACACTCACCTGTCACATCGTATCAGAGAATGAGAGAGGCAGTATCAATACAACGCTCACCTGTCACATTGTATCAGAGAATGAAAGAGGCAGTATCTATCCTCCACTCACATGTCACATGGTTTCAGAGAATGAGAGAGGCAGTATTTTTCCTGCACTCACCTGTCACATAGTGTCAGAGAATGAGAGAGGCAGTATCAATCCAACACTCACCTGTCACTTGGTATCAGAGAATGAAAGAGATAGTATCTATGCAAAACTCATATGTAACATTGTATCAGAGAATGAGAGAGGCAGTATCTATCCAACGCTCACCTGCCACATCGTATCAGAGAATGAGAGAGGCAATATCTCTCCAACACTCACCTGTCACATAGTGTCAGAGAATGAGAGAGGCTGTATCTATCCAACACTCACCTGTCACATAGTTTCAGAGAATGTGAGCAGCAGTATCTATCCAACACTCACCTGTCACAGAGTAACAGAGAATGAGAGACGCAGTATCTATCCAACACTCATCTATCACATAGTTTCAGAGAATGAGAGAGGCATTATCATTCCAACACTCACCTGTCACATAGTAACAGAGAATAAGAGATGCAGTATCTATCCAACACTCATCTATCACATAGTTTCAGGTAATGAGAGAGGCAGTATCTATCCAACACGCACCAGTCACATAGTGTCAGAGAATGAGTGTGGCAGTATCTATCCAACATTCACCTGTCACATATTGTCAGAGAATGAAAGAGGCACTATCTATCCGACGCTCACATGTCACATTGTGTCAGAGAATGAGAGAAGCTGTAGATCTCCAACACTCACCTGTCACATCGTCTCAGAATATGAGACAGCAGCATCTGTCCTATACTCACCTGTCACATAGTGTCAGAGAATGAGAAAGGCAGTATTTATCCTACACTCCCCTGTCACATAGTGTCAGAGAATGAGAGCGGCAGTAACTATCTAATACTCAGCTGTCACATAGTGTCAGAGAATGAGAGAGGCTGTATCTCTCCAATACTCACCTGTCACATCGTGTCAGAGAATGAGACAGGCAGCATCTGTCCTACACTCACCTGTCACATAGGGTCAGAGAATCAGAGAGGCTGTATCTATCCAACACTCAACTGTCACAAAGTGTCAGGGAATTTCAGAGGCAGTATCTATCCTGCTCTCACCTGTCACATAGTGTCAGGGAATTAGAGAGGCAGTATCTATCCAACACTCACCTGTCACATTGTATCAGAGAATGAGAGAGGCAGTATCTATCCAACACTCACCTTTCACATAGTGTCAGAGAAAGAGACAGGCAGTATCTATCCAACACTCACCTCTCACATAGTTTCAGAGAATGAGAGCAGCAGTATCTATCCAACACTCACCTGTCACAGACTAACAGAGAGTGAGAGAGGCTGTTTCTATCCAACACTCACCTGTCACTTTATATAATTTCATGAGAGATGCAGTATCTATCCAACACGCACCTGTCACATAGTGTCAGAGAATGAAAGAGACAGTATCTATCCAACACTCACCTGTCACATAGTGTCAATGAATGAGACAGGTAGTATCTATCCAACATTCACCTGTCACTTAGTGTCAGAGAATGAGAGAGGCAGTCTCTATCCAACACTCACCTGTCACAAAGTTTCAGAGAATGACAGAGGCAGTATGTTTCCAACACTCAACAATCACAGCATCAGAGAATAAGAGAGGCTGTATCTATCCAACACTCACCTGTCACATCGTGTCAGAGAATGAGAGACGCAGTATCAATCAAACGATCACCTGTCACATAGTGTCAGAGAATGAGAGAGGCAGTATCTATCCTACAATCACCTGTTACAAAATGTCAGAGAATGAGAGAGGCAGTATCTATCCTACTCTCCACTGTCACATATTGTGAGAGAATGAGAGAGGCAGTATCTATCCTACACTCACCTGTCACATAGTGTCAGCGAATGAGAGAGGCATTATCTCTCTAACACTCACCTGTCACTGAGTATCAGAGAATGAGAGATTCAGTATCTATCCTTCACTCACCTGTCACATAGTTTCAGAGAATGTGAGAGGCAGCATCTATTCTTCACTCAACTGTCATTTAGTGTCAGAGAATGAGAGATGCAGTATCTATCCAACGCTCACCTTTCACATAATATCAGCGAATGAGAGAGGCAGTATCGATACTACACTCACCTGTCACATAGTATCAGAGAATGACAGAGGCAGTATGTTTCCAACACTCAACTGTCACAGTATCATGAAAATGATAGAGGATGTATCTATCCAAAACTCACCTGTCACATCGTGTCAGAGATTGAGAGAGGCAGTATGTATCCAACACTCACCTGTCACATTGTATCAGAGAATGAGAGAGGCAGTATCTATCCTCCACTCACATATCACCTAGATTCAGAGAATGAGAGAGGCAGTATCTATTCTGCACTCACCTGTCACATAGTGTCAGAGAATGAGAGAGGCAGTATCTATCCAACACTCACCTGTCACACAATTTCAGAGAATGACAGAGGCAGTATGTTTCCAACACTCAACAATCACAGCATCAGATAATGCGAGAGGCTGTATCTATCCAACACTCACCTGTCACATCGTGTCAGAGAATGAGTGAGGCAGTATCAATCAAACGCTCACCTGTCACATAGTGACAGAGAATGAGAGAGGCAGTATCTATCCAACACTCACCTGTCACATTGTATCACAGAATGAGAGAGGCAGTTCTATCCTCCACTCACATGACACCGAGTGACAGAGAATGAGAGAGGCAGTTTCTATTCTGCACTCACCTGTCACATCGTGTCAGAGAATGAGAGAGGCAGTATCTATCCAACACTCACCTGTCACATAGTCTCAGAGAATGAGAGTGGCAGGATCTCTCCAACACTCGCCTGTGAAATAGTGTCAGAGAATGAGAGAGGTAGTATCTATCCAACACTCACATGTCACATATTGTCACAGAATGAGAGAAGCAGTATCTATCCTACACTCACCGGTCACATAGTATCAGAGAATGAGAGAGGCAGTATCTATCCAACACTCAGCTGTCACATAGTGTCAGTGAATGAGAGAGGCAGTATCTCTCCAACACTCACCTGTCACATCGTGTCAGAGAATGAGACAGGCAGCATCTGTCCTACACTCACCTGTCACATTGTGTCAGAGAATGAAAGAGGCAGTATCTATCCTACACTCACCTGTCACATAGTGTCACGAATGAGAGAGGCAGTATCTCTCCAATATTCACCTGTCACTGAGTATCATAGAATGAGAGAGTCAGTATCTATCCTACACTCACCTGTCACATAGTGTCAGATAATGTGAGAGCAGCATCTATCCTGCACTCAACTGTCACATAGTGTCAGAGAGTGAGTTGGCAGTATCTATCCAACGCTCACCTGTCACATAATATCAGCGAATGAGAGAGGAAGTATCGATCCTACACTCACCTGTCACATAGTGTCAGAGAATGACAGAGGCAGTATGTTTCCAACACTCAACTGTCACAGCATCAGAGAATGAGAGAGGCTGCATCTATCCAAAACTCACCTGTCACATCGTGTCAGAGAATGAGAGAGGCAGCATCTATCCAACACTCACATGTCACATAGGGTCAGAGAATCAGAGAGGCACTATCTATCCAACACTCACCTGTCACATAGTGTCAGAGAATGAGAGTGGCAGCATCTATCCAAAACTCATCTGTAACATTGTATCAGAGAATGAGAGAGGCTGTATCTATCCAACACTATCCTGTCACATCGTGTCAGAGAATGAGAGAGGCAGTATCAATCCAACGCTCACCTGTCACATTATATCAGAGAATGAGAGAGGCAGTATCTATCCAACACTCATCTGTCACAAAGTGTCAGTGAATTTCAGAGACAGTATCTATCGTGCACTCACCTGACTCATAGTGTCAGGGAATGAGAGAGACAGTATCTATCTAACACTCACCTGTCACATTGTGTCAGAGAATGAGAGAGGCAGTATCTATCCAACACTCACCTGTCACCGAGTTTCAGAAAATGAGAGAGGCAGAATCTAACCAACACTCACCTGTCACATCGTGTCAGAGAATGACAGAGGCAGTATGTTTCCAACACTCAACTGTCACAGCATCAGAGAATGAGAGAGGCAGTATCTATCCTACACTCCACTGTCACATATTGTGAGAGAATGAGAGAGGCAGTATCTATCATACACTCACCTGTCACATAGTGTCAGCGAATGAGAGAGGCATTATCTCTCCAACACTCACCTGTCACTGAGTATCAGAGAATGAGAGAGTCAGTATCTATCCTGCACTCACCTGTCACATCGTGTCAGAGAATGAGAGACGCAGTATCTAAAAAACACTCACCTGTCACACAGTGTCAGAGAATATGAGAGGCAGCATCTATTCTTCACTCAACTGTCATTTAGTGTCAGAGAATGAGTTGGCAGTATCTATCCAACTCTCACCTGTCACATAATATCAGCGAATGAGAGAGGCAGTATCGATACTACACTCACCGGTCACATAGTATCAGAGAATGACAGAGGCAGTATGTTTCCAACACTCAACTGTCACAGTATCATGAAAATGAGAGAGCATGTATCTATCCAAAACTCACCTGTCACATCGTGTCAGAGAATGAGAGAGGCAGTAACTATCCAACACTCACCTGTCACATTGTATCAGAGAATGAGAGAGGCAGTATCTATCCTCCACTCACATGACACCTAGATTCAGAGAATGAGAGAGGCAGTATCTATTCTGCACTCACCTGTCACATAGTGTCAGAGAATGAGAGAGGCAGTATCTATCCAACACTCACCTGTCACACAATTTCAGAGAATGACAGAGGCAGTATGTTTCCAACACTCAACAATCACAGCATCAGATAATGCGAGAGGCTGTATCTGTGCAACACTCAGCTGTCACATTGTGTCAGAGAATGAGAGAGGCAGTATCAATCAAACGCTCACCTGTCACATAGTGACAGAGAATGAGAGAGGCAGTATCTATCCAACACTCACCTGTCACATTGTATCACAGAATGAGAGAGGCAGTTCTATCCTCCACTCACATGACACCTAGTGTCAGAGAATGAGAGAGGCAGTATCTATTCTGCACTCACCTGTCACATCGTGTCAGATAATGAGAGAGGCAGTATCTATCCAACACTCACCTGTCACATAGTCTCAGAGAATGAGAGTGGCAGGATCTCTCCAACACTCGCCTGTGACATATTGTCAGAGAATGAGAGAGGTAGTATCTATCCAACACTCACATGTCACATATTGTCACAGAATGAGAGATGCAGTATCTATCCTACACTCACCGGTCTCATAGTATCAGAGAAAGAGAGAGGCAGTATCTATCCAACACTCAGCTGTCACATAGTGTCAGATAATGAGAGAGGCAGTATCTATCCAACACTCACCTGTCACATATTCTCAGAGAATGAGAGAGGCAGTATCTCTCCAAAACTCACCTGTCACATCGTATCAGAGAATGAGACAGTCAGCATCTGTCCTACACTCACCTGTCACATACTGTCAGAGAATGAAAGAGGCAGTATCTATCCGACACTCACCTGTCACATAATGACACGAATGAGAGAGGCAGTATCTCTCCAATACTCACCTGTCACTGAGTATCATAGAATGAGAGAGTCAGTATCTATCCTACACTCACCTGTCACATAGTGTCAGATAATGTGAGAGCAGCATCTATCCTGCACTCAACTGTCACATAGTGTCAGAGAGTGAGTTGGCAGTATCTATCCAACGCTCACCTGTCACATAATATCAGCGAATGAGAGAGGAAGTATCGATCCTACACTCACCTGTCACATAGTGTCAGAGAATGACAGAGGCAGTATGTTTCCAACACTCAACTGTCACAGCATCAGAGAATGAGAGAGGCTGTATCTATCCAAAAGTCACCTGTCACATCGTGTCAGAGAATGAGAGAGGCAGCATTTATCCAACACTCACCTGTCACGTAGGGTCAGAGAATCAGAGAGGCACTATCTATCCAGCACTCACCTGTCACATAGTGTCAGAGAATAAGAGTGGCAGCATCTATCCTACACTCACCTGTTACATAGTGTCAGCGAATGAGAGGGGCAGTATCTTTCCTACACTCACGTGTCACATGTTGTCAGAGAATGAGAGAGGCAGTATCTATCCAACACTCACCTGTCACACAGCATCAGAGAATGACAGAGGCAGTATGTTTCGAACATTCAACTGTCACAGTATCAGAGAATGAGAGAGGCTGTATCTATCCAACACTCTCCTTCACATCGTGTCAGAGAATGAGAGAGGCAGTATCAATCCAACACTCACCTGTCACTTGGTATCAGAGAATGAGAGAGACAGTATCTATCCAAACCTCATCTGTAACATTGTATCAGAGAATGAGAGAGGCAGTATCTATCCAACACTCACGTGTCACATGTTGTCAGAGAATGAGATAGGCAGTATCTATCCAACACTCACCTGTCACACAATTTCAGAGAATGACAGAGGCAGTATGTTTCCATAACTCAACAATCACAGCACCAGATAATGCGAGAGGCTGTATCTGTCCAACACTCACCTGTCACTTCGTCTCAGAGAATGAGAGAGGCAGTGTCAATCAAACGCTCACCTGTCACATAGTGACAGAGAATGAGAGAGGCAGTATCTATCCAACACTCACCTGTCACATTGTATCACAGAATGAGAGAGGCAGTTCTATCCTCCACTCACATGACACCTAGTGTCAGAGAATGAGAGAGGCAGTATCTATTCTGCACTCACCTGTCACATCGTGTCAGAGAATGAGAGAGGCAGTATCTATCCAACACTCACCTGTCACATAGCCTCAGAGAATGAGAGTGGCAGGATCTCTCCAACACTCGCCTGTGACATAGTGTCAGAGAATGAGAGAGGTAGTATCTATCCAACACTCACATGTCACATATTGTCACAGAATGAGAGAGGCAGTATCTATCCTACACTCACCGGTCACATAGTATCAGAGAATGAGAGAGGCAGTATCTATCCAACACTCAGCTGTCACATATTGTCAGAGAATGAGAGAGGCAGTATCTCTCCAACACTCACCTGTCACATCGTGTCAGAGAATGAGACAGGCAGCATCTGTCCGACACTCACCTGTCACATAGTGTCAGAGAATGAAAGAGGCAGTATCTATCCGACACTCACCTGTCACATAATGACACGAATGAGAGAGGCAGTATCTCTCCAATACTCACCTGTCACTGAGTATCATAGAATGAGAGAGTCAGTATCTATCCTACACTCACCTGTCACATAGTGTCAGATAATGTGAGAGCAGCATCTATCCTGCACTCAACTGTCACATAGTGTCAGAGAGTGAGTTGGCAGTATCTATCCAACGCTCACCTGTCACATAATATCAGCGAATGAGAGAGGAAGTATCGATCCTACACTCACCTGTCACATAGTGTCAGAGAATGACAGAGGCAGTATGTTTCCAACACTCAACTGTCACAGCATCAGAGAATGAGAGAGGCTGTATCTATCCAAAAGTCACCTGTCACATCGTGTCAGAGAATGAGAGAGGCAGCATCTATCCAACACTCACATGTCACATAGGGTCAGAGAATCAGAGAGGCACTATCTATCCAACACTCACCTGTCACATAGTGTCAGAGAATGAGAGTGGCAGCATCTATCCAAAACTCATCTGTAACATTGTATCAGAGAATGAGAGAGGCTGTATCTATCCAACACTATCCTGTCACATCGTGTCAGAGAATGAGAGAGGCAGTATCAATCCAACGCTCACCTGTCACATTATATCAGAGAATGAGAGAGGCAGTATCTATCCAACACTCATCTGTCACAAAGTGTCAGTGAATTTCAGAGACAGTATCTATCGTGCACTCACCTGACTCATAGTGTCAGGGAATGAGAGAGACAGTATCTATCTAACACTCACCTGTCACATTGTGTCAGAGAATGAGAGAGGCAGTATCTATCCAACACTCACCTGTCACCGAGTTTCAGAAAATGCGAGAGGCAGAATCTAACCAACACTCACCTGTCACATCGTGTCAGAGAATGACAGAGGCAGTATGTTTCCAACACTCAACTGTCACAGCATCAGAGAATGAGAGAGGCTGTATCTATCCAAAACTCACCTGTCACATCGTGTCAGAGAATGAGAGAGGCAGTATCAATCAAACGCTCACCTGTCACATAGTGTCAGTGAATGAGAGAGGCAGTGTCTATCCAACACTCACCTGTCACATTGTATCAGAGAATGAGAGTGTCAGTATCTATCCTCCACTCACATGACACCTAGTTTCAGAAAATGAGAGAGGCAGTATCTATTCTGCACTCGCCTGTCACATAGTGTCAGAGAATGAGAGAGGCAGTATCGATCCAACACTCACCTGTCACACAGTTTCAGAGAATGACAGAGGCAGTATGTTTCCAACACACAACAATCACAGCATCAGAGAATGAGAGAGGCTGTATCTATCCAACACACACCTGTCACATCGTGTCAGAGAATGAGAGAGGCAGTATCAATCAAACGCTCACCTGTCACATAGTGTCAGAGAATGAGAGAGGCAGTATCTATCCTACACTCCACTGTCACATATTGTGAGAGAATGAGAGAGGCAGTATCTATCATACACTCACCTGTCACATAGTGTCAGCGAATGAGAGAGGCATTATCTCTCCAACACTCACCTGTCACTGAGTATCAGAGAATGAGAGAGTCAGTATCTATCCTGCACTCACCTGTCACATCGTGTCAGAGAATGAGAGACGCAGTATCTAAAAAACACTCACCTGTCACACAGTGTCAGAGAATATGAGAGGCAGCATCTATTCTTCACTCAACTGTCATTTAGTGTCAGAGGATGAGTTGGCAGTACCTATCCAACTCTCACCTGTCACATAATATCAGCGAATGAGAGAGGCAGTATCGATACTACACTCACCGGTCACATAGTATCAGAGAATGACAGAGGCAGTATGTTTCCAACACTCAACTGTAACAGTATCATGAAAATGAGAGAGCATGTATCTATCCAAAACTCACCTGTCACATCGTGTCAGAGAATGAGAGAGGCAGTAACTATCCTCCACTCACATGACACCTAGATTCAGAGAATGAGAGAGGCAGTATCTATTCTGCACTCACCTGTCACATAGTGTCAGAGAATGAGAGAGGCAGTATCTATCCAACACTCACCTGTCACACAATTTCAGAGAATGACAGCGGCAGTATGTTTCCAACACTCAACAATCACAGCATCAGATAATGCGAGAGGCTGTATCTGTGCAACACTCACCTGTCACATCGTGTCAGAGAATGAGAGAGGCAGTATCAATCAAACGCTCACCTGTCACATAGTGACAGAGAATGAGAGAGGCAGTATCTATCCAACACTCACCTGTCACATTGTATCAGAGAATGAGAGAGGCAGTTCTATCCTCCACTCACATGACACCTAGTGTCAGAGAATGAGAGAGGCAGTATCTATTCTGCACTCACCTGTCACATCGTGTCAGATAATGAGAGAGGCAGTATCTATCCAACACTCACCTGTCACATAGTCTCAGAGAATGAGAGTGGCAGGATCTCTCCAACACTCGCCTGTGACATATTGTCAGAGAATGAGAGAGGTAGTATCTATCCAACACTCACATGTCACATATTGTCACAGAATGAGAGATGCAGTATCTATCCTACACTCACCGGTCTCATAGTATCAGAGAAAGAGAGAGGCAGTATCTATCCAACACTCAGCTGTCACATAGTGTCAGATAATGAGAGAGGCAGTATCTATCCAACACTCACCTGTCACATAGTCTCAGAGAATGAGAGAGGCAGTATCTCTCCAAAACTCACCTGTCACATCGTATCAGAGAATGAGACAGTCAGCATCTGTCCTACACTCACCTGTCACATACTGTCAGAGAATGAAAGAGGCAGTATCTATCCGACACTCACCTGTCACATAATGACACGAATGAGAGAGGCAGTATCTCTCCAATACTCACCTGTCACTGAGTATCATAGAATGAGAGAGTCAGTATCTATCCTACACTCACCTGTCACATAGTGTCAGATAATGTGAGAGCAGCATCTATCCTGCACTCAACTGTCACATAGTGTCAGAGAGTGAGTTGGCAGTATCTATCCAACGCTCACCTGTCACATAATATCAGCGAATGAGAGAGGAAGTATCGATCCTACACTCACCTGTCACATAGTGTCAGAGAATGACAGAGGCAGTATGTTTCCAACACTCAACTGTCACAGCATCAGAGAATGAGAGAGGCTGTATCTATCCAAAAGTCACCTGTCACATCGTGTCAGAGAATGAGAGAGGCAGCATTTATCCAACACTCACCTGTCACGTAGGGTCAGAGAATCAGAGAGGCACTATCTATCCAGCACTCACCTGTCACATAGTGTCAGAGAATGAGAGTGGCAGCATCTATCCTACACTCACCTGTTACATAGTGTCAGCGAATGAGAGGGGCAGTATCTTTCCTACACTCACGTGTCACATGTTGTCAGAGAATGAGAGAGGCAGTATCTATCCAACACTCACCTGTCACACAGCATCAGAGAATGACAGAGGCAGTATGTTTCCAACATTCAACTGTCACAGTATCAGAGAATGAGAGAGGCTGTATCTATCCAACACTCTCCTTCACATCGTGTCAGAGAATGAGAGATGCAGTATCAATCCAACACTCACCTGTCACTTGGTATCAGAGAATGAGAGAGACAGTATCTATCCAAAACTCATCTGTAACATTGTATCAGAGAATGAGAGAGGCAGTATCTATCCAACACTCACGTGTCACATGTTGTCAGAGAATGAGATAGGCAGTATCTATCCAACACTCACCTGTCACACAATTTCAGAGAATGACAGAGGCAGTATGTTTCCATAACTCAACAATCACAGCATCAGATAATGCGAGAGGCTGTATCTGTCCAACACTCACCTGTCACTTCGTCTCAGAGAATGAGAGAGGCAGTGTCAATCAAACGCTCACCTGTCACATAGTGACAGAGAATGAGAGAGGCAGTATCTATCCAACACTCACCTGTCACATTGTATCACAGAATGAGAGAGGCAGTTCTATCCTCCACTCACATGACACCTAGTGTCAGAGAATGAGAGAGGCAGTATCTATTCTGCACTCACCTGTCACATCGTGTCAGAGAATGAGAGAGGCAGTATCTATCCAACACTCACCTGTCACATAGCCTCAGAGAATGAGAGTGGCAGGATCTCTCCAACACTCGCCTGTGACATAGTGTCAGAGAATGAGAGAGGTAGTATCTATCCAACACTCACATGTCACATATTGTCACAGAATGAGAGAGGCAGTATCTATCCTACACTCACCGGTCACATAGTATCAGAGAATGAGAGAGGCAGTATCTATCCAACACTCAGCTGTCACATATTGTCAGAGAATGAGAGAGGCAGTATCTCTCCAACACTCACCTGTCACATCGTGTCAGAGAATGAGACAGGCAGCATCTGTCCGACACTCACCTGTCACATAGTGTCAGAGAATGAAAGAGGCAGTATCTATCCGACACTCACCTGTCACATAGTGACACGAATGAGAGAGGCAGTACCTCTCCAATACTCATCTGTCACTGAGTATCATAGAATGAGAGAGTCAGTATCTATCCTACACTCACCTGTCACATAGTGTCAGATAATGTGAGAGCAGCATCTATCCTGCACTCAACTGTCACATAGTGTCAGAGAGTGAGTTGGCAGTATCTATCCAACGCTCACCTGTCACATAATATCAGCGAATGAGAGAGGAAGTATCGATCATACACTCACCTGTCACATAGTGTCAGAGAATGACAGAGACAGTATGTTTCCAACACTCAACTGTCACAGCATCAGAGAATGAGAGAGGCTGTATCTATCCAAAACTCACCTGTCACATCGTGTCAGAGAATGAGAGAGGCAGCATCTATCCAACACTCACCTGTCACGTAGGGTCAGAGAATCAGAGAGGCACTATCTATCCAACACTCACCTGTCACATAGTGTCAGAGAATGACAGAGGCAGTATGTTTCCAACATTCAACTGTCACAGTATCAGAGAATGAGAGAGGCTGTATCTAACCAACACTATCCTGTCACATCGTGTCAGAGAATGAGAGAGACAGTATCTATCCAAAACTCATCTGTAACATTGTATCAGAGAATGAGAGAGGCAGTATCTATCCAACACTCACGTGTCACATGTTGTCAGAGAATGAGAGAGGCAGTATCTATCCAACACTCACCTGTCACACAGTATCAGAGAATGACAGAGGCGGTATGTTTCCAACATTCAACTTTCACAGTATCAGAGAATGAGAGAGGCTGTATCTATCCAACACTATCCTGTCACATCGTGTCAGAGAATGAGAGAGGCAGTATCAATCCAACGCTCACCTGTCACATTATATCAGAGAATGAGAGAGGCAGTATCTATCCAACACTCATCTGTCACAAAGTGTCAGTGAATTTCAGAGACAGTATCTATCGTGCACTCACCTGACTCATAGAGTCAGGGAATGGGAGAGACAGTATCTATCTAACACTCACCTGTCACATTGTGTCAGAGAATGAGAGAGGCAGTATCTATCCAACACTCACCTGTCACCGAGTTTCAGAAAATGAGAGAGGCAGAATCTAACCAACACTCACCTGTCACATCGTTTCAGAGAATGACAGAGGCAGTATGTTTCCAACACTCAACTGTCACAGCATCAGAGAATGAGAGAGGCTGTATCTATCCAAAACTCACCTGTCACATCGTGTCAGAGAATGAGAGAGGCAGTATCAATCAAACGCTCACCTGTCACATAGTGTCAGTGAATGAGAGAGGCAGTGTCTATCCAACACTCACCTGTCACATTGTATCAGAGAATGAGAGAGGCAGTATCTATCCTCCACTCACATGACACCTAGTTTCAGAAAATGAGAGAGGCAGTATCTATTCTGCACTCGCCTGTCACATAGTGTCAGAGAATGAGAGAGGCAGTATCGATCCAACACTCACCTGTCAAACAGTTTCAGAGAATGACAGAGGCAGTATGTTTCCAACACACAACAATCACAGCATCAGAGAATGAGAGAGGCTGTATCTATCCAACACTCACCTGTCACATCGTGTCAGAGAACGAGAGAGGCAGTATCAATCAAACGCTCACCTGTCACATAGTGTCAGAGAATGAGAGAGGCAATATCTATCCAACACTCACCTGTCACATTGTATCAGGGAATGAGAGAGGCAGTATCTATTCTCCACTCACATGACACCGAGTGTCAGAGAATGAGAGAGGCAGTATCTATTCTTCACTCACCTGTCACATCGTGTCAGAGAATGAGAGAGGCAGTATCTATCCAACACTCACCTGTCACATAGTGTCAGAGAATGAGAGTGCAGGATCTCTCCAACACTCGCCTGTGACATAGTGTCAGAGAATGAGAGAGGCAGTATCTATCCTACACTCACCTGTCACATAGTATCAGAGAATGAGAGAGGCTGTATCTCTCCAGCACTCACCTGTCACATCGTGTCAGAGAATGAGACAGGCAGCATCTGGCCGACACTCACCTGTCACATAGGGTCAGAGAATCAGAGAGGCAGTATCTATCCAACACTCACCTGTCACATAGTGTCAGCGAATGAGAGTGGCAGTATCTATCCTACACTCAACTGTTACATATTGTCAGCGAATGAGAGAGGCAGTATCTTTCCTATATACACGTGTCACATGTGGTCAGAGAATGAGAGAGGCAGTATCTATCCAACACTCACCTGTCACAGAGGAACAGAGAATGAGAGAGGCAGCATTTATCCAACACGCACCTGTCACATATTGTCAGCGATTGAGGGAGGCAGTATCTATCCTGCACTCACCTGTCACATAGTGTCAGAGAATGAGAGAGGCAGTATCGATCCAACACTCACCTGTCACATAGTGTCAGAGAATGAGAGTGGCAGTATCGATCCCACACTCGCCTGTAACATAGTGTCAGAGAATGAGAGAGGCAGTATCTATCCGACACTCACCTGTCACATAGTGTCAGAGAATGAGAGAGGCAGCATCTATCCTACACTCACCTGTCACATAGTGTCAGAGAATGAGAGAGGCAGTATCGATCCAACACTCACCTGTCACATAGTGTCAGAGAATGAGAGTGGCAGTATCGATCCCACACTCGCCTGTAACATAGTGTCAGAGATTGAGAGAGGCAGTATCTATCCCACACTCAACTGTCACAGTGTCAGAGAATGAGAGAGGCAGTAGCCATCCTGCAGGCACCTGTCACATCGTGTCAGAGAATGAGAGAGGCAGTATCAATCAAACGCTCACCTGTCACATAGTGTCAGTGAATGAGAGAGGCAGTGTCTATCCAACACTCACCTGTCACATTGTATCAGAGAATGAGAGAGGCAGTATCTATCATCCACTCACATGACAACTAGTTTCAGAAAATGAGAGAGGCAGTATCTATTCTGCACTCGCCTGTCACATAGTGTCAGAGAATGAGAGAGGCAGTATCGATCCAACACTCACCTGTCACACAGTTTCAGAGAATGACAGAGGCAGTATGTTTCCAACACACAACAATCACAGCATCAGAGAATGAGAGAGGCTGTATCTATCCAACACTCACCTGTCACATCGTGTCAAAGAATGAGAGAGGCAGTATCTATTCTCCACTCACATGACACCGAGTGTCAGAGAATGAGAGAGGCAGTATCTATTCTTCACTCACCTGTCACATCGTGTCAGAGAATGAGAGAGGCAGTATCTATCCTACACTCACCTGTCACAAAGTGTCAGAGATTGAGAGAAGCAGCATCTATCCAACACTCACTTGTCACATAGGGTCAGAGAATCAGAGAGGCACTACCTATCCAACACTCACCTGTCACATAGTGTCAGAGAATGAGAGTGGCAGTATCTATCCTACACTCACATGTTACATATTGTCAGCGACTGAGAGAGGCAGTATCTTTCCTACACACACGTGTCACATGTGGTCAGAGAATGAGAGTGGCAATATCTATCCAACACTCACCTGTCACATAGGAACAGA
This sequence comes from Pristiophorus japonicus, assembly GCF_044704955.1. Taxonomy (NCBI): domain Eukaryota; kingdom Metazoa; phylum Chordata; class Chondrichthyes; family Pristiophoridae; genus Pristiophorus; species Pristiophorus japonicus. The sequence goes on along the minus strand of NW_027252668.1, from coordinate 8,949,293 downwards.
GAATGAGAGAGGCAGCATTTATCCAACACGCACCTGTCACATATTGTCAGAGATTGAGGGAGGCAGTATCTATCCTACACTCACCTGTCACATAGTGTCAGAGAATGAGAGAGGCAGTATCGATCCAACACTCACCTGTCACTTGGTATCCGATAATGAGAGATGCAGTATCTATCCAACACCCACCTGACACATAGTGTCAGAGAATGAGAATCGCAGCAACGATCCAACACTCACCTGTCACATAGTGTCAGAGAATGAGAGAGACAGTATCTATCCAACACTCACCTGTCACTAGTGTCAGAGAATGAGAGAGGCAGTATCTATCTAACACTTACCTGTCACATCTTATCAGAGAATGAGAGAGGCACTATCTATCCGACACTCACATGCAAATAGTGTCAGAGATTGAGAGAAGCAATATCTATCCAACACTCACCTGTTACATAGTGTCAGCGAATGAGAGAGGCAGTATCTCTCCAACACTCACCTGTCACATAGTTACAGAGAATGAGAGAGGCAGCAACTAACCTACACTCACGTCACATAGTGTCAGAGAATGAGAGTGGCAGTATCGATCCCACAGTCACCTGTTACATAGTGTGAGCGAAAGAGAGAGGCAGTATCTCTCCAACACTCGCCTGTAACATAGTGTCAGAGAATGAGAGAGGCAGTATCTATCCTACACTCACCTGTCACATTTTGTCAGAGAATGAGAGAGGCAGTATCTATCCTACACTCACCTGTCACATAGTGTCAGCGAATGAGAGAGGCAGTATCTCTCCAACACTCACCTGTCACTTAGTATCAGAGAATGAGAGAGGCAGTATCTATCGTACACTCAACTATCACAGTGTCAGAGAATGAGAGAGGCTGTATCTATCCAACACTCACCTGACACATCGTGTCAGAGAATTAGAGAGGCAGTATATATCCTATACTCACCTGTCAAATAGTGTCAGACAATGAGAGAGGCAGTATCAATCCAGCACTCACCTGTCACATTGTATCAGAGAATGAGAGAGGCAGTATCTATCCTCCACTCACATGTCATATAGTGTCAGAGAATGAGAGAGGCAGTATTAATCCTACACTCACCTGTCACATAGTGTCAGAGAATGAGAGAGCCAGTATCAATCCAAAACTCACCTGTCACTTGGTATCAGAGAATGAGAGAGACAGTATCTATCCAAAACTCATCTGTAACATTGTATCATAGAATGAGAAAGGCAGCATCTATCCAACACTCACCTGTCACATCGTATCAGAGAATGAGCGTGGCAGTATCTATCCAACACTCACCTGTCACAAAGTGTCATTGAATTTCAGAAGCAGTATCTATCCTGCACTCACCTGTCACATAGTGTCAGAGAATGAGAAAGGCAGCATCTATCCAACACTCACCTGTCACATCGTATCAGAGAATGAGAGAGGCAGTATCTATCCTACACTCACCTGTCACATAGTGTCAGAGATTGAGAGAGGCAGTATGCATCCAACACTCACCTGTCACATAGTGTCAGAGAAAGAGAGAGGCAGTATCTAACCAACACTCACCTGTCACATCGGATCAGAGAATGAGAGAGGCACCATCTATCCTACACTCACATGTCACATAATATCAGCGAATGAGAGAGGCAGTCTCTATCCTACACTTACCTATCACATAGTGTCAGAAAATGAGAGAGGCAGTATCTATCCAACACACACCTATCACATAGTGCCAGAGAATGAGAGAGGAAGTATCTATCCAACACTCACCTATCACAAAGTGTCAGATAATGAGAGAAGCAGTATCTATCCAACACTCACCTGTCACATAGTGTCAGAGAATGAGAGAAGCTGTATCTGTCCAACACTCACCTATCACATAGTGTCAGAGAATGAGAGAGGTAGTATCTAACCACCACTCACCTGTCACATCGTATCAGAGAATGAGAGAGGCAGTATCTATCCTACACTCAACTGTCACAGTGTCAGAGAATGAGAGAGGCTGTATTTATCCAACACTCACCTGTCACATCGTGTCAGTGAATTAGAGAGGCAGTATTTATCGTAAACTCACCTGTCACATAGTGTCAGAGAATGAGAAAGGCAGTATCAATCCACCACTCACCTGTAACATAGTGTCACAGAATGAGAGAGGCAGTCTCTATCCAACAATCACCTGTCACACAGTTTCAGAGAATGACAGAGGCAGTATGTATCCAACACTCAACTGTCACAGTCTCATGGAATGAGAGTGGCTGTATCTATCCAACACTCACCTGTCACTTGGTATCCGGTCATGAGAGATGCAGTATCTATCCAACAACCACCTGTCACATAGTGTCAGAGAATGAGAATGGCAGCAACTATCCAACACTCACCTGTCACATAGTGTCAGAGAATGAGAGAGGCAGTAGCTATCCAACATTTATCTGTCACATATTGTCAGAGAATGAGAGAGGCAGTATCTATCCTACACTCACCTGTCAAATAGTGTCAGAGAATGAGAGAGGCAGCATCTATCCTACACTCACCTATCACATAGTGTCAGAGAATGAGAGAGGCAGTATCTATCCAACACTCACCTGTCACATAATATCAGCGAATGAGAGAGGCAGTATCTATCCTACACTCACCTGTCACATAGTTTCAGCGAATGAGGGAGGCAGTATCTCTACAACACTCACCTGTCACTTAATATCAGAGAATGAGAGAGGAAGTATCTATCCTACACTCAACTGTCACAGTGTCAGAGAATGAGAGAGGTTGCATCTATCCAACACTCACCTGACACATCGTGTCAGATAATTAGATATGCAGTATCTATCCTACACTCACCTGTCAAATAGTGTCAGAGAATGAGAGACGCAGTATCAATCCAACACTCACCTGTCATTTAGTGTCAGAAAATGAGAGAGGCAGTATCTATCCAACACTCACCTGTCACATAGTGTCAGAGAATGAGGATGGCAGTATCTATCCTACACTCACCTGTTATAGAGTGTCAGCGAATGAGAGAGGCAGTATCTCTCCAACATTCGCCTGTCACATAATGTCAGTGAATGAGAGAGGCAGTAGCTTTCCTACACTCACCTGTCATATATGGTCAGAGAATGAGAGAGGCAGTATCTATCCTACACTCACCTGTCACATAGGATCAGAGAATGAGAGAGGCAGCATCTATCGAACAATCACCTGTCACATAATATCTGCAAATGAGAGAGGCAGTATCTATCCTACACTCACCTGTCACATTGTGTCAGAGAATGAGAGAAGCAGTAGTTATCCAACACTCACCTGTCACATAGTGTCAGAGAATGAGAGTGGCAGGATCTATCCTACAATCACCTGTTACATCGTGTCAGAGAATGAGAGAGGCAGCATCTATCCAACATTCATCTGTCACATAGTGTCAGAGAATGAGAGAGGCAGTATCTATCCTACACTCACCTGTCACATCGTGTCAGCGAAAGAGAGAAGCAGTATCTCTCCAAAACTCACCTGTCACTGAGTATCAGAGAATGAGAGAGGCAGTATCTATCCAACATTCATCTGTCACATAGTGTCAGAGAATGAGAGAGGCAGTATCAATCCAGCAATCACCTGTCACATAGTGTCAGAGAATGAGAGAGGCAGTCTCTATCCATCACTCACCTGCCACACAATTTCAGAGAATGTCAGAGGCAGTATGTATCCAACAGTCAACTGTCACAGTCTCAGAGAATGAGAGAGGCTGTATCTATCCAACACTCACCTGTCACTTGGTATCCGATAATGTGAGATGCAGTATCTATCCAACACCCACCTGTCACATAGTGTCAGAGAATGAGAATCGCAGCAACGATCCAACACTCATCTGTCACATAGTGTCAGAGAATGAGAGAGGCAGTATCGATCCAACACTCACATGTCACATAGTGTCAGAGAATGAGAGTGGAAGTATCGATCCCACAGTCACCTGTTACAAGTGTGAGCGAATGACAGAGGCAGTATCTTTCCAACACTCGCCTGTAACATAGTGTCAGAGAATGAGAGAGGCAGTATCTATCCTACATTCACCTGTCACATTTTGTCAGAGAATGAGAGAGGCAGTATCTATCCCACACTCACCTGTCACATAGTGTCAGCGAATGAGAGAGGCAGTATCTCTCCAACACTCACCTGTCACTTAGTATCAGAGAATGAGAGAGGCAGTATCTATCCTACACTCAACTATCACAGTGTCAGAGAATGAGAGAGGCTGTATCTATCCAACACTCACCTGACACATCGTGTCAGAGAATTAGAGAGGCAGTATATATCCTATACTCACCTGTCAAATAGTGTCAGACAATGAGAGAGGCAGTATCAATCCAGCACTCACCTGTCACATTGAATCAGAGAATGAGAGAGGCAGTATCTATCCTCCACTCACATGTCATATAGTGTCAGAGAATGAGAGAGGCAATATCTATCCTACACTCTCCTGTCACATAGTGTCAGAGAATGAGAGAGCCAGTATCAATCCAAAACTCACCTGTCACTTGGTATCAGAGAATGAGAGAGATAGTATCTATACAAAACTCATCTGTAACATTGTATCATAGAATGAGAACGGCAGCATCTATCCAACACTCACCTGTCACATCGTATCAGAGAATGAGAGAGGCTGTATCTATCCAACACTCACCTGACACATCGTGTCAGAGAATTAGAGAGGCAGTATATATCCTATACTCACCTGTCACATAGGGTCAGAGAATGAGAGAGGCTGTATCTATCCAACACTCACCGTCACATAATATCAGCGAATGAGAGAGGCAGTATCTATCCTACACTCACCTGTCACATAGTTTCAGCGAATGAGGGAGGCAGTATCTCTACAACACTCACCTGTCACTTAATATCAGAGAATGAGAGAGGAAGTATCTATCCTACACTCAACTGTCACAGTGTCAGAGAATGAGAGAGGTTGCATCTATCCAACACTCACCTGACACATCGTGTCAGATAATTAGATATGCAGTATCTATCCTACACTCACCTGTCAAATAGTGTCAGAGAATGAGAGACGCAGTATCAATCCAACACTCACCTGTCATTTAGTGTCAGAAAATGAAAGAGGCAGTATCTATCCAACACTCACCTGTCACATAGTGTCAGAGAATGAGGATGGCAGTATCTATCCTACACTCACCTGTTATAGAGTGTCAGCGAATGAGAGAGGCAGTATCTCTCCAACATTCGCCTGTCACATAATGTCAGTGAATGAGAGAGGCAGTATCTTTCCTACACTCACCTGTCATATGTGGTCAGAGAATGAGGGAGGCAGTATCTATCCTACACTCACCTGTCACATAGGATCAGAGAATGAGAGAGGCAGCATCTATCGAACAATCACCTGTCACATAATATCTGCAAATGAGAGAGGCAGTATCTATCCTACACTCACCTGTCACATTGTGTCAGAGAATGAGAGAAGCAGTAGTTATCCAACACTCACCTGTCACATAGTGTCAGAGAATGAGAGTGGCAGGATCTATCCTACAATCACCTGTTACATCGTGTCAGAGAATGAGAGAGGCAGCATCTATCCAACATTCATCTGTCACATAGTGTCAGAGAATGAGAGAGGCAGTATCTATCCTACACTCACCTGTCACATCGTGTCAGCGAAAGAGAGAAGCAGTATCTCTCCAAAACTCACCTGTCACTGAGTATCAGAGAATGAGAGAGGCAGTATCTATCCAACATTCATCTGTCACATAGTGTCAGAGAATGAGAGAGGCAGTATCAATCCAGCAATCACCTGTCACATAGTGTCAGAGAATGAGAGAGGCAGTCTCTATCCATCACTCACCTGCCACACAATTTCAGAGAATGTCAGAGGCAGTATGTATCCAACAGTCAACTGTCACAGTCTCAGAGAATGAGAGAGGCTGTATCTATCCAACACTCACCTGTCACTTGGTATCCGATAATGAGAGATGCAGTATCTATCCAACACCCACCTGTCACATAGTGTCAGAGAATGAGAATCGCAGCAACGATCCAACACTCATCTGTCACATAGTGTCAGAGAATGAGAGAGGCAGTATCGATCCAACACTCACCTGTCACATAGTGTCAGAGAATGAGAGTGGAAGTATCGATCCCACAGTCACCTGTTACAAGTGTGAGCGAATAACAGAGGCAGTATCTTTCCAACACTCGCCTGTAACATAGTGTCAGAGAATGAGAGAGGCAGTATCTATCCTACATTCACCTGTCACATTTTGTCAGAGAATGAGAGAGGCAGTATCTATCCCACACTCACCTGTCACATAGTGTCAGCGAATGAGAGAGGCAGTATCTCTCCAACACTCACCTGTCACTTAGTATCAGAGAATGAGAGAGGCAGTATCTATCCTACACTCAACTATCACAGTGTCAGAGAATGAGAGAGGCTGTATCTATCCAACACTCACCTGACACATCGTGTCAGAGAATTAGAGAGGCAGTATATATCCTATACTCACCTGTCAAATAGTGTCAGACAATGAGAGAGGCAGTATCAATCCAGCACTCACCTGTCACATTGAATCAGAGAATGAGAGAGGCAGTATCTATCCTCCACTCACATGTCATGTAGTGTCAGAGAATGAGAGAGGCAATATCTATCCTACACTCTCCTGTCACATAGTGTCAGAGAATGAGAGAGCCAGTATCAATCCAAAACTCACCTGTCACTTGGTATCAGAGAATGAGAGAGATAGTATCTATACAAAACTCATCTGTAACATTGTATCATAGAATGAGAACGGCAGCATTTATCCAACACTCACCTGTCACATCGTATCAGAGAATGAGCGTGGCAGTATCTATCCAACACTCACCTGTCACAAAGTGTCAGTGAATTTCAGAAGCAGTATCTATCCTGCACTCACCTGTCACTTAGTGTCAGAGATGTGAAAGGCAGCATCGATCCAACACTCACCTGTCACATCGTATCAGAGAATGAGAGAGGCAGTATCTATCCGACACTCACCTGTCACATATTGTCAGAGAATGAGAGAGGCAGTATCTATCGTAAACTCACCTGTCACATAGTGTCAGAGATTGAGAGAGGCAGCATCCATCCAACACTCACATGTCACATAGTGTCACAGAATGAGAGAGGCAGTGTCTAACCAACACTCACCTGTCACATCGTATCAGATAATGAGAGCGGCACCATCTATCCTACACTCACATGTCACATTGTGTCAGAGATTGAGAGCAGCAGTATCTATCCAACACTAACCTGTCACATAGCGTCAGAGAATGAGAGAGGCAGTATCTATCCTCCATTCACATGTCACATAGTGTCAGAAAATGAGAGAGGCAGTATCTATCCTACACTCTCCTGTCACATAGTGTCAGAGAATGAGAGAGCCAGTATCAATCCAAAACTCACCTGTCACTTGGTATCAGAGAATGAGAGAGACAGTATCTATCCAAAACTCATCTGTAACATTGTATCATAGAATGAGAAAGGCAGCATCTATCAAACACTCACCTGTCACATCGTATCAGAGAATGAGCATGGCAGTATCTATCCAACACTCACCTGTCACAAAGTGTCAGTGAATTTCAGAAGCAGTATCTATCCTGCACTCACCTGTCACTTAGTGTCAGAGAATGAGAAAGGCAACATCTATCCAACACTCACCTGTCACATCGTATCAGAGAATGAGAGAGGCAGTATCTATCCAACACTCACCTGTCACAGATTCAGAGAATGGGAGAGGCAGTATCTATCCGACACTCACCTGTCACATATTGTCAGAGAATGAGAGAGGCAGTATCTATCGTACACTCACCTGTCACATTGTGTCAGAGATTGAGAGAGGCAGTATCCATCCAACACTCACCTGTCACATTGTGTCAGGGAATGAGAGAGGCATTGTCTAACTAACACTCACCTGTCACATCGTATCAGAGAATGAGAGCGGCACCATGTATCCTACACTCACATGTCACATTGTGTCAGAGATTGAGAGCAGCAGTATCTATCCAACACTCACCTGTCACATAGGGTCAGAGAATGAGAGAGGCTGTATCTATCCAACACTCACCTGTCACATAATATCAGCGAATGAGAGAGGCAGTATCTATCCTACACTCACCTATCACATAGTGTCAGAGAATTAGAGAGGCAGTATCTATCCAACACTCACCTGTCACATAGTGTCAGAGAATGAGAGTGGCAGGATCTATCCTACAATCACCTGTTACATCGTGTCAGAGAATGAGAGAGGCAGTAGCTATCCTGCACTCAACTGTCACATATTGTCAGAGAATGAGAGAGTCAGTATCTATCCTACACTCACCTGTCAAATAGTGTCAGAGAATGAGAGAGGCAGTATCTATCCAACATTCATCTGTCACATAGTGTAAGAGAATGAGAGAGGCAGTATCTATCCTACACTCACCTGTCACATCGTGTCAGCGAAAGAGAGAAGCAGTATCTCTCCAAAACTCACCTGTCACTGAGTATCAGAGAATGAGAGAGGCAGTGTCTATCCTACACTCAACTGTCACAGTGTCAGAGAATGAGATAGGCTGTATCTATCCAACATTCACCTGTCACATCGTGTCAGTGAATTAGAGAGGCAGTATCTATCCTACACTCACCTGTCACATAGTGTCAGAGAATGAGAGAGGCAGTATCAATCCAGCAATCACCTGTCTCATAGTGGCAGAGAATGAGAGAGGCAGTCTCTATCCATCACTCACCTGCCACACAATTTCAGAGAATGTCAGAGGCAGTATATATCCAACACTCAACTGTCACAGTCTCAGAGAATGAGAGAGGCTGTATCTATCCAACACTCACCTGTCACTTGGTATCCGATAATGAGAGATGCAGTATCTATCCAACACTCACCTGTCACATAGTGTCAGAGAATGAGAGTGGAAGTATCGATCCCACAGTCACCTGTTACATAGTGTGAGCGAATGAGAGAGGCAGTATCTCTCCAACACTCGCCTGTAACATAGTGTCAGAGAATGAGAGAGGCAGTATCTATCCTACATTCACCTGTCACATTTTGTCAGAGAATGAGAGAGGCAGTATCTATCCCACACACACCTGTCACATAGTGTCAGCGAATGAGAGAGGCAGTATCTCTCCAACACTCATCTGTCACTTAGTATCAGAGAATAAGAGAGGCAGTATCTATCCCACACTCAACTATCACAGTGTCAGAGAATGCGAGAGGCTGTATCTATCCAACACTCACCTGACACATCGTGTCAGAGAATTAGAGAGGCAGTATATATCCTATAATTACCTGTCAAATAGTGTCAGACAATGAGAGAGGCAGTATCAATCCAGCACTCACCTGTCACATTGAATCAGAGAATGAGAGAGGCAGTATCTATCCTCCACTCACATGTCATATAGTGTCAGAGAATGAGAGAGGCAATATCTATCCTACACTCTCCTGTCACATAGTGTCAGAGAATGAGAGGGCCAGTATCAATCCAAAACTCACCTGTCACTTGGTATCAGAGAATGAGAGAGATAGTATCTATCCAAAACTCATCTGTAACATTGTATCATAGAATGAGAACGGCAGCATCTATCCAACACTCACCTGTCACCTCGTATCAGAGAATGAGCGTGGCAGTATCTATCCAACACTCACCTGTCACAAAGTGTCAGTGAATTTCAGAAGCAGTATCTATCCTGCACTCACCTGTCACTTAGTGTCAGAGATGAGAAAGGCAGCATCTATCCAACACTCACCTGTCACATCGTATCAGAAAATGAGAGAGGCAGTATCTATCCGACACTCACCTGTCACATATTGTCAGAGAATGAGAGAGGCAGTATCTATCGTAAACTCACCTGTCACATAGTGTCAGAGATTGAGAGAGGCAGTATCCATCCAACACTCACATGTCACATAGTGTCAGAGAATGAGAGAGGCAGTGTCTAACCAACACTCACCTGTCACATCGTATCAGAGAATGAGAGCGGCACCATCTATCCTACACTCACATGTCACATTGTGTCAGAGATTGAGAGCAGCAGTATCTATCCAACACTCACCTGTCACATAGCGTCAGAGAATGAGAGAGGCAGTATCTATCCTCCACTCACATGTCACATAGTGTCAGAGATTGAGAGAGGCAGTATCCATCCAACACTCACATGTCACATAGTGTCAGAGAATGAGAGAGGCAGTGTCTAACCAACACTCACCTGTCACATCGTATCAGAGAATGAGCGTGGCAGTATCTATCCAACACTCACCTGTCACAAAGTGTCAGTGAATTTCAGAAGTAGTATCTATCCTGCACTCACCTGTCACTTAGTGTCAGAGATGAGAAAGGCAGCATCGATCCAACACTCACCTGTCACATCGTATCAGAGAATGAGAGAGGCAGTATCTATCCGACACTCACCTGTCACATATTGTCAGAGAATGAGAGAGGCAGTATCTATCGTAAACTCACCTGTCACATAGTGTCAGAGATTGAGAGAGGCAGCATCCATCCAACACTCACATGTCACATAGTGTCACAGAATGAGAGAGGCAGTGTCTAACCAACACTCACCTGTCACATCGTATCAGATAATGAGAGCGGCACCATCTATCCTACACTCACATGTCACATTGTGTCAGAGATTGAGAGCAGCAGTATCTATCCAACACTAACCTGTCACATAGCGTCAGAGAATGAGAGAGGCAGTATCTATCCTCCATTCACATGTCACATAGTGTCAGAAAATGAGAGAGGCAGTATCTATCCTACACTCTCCTGTCACATAGTGTCAGAGAATGAGAGAGCCAGTATCAATCCAAAACTCACCTGTCACTTGGTATCAGAGAATGAGAGAGACAGTATCTATCCAAAACTCATCTGTAACATTGTATCATAGAATGAGAAAGGCAGCATCTATCAAACACTCACCTGTCACATCGTATCAGAGAATGAGCATGGCAGTATCTATCCAACACTCACCTGTCACAAAGTGTCAGTGAATTTCAGAAGCAGTATCTATCCTGCACTCACCTGTCACTTAGTGTCAGAGAATGAGAAAGGCAACATCTATCCAACACTCACCTGTCACATCGTATCAGAGAATGAGAGAGGCAGTATCTATCCAACACTCACCTGTCACAGATTCAGAGAATGGGAGAGGCAGTATCTATCCGACACTCACCTGTCACATATTGTCAGAGAATGAGAGAGGCAGTATCTATCGTACACTCACCTGTCACATTGTGTCAGAGATTGAGAGAGGCAGTATCCATCCAACACTCACCTGTCACATTGTGTCAGAGAATGAGAGAGGCATTGTCTAACTAACACTCACCTGTCACATCGTATCAGAGAATGAGAGCGGCACCATCTATCCTACACTCACCTGTCACATTGTGTCAGAGATTGAGAGCAGCAGTATCTATCCAACACTCACCTGTCACATAGGGTCAGAGAATGAGAGAGGCTGTATCTATCCAACACTCACCTGTCACATAATATCAGCGAATGAGAGAGGCAGTATCTATCCTACACTCACCTATCACATAGTGTCAGAGAATTAGAGAGGCAGTATCTATCCAACACTCACCTGTCACATAGTGTCAGAGAATGAGAGTGGCAGGATCTATCCTACAATCACCTGTTACATCGTGTCAGAGAATGAGAGAGACAGTAGCTATCCTGCACTCAACTGTCACATATTGTCAGAGAATGAGATAGTCAGTATCTATCCTACACTCACCTGTCAAATAGTGTCAGAGAATGAGAGAGGCAGTATCTATCCAACATTCATCTGTCACATAGTGTAAGAGAATGAGAGAGGCAGTATCTATCCTACACTCACCTGTCACATCGTGTCAGCGAAAGAGAGAAGCAGTATCTCTCCAAAACTCACCTGTCACTGAGTATCAGAGAATGAGAGAGGCAGTGTCTATCCTACACTCAACTGTCACAGTGTCAGAGAATGAGATAGGCTGTATCTATCCAACATTCACCTGTCACATCGTGTCAGTGAATTAGAGAGGCAGTATCTATCCTACACTCACCTGTCACATAGTGTCAGAGAATGAGAGAGGCAGTATCAATCCAGCAATCACCTGTCTCATAGTGGCAGAGAATGAGAGAGGCAGTCTCTATCCATCACTCACCTGCCACACAATTTCAGAGAATGTCAGAGGCAGTATATATCCAACACTCAACTGTCACAGTCTCAGAGAATGAGAGAGGCTGTATCTATCCAACACTCACCTGTCACTTGGTATCCGATAATGAGAGATGCAGTATCTATCCAACACCCACCTGTCACATAGTGTCAGAGAATGAGAATCGCAGCAACGATCCAACACTCATCTGTCACATAGTGTCAGAGAATGAGAGAGGCAGTATCGATCCAACACTCACCTGTCACATAGTGTCAGAGAATGAGAGTGGAAGTATCGATCCCACAGTCACCTGTTACATAGTGTGAGCGAATGAGAGAGGCAGTATCTCTCCAACACTCGCCTGTAACATAGTGTCAGAGAATGAGAGAGGCAGTATCTATCCTACATTCACCTGTCACATTTTGTCAGAGAATGAGAGAGGCAGTATCTATCCCACACACACCTGTCACATAGTGTCAGCGAATGAGAGAGGCAGTATCTCTCCAACACTCATCTGTCACTTAGTATCAGAGAATGAGAGAGGCAGTATCTATCCCACACTCAACTATCACAGTGTCAGAGAATGCGAGAGGCTGTATCTATCCAACACTCACCTGACACATCGTGTCAGAGAATTAGAGAGGCAGTATATATCCTATAATCACCTGTCAAATAGTGTCAGACAATGAGAGAGGCAGTATCAATCCAGCACTCACCTGTCACATTGAATCAGAGAATGAGAGAGGCAGTATCTATCCTCCACTCACATGTCATATAGTGTCAGAGAATGAGAGAGGCAATATCTATCCTACACTCTCCTGTCACATAGTGTCAGAGAATGAGAGGGCCAGTATCAATCCAAAACTCACCTGTCACTTGGTATCAGAGAATGAGAGAGATAGTATCTATCCAAAACTCATCTGTAACATTGTATCATAGAATGAGAACGGCAGCATCTATCCAACACTCACCTGTCACCTCGTATCAGAGAATGAGCGTGGCAGTATCTATCCAACACTCACCTGTCACAAAGTGTCAGTGAATTTCAGAAGCAGTATCTATCCTGCACTCACCTGTCACTTAGTGTCAGAGATGAGAAAGGCAGCATCTATCCAACACTCACCTGTCACATCGTATCAGAAAATGAGAGAGGCAGTATCTATCCGACACTCACCTGTCACATATTGTCAGAGAATGAGAGAGGCAGTATCTATCGTAAACTCACCTGTCACATAGTGTCAGAGATTGAGAGAGGCAGTATCCATCCAACACTCACATGTCACATAGTGTCAGAGAATGAGAGAGGCAGTGTCTAACCAACACTCACCTGTCACATCGTATCAGAGAATGAGAGCGGCACCATCTATCCTACACTCACATGTCACATTGTGTCAGAGATTGAGAGCAGCAGTATCTATCCAACACTCACCTGTCACATAGCGTCAGAGAATGAGAGAGGCAGTATCTATCCTCCACTCACATGTCACATAGTGTCAGAGAATGAGAGAGGCAGTATCTATCCTACACTCTCCTGTCACATAGTGTCAGAGAATGAGAGAGCCAGTATCAATCCAAAACTCACCTGTCACTTGGTATCAGAGAATGAGAGAGACAGTATCTATCCAAAACTCATCTGTAACATTGTATCATAGAATGAGAAAGGCAGCATCTATCATACACTCACCTGTCACATCGTATCAGAGAATGAGCATGGCAGTATCTATCCAACACTCACCTGTCACAAAGTGTCAGTGAATTTCAGAAGCAGTATCTATCCAGCACTCACCTGTCACTTAGTGTCAGAGAATGAGAAAGGCAGCATCTATCCAACACTCACCTGTCACATCGTATCAGAGAATTAGAGAGGCAGTATCTATCCAACACTCACCTGTCACAGATTCAGAGAATGGGAGAGGCAGTATCTATCCGACACTCACCTGTCACATATTGTCAGAGAATGAGGGAGGCAGTATCTATCGTACACTCACCTGTCACATTGTGTCAGAGATTTAGAGAGGCAGTATCCATCCAACACTCACCTGACACATAGTGTCAGAGAATGAGGGAGGCAGTGTCTAACCAACACTCACCTGTCACATCGTATCAGAGAATGAGAGCGGCACCATCTATCCTACACTCACATGTCACATTGTGTCAGAGATTGAGAGCAGCAGTATCTATCCAACACTCACCTGTCACATAGGGTCAGAGAATGAGAGAGGCAGTATCTATCCAACACTCACCTGTCACATAATATCAGCGAATGAGAGAGGCAGTATCTATCCTGCACTCACCTATCACATAGTGTCAGAGAATTAGAGAGGCAGTATCTATCCAACACTCACCTGTCACATAGTGTCAGAGAATGAGAGAGTCAGTATCTATCCTACACTCATCTGTCACATAGTTTCAGAGATTGAGAGAAGCAGTATCTATCCAACACTCACCTGTCACATAGTATCAGAGAATGACAGATGCTGTATCTATCCAAAACTCACCTGTCACATAGTGTCAGAGAATGAGAGAGGCAGTATCTATCCGACACTCACCTGTCACATATTGTCAGAGAATGAGAGAGGCAGTATCTATCGTACACTCACCTGTCACATTGTGTCAGAGATTGAGAGAGGCAGTATCCATCCAACACTCACCTGTCACATAGTATCAGAGAATGAGAGAGGCAGTGTCTAACCAACACTCACCTGTCACATCGTATCAGAGCATGAGAGCGGCACCATCTATCCTACACTCACATGTCACATTGTGTCAGAGATTGAGAGCAGCAGTATCTATCCAACACTGACCTGTCACATAGGGTCAGAGAATGAGAGAGGCAGGATCTATCCAACACTCACCTGTCACATAATATCAGCGAATGAGAGAGGCAGTATCTATCCTACACTCACCTATCACATAGTGTCAGAGAATTAGAGAGGCAGTATCTATCCAACACTCACCTGTCACATAGTGTCAGAGAATGAGAGTGGCAGGATCTATCCTACAATCACCTGTTACATCGTGTCAGAGAATGAGAGAGGCAGTAGCTATCCTGCACTCATCTGTCACATATTGTCAGAGAATGAGAGAGTCAGTATCTATCCTACACTCACCTGTCAAATAGTGTCAGAGAATGAGAGAGGCAGTATCTATCCAACATTCATCTGTCACATAGTGTCAGAGAATGAGAGAGGCAGTATCTATCCTAAACTCACCTGTCACATCGTGTCAGCGAAAGAGAGAAGCAGTATCTCTCCAAAACGCACCTGTCACTGAGTATCAGAGAATGAGAGAGGCAGTATCTATCCTACACTCAACTGTCACAGTGTCAGAGAATGAGATAGGCTGTATCTATCCAACATTCACCTGTCACATCGTGTCAGTGAATTAGAGAGGCAGTATCTATCCTACACTCACCTGTCACATAGTGTCAGAGAATGAGAGAGGCAGTCTCTATCCATCACTCACATGCCACACATTTTCAGAGAATGTCAGAGGCAGTATGTATCCAACACTCAACTGTCACAGTCTCAGCGAATGAGAGATGCAGTATCTATCCAACACCCACTTGTCACATAGTGTCAGAGAATGAGAATCGCAGCAACGATCCAACACTCATCTGTCACATAGTGTCAGAGAATGAGAGAGGCAGTATCGATCCAACACTCACCTGTCACATAGTGTCAGAGAATGAGAGTGGAAGTATCGATCCCACAGTCACCTGTTACATAGTGTGAGCGAATGAGAGAGGCAGTAACTCTCCAACACTCGCCTGTAACATAGTGTCAGAGAATGAGAGGGGCAGTATCTATCCTACATTCACCTGTCACATTTTGTCAGAGAATGAGAGAGGCAGTATCTATCCCACACTCACCTGTCACATAGTGTCAGCGATTGAGAGAGGCAGTATCTCTCCAACACTCACCTGTCACTTAGAATCAGAGAATGAGAGAGGCAGTATCTATCCTGCACTCAACTATCGCAGTGTCAGAGAATGACAGAGGCTGTATCTATCCAACACTCACCTGACACATCGTGTCAGAGAATTAGAGAGGCAGTATACATCCTATAATCACCTGTCAAATAGTGTCAGACAATGAGAGAGGCAGTATCAATCCAGCACTCACCTGTCACATAGCGTCAGAGAATGAGAGAGGCAGTATCTATCCTCCATTCACATGTCACATAGTGTCAGAAAATGAGAGAGGCAGTATCTATCCTACACTCTCCTGTCACATAGTGTCAGAGAATGAGAGAGCCAGTATCAATCCAAAACTCACCTGTCACTTGGTATCAGAGAATGAGAGAGACAGTATCTATCCAAAACTCATCTGTAACATTGTATCATAGAATGACAAAGGCAGCATCTATCAAACACTCACCTGTCACATCGTATCAGAGAATGAGCATGGCAGTATCTATCCAACACTCACCTGTCACAAAGTGTCAGTGAATTTCAGAAGCAGTATCTATCCTGCACTCACCTGTCACTTAGTGTCAGAGAATGAGAAAGGCAGCATCTATCCAACACTCACCTGTCACATCGTATCAGAGAATGAGAGAGGCAGTATCTATCCAACACTCACCTGTCACAGATTCAGAGAATGGGAGAGGCAGTATCTATCCGACACTCACCTGTCACATATTGTCAGAGAATGAGAGAGGCAGTATCTATCGTACACTCACCTGTCACATTGTGTCAGAGATTGAGAGAGGCAGTATCCATCCAACACTCACCTGTCACATAGTGTCAGAGAATGAGAGAGGCAGTGTCTAACCAACACTCACCTGTCACATCGTATCAGAGAATGAGAGCGGCACCATGTATCCTACACTCACATGTCACATTGTGTCAGAGATTGAGAGCAGTAGTATCTATCCAACACTCACCTGTCACATAGGGTCAGAGAATGAGAGAGGCAGTATCTATCCAACACTCACCTGTCACATAATATCAGCGAATGAGAGAGGCAGTATCTATCCTACACTCACCTATCACATTGTGTCAGAGAATTAGAGAGGCAGTATCTATCCAACACTCACCTGTCACATAGTGTCAGAGAATGAGAGAGTCAGTATCTATCCTACACTCATCTGTCACATAGTTTCAGAGATTGAGAGAAGCAGTATCTATCCAACACTCACCTGTCACATAGTATCAGAGAATGACAGATGCTGTATCTATCCAAAACTCACCTGTCACATAGTGTCAGAGAATGAGAGAGGAATTATCTATCCAACACTCACCTGTCACAAAATATCAGAGAATGACAGAGGATGTATCTATCCAAAACTCACCTGTCACATAGTGTCAGAGAATGAGATAGGCAGTATCTATCCAACACTGACCTTTTATCAGAATTTGTCACGTAGAATGAGAGAAGCACAGGAGCAGTATCTGTTAAAAAAAACTCAACTGGCAATCCAACTCTGCCTCACTGTACCAGAGATTGATAGATGCAATACCTGTCCTATGTTAATCAATATATCTGAATTGTGTCAGATTAAGAAAAGGATTGGTGCAACGAGACCTGGGTGTCATGTTGCATCAGTCATTGAAGGTTGGCATGCAGATACTGCAGGCGGTTAAGAAAGCAAATCGCATGTTTTCCTTCATAGCGAGGGGATTTGAGTACACGGGTAGGGAGGTTTTACTACAGTTGTACAAGACCTTGGTGAGGCCACACCTCGAGTATTGTGTACAGTTGTGGTCTCCTAACTTGAGTCAGGACTTTCTTGCTATTGAGTGAGTGCAGCGAAGGTTCACCAGACTGATTCCAGGAATGGCGAGACTGACATAACAAGAAAGACTGGATCAACTTGTCATGTATTCACTGGAGTTCAGAAGAATAAGAGGGGATCTCATAGAAACATTTAAAATTCTGACAGGTTTCGACAGTTTAAGAATGTTCCCAATGTTGGGGAACTCCAGAATCAGGGGTCACAGTATAAGAATAAGGGGTAAGCCAAATAGGACCAAGATGAGGAGAAACTTCTTCACCGAGAACGTGCTGAACCTGTGGGATTCTCTACCACAGAAAGTTGTTCAGGCCAATTCACTAAATATATTCAAAAAGGAGTTAGATGTAGTCCTTACTACTAGAGGGATCAAGGGGTGTGGCGAGAAAGCAGGATTGGGGTACTGAAGTTGCATGTTCAGCCATGAACTCATTGAATGGCGGTGCAGGCTCGAAGGGCCGAATGGCCTACACCTGCAACTATTTTCTGTGTTTCTATATTTCTTTGTTTCTATTCCAAACTGATGGCAATATCACAGAATGAGAGGTATAGTGTATATCCCATATTCAGCAGTCAATTCTATCCTGATACACAGTACCATTGAGTGAGTGGCAGTGTCTGTCATATACACACCTGTCAATCACACACTGACACACAGTACCAGTGAGTGAGTGGCAGTGTCTGTCCTACACACCTGTCAATCACACACGGCCACACAATACCAGAGAGTGAGTGACGGTGTTGGTCCTATACACACCTGTCAATCTCACACTGACACACAGTACCAGAGAGTGAGTGACAGGGTCTTTTGTATATTCTTTTTTCAGAGAGTAAAAGATAGGTCGTTTTTGGAAAAATAATATATTTATCAGTTTGGTCACACTGTATTGCAGATGGGAGTTAAAGTATCTGCATATTGTATTCCACTGATAATCAAACACTGCCACACAGTAACAGAGAATGACAGGTGCACTATCTATCCAATAGTCAACAACAATACCAAACTGATATGTATGACCAGAGAGTAAGTGACAGTCATTTGCTGTACATAACTGTCAATCCCAGACTGGCAAACAGTACCAGAGAGTGAGTGACAGTGTCTGTCCTATACACACATGTCAATCTCACACTGACACACAATACCAGAGAGTGAGTGACAGTGTCTGTCCTATACACACCTGTCAATCCTACACTGGCACACAGTACCAGAGAGTGAGTGGCAGTGTCTGTCCTATACACACCTGCCAATCACACACTGACACACAGTACCAGAGAGTGAGTGGCAGTGTCTGTCCTATACACAGCTGTCAATCTCACACTGACACAGACGAGCAGAGAGTGAGTGAAAGTGTCTGTCCTGTACACACCTGTCAATCCTACACTGATACATAGTACCAGAGAGTGAGTGACAGTGTCTGTCCTATACATACCTGTCAATCCCACACTGACACACAGTGCAGAAAGTGACTCATAAAGTGTCTCGTCTACCCGAACCAAGCAATTTAAAACTGTGCCATTGTCCCACTGAGTGACAGAAACAATATCAATCCCTTTTCACTGGACCAGTGAGTGTAGAACATGGTATTGGGGGTAATGTTTTGACTTGGATCGAGAACTGGTTGGCAGACAGGAAGCAGACAGTCGGGATAAATGGGTCATTTCAGAATGGCAGGCAGAGACTAGTTGGGTGCCGCAGGGCTCAGTGCTGGGACCCCAGCTCTTTACAATATACATCAATGATTAAGAGGAAGGAATCGAGAGTAATATCTCCAAGTTTACAGATTACACTAAGCTGGGTGGCAGTGTGAGCTGTGAGGAGGATGCGAAGAGTCTGCAGGGTGGCTTGGACAGGTGAGGTGAATGGGCAAGTGCAAGTATAATGTGGATAAATGTGAGCTTATCCACTTCGGTGGCAAAAACATGAAGGCAGAATATTATCTGAACGGCGGAAGATTAGGAAAAGGGGAGGTGCAACGAGATCTTGGTGGCATTGTATATCAGGCATTGAAGGTTGGCACACAGGTTGGCGCAGGTGGTGAAGAAGGCAAAAGGCATGTTGGCCTTCATAGCGAGGGGATTTGAGTATAGGAGCAGGGAGGTCTTACTGCAGTTGTAAAGGGCCTTGCTGAGGCCTCACCTGGAATATTGTGTTCAGTTTTGGTCTCCTCATCTGAGGAAGGATGTTCTTGCTATTGAGGGAGTGCAGCAAAGGTTCACCAGACTGGTGCCAGGGTTGGCAGGACTGACATATGAGGAGAGATTGGATCAACTGGGCCTGTATTCACTGGAGTTTAGAAGGATGAGAGGGTATCTCATAGAAACATATAACATTCTGACGGGACTGGACAGGTTAGATGCAGGAAGAATGTTCCCGATGTTGGGGAAGTCCAGAACCAGGGGTAACAGTCTAAGGATAAGGGGTAAGCCATTTAGCACTTAGATGAGAGAAACTTCTTCATTCAGAGAGTTGTGAACCTGTGGAATTCTCTTCTGCAGAGTGTTGTTGATGCCAGTTCATTAGATATATTCAAGAGGGAGTTAGATATGGCCCTTATGGCGAAAGGGATCAAGAGGTATGGAGAGAAAGCAGGAAAGTGGTACTGAGGTGAATAATCAGCCATGGTCTTATTGAATGGTGGTGCAGGCTCGAAGGATCGAATGACCTACGCCTGCGCCTATTTTTATGTTTCTATGAACCCAGCCAGTGTCAGCACCTTTAGGGGAGGGGAACCAGTGAGTGCAGAACTGAACCCAGCCATGTTCAGTGCCTACAGGGGAGGGGAACCAGTGAGTGTAGAACTGAATCCAGCCAGAGTAAGCACCTTCAGGGGAGGGGAACCAGTGAGTGTAGAAGCGAACCCAGCCAGAGTCAGCACCTTCAGGGGAGGGGAACCAGTGAGTGTCGAACTGAACCCAGCCAGAGTCAGCACCTTCAGCGGAGGGGAACCAGTGAGTGTAGAACTGAACCCAGCCAGAGTCAGCACCTTCAGCGGAGGGGAACCAGTGAGTGTAGAACTGAACCCAGCCAGAGTCAGCACCTTCAGGGGAGGAGAACCAGTGAATGTAGAACAGAACCCAGCCAGAGTTGGTGATGAAAATTGGGAGCAGATGACAAGCTGAATTTCAGGACAGGAATGGGGAAGAGAGTATGGAGCGGGGATTTACCGCTTTCTGGAACAAGAGAGGAAAGAATGTTTTCTAGAATCTAGAATTGTCTGTTCTGAATTTCTGTCCTGTACTTGCAGTAATGATTTTTGTAAACTCCTTTTCCAGGTTATTCGAGGGGGAGGATTTGCAGATGGGGAACTCAAACCAAACATCACGTCAAAATCTGATGGAATCACTCGATTCCTCAGGACCTGAATATCATCAGCATTGTATGTGGAAGGAGAAAAGTTTGTCTGTTCTGTCTGTGGGAACAGGTTTCACACATCAGTGATACTGGATGAGCAACAAGACAAATACACAAGAGTGAGAGTGTTCCAGTGCACTGACTGTACAAAGAGATTGAACCAGTTACACAGACTAACAAAATATCGCACCATTGACAGCGGGGAGAAACCATACACGTGTTCTGTGTATGGACCAGGCTTCAACTGACCGTCCAAGCTGAAGAGACACAAGGACACCCGCACTACGGAGAAACCGTGGGAATGTGGGTACTGTGGGAAGGGATACAATTACCCATCTGATCTGGAAGTTCATCGGCGCTGTCACACTGGGGAGAGGCCGTTCACCTGCTCCGACTGTGGGAAGGGATTCACTCAGTCCTCCCACCTTGTATCTCACCTGCGAGTTCACACCGGGGAGAGGCCATTCGTCTGCTTCGAGTGTGGGAAGGGATTCACTCAGTCATCCCACCTGCTGATGCACCTCCGAGATCACACTGGGGAGAGGCCGTTCACGTGCGCTGAGTGTGGAAAGGGATTTACTCAGTCATCCCGCCTGCTGGAACATCAGCGAGTTCACACTGTGGAGAGACCATTCACCTGCTCCGTATGTGGGAAGGGATTCACTCAATCATCCATCCTGCTGATACACCAGCGAGTTCACACTGGGGAGAGGCCGTTCATCTGCTCCGAATGTGGGAAGGGATATACTCAGTTATCCAACCTGCTGAGACACCAGCGAGTTCACAAGTGACTGCAGGGTTTGCATTCGCTGTTGTACCAGACTGAATCGTGTCCATTCTGACAGTTGGGCTTTCATTCTGCTGACACTGATTACCCCTATCAATGGACTGGAGTTTAATATTCGGGATATTTGACAAATTAATCAACGGGAAAAGGGTCAGATAAAAAAATAACGCTGATTGTGTTTGCATCCATACTTCATCCTTTAAATAAACATAAGAAATAGGAGCAGGAATAGGCCATTATCCACTCGAACCTGTTCTGCCGTATAATAAGATCATGGCTGATCTGATCTTGGCATAACTCCACTTCCCTGCCTGCTCACCATAACCCTTCAGTCCATTATCGCTCAAAAGCCTGGCTATTTACACTTTAAATATTTTCAATGATCCTGCCTCCACAGCTCTCTGGGGTAGGAAATTCCAAAGTTTTATGACACTCCAAGAGAAGAAAATTCTCCTCATCTCAGTTCAAAATCGGCTACCCGTTATTCTTAACCTATGCCCCCTAGTTCTAGATTCCCCACGAGTGGAAACATCCTCTCTCTTCGAAACTCCAATGAGTATTAGCTCAAGCTATCTTCCTAAGTCAACTCCTTCATTTCAGAAATTAAACTTGTGAAGGTTCTCTGAACTGTCTCCAATGCAGTATATCACTTCTTAAATAAGGAGATCAAAATTGTATACAATTCTCTAGGTGTGGTCTCACCAATACTCTGTACAATCATAGCAGGCTCTCCCTGCTTTTATAATCCATCCTCCTTGCAATAAAGGCCAACATTTCTTTGCCTTCATAATTAATTCCTGGACCTGCATACTGATTTTTTGTGTTTCATGCACAAGGACCCTCAGGTCCCTCTGTACTACAGCATTTTGTAATATCTCTCCATTTAAATAATAAATTGTATTTTTATTTTTTCTGCCAAAGTGGATAACTTCACGCTTTCCCACATTACACTCAATTGGTCCTCTCAATTGGCGTGTCTGCATACCGTTACCGATTATTTCTGACCTCCACACAATGTGCTTTCACACCCATCTTTGTATCATCAGCAAACTTGGAACCATTACACTCGTTCCCTTCATCCAAGTCATTAATATACATTGTAAATAGTTGCAGGCCCAGCAGTAATCCCTGTGACCCCCAATTAGTTGCATTTTGGCAACCGGAAACTGACCCATTTATCCCGACTCTGTCTTCGGTTAGTTAGCCCACCCTCTATCCATGCTAATATATTACCACCAACCCCGTGAAATTTTTTCTTTTGCAGTAACCTGTTATGTGGCACCTTGTCGCATACCTGCTGAAAAACCGAATACACCACTTTCATTGGTTCCCCCTTAACCACCTTGCACATTACTTCCTCAAAGAACTCCAGCAAATTTGTCAAACATGATTTCCCTTTTTCAAAACCATACGGACTCTGCTTATCTGTATTTTGCTTTTCCAAATGTCCTGCTACTGCTTTCTTAATAATGGACTCCAGCTTTTTCGCAATATCAGAAGTTAGGCTATTTTCTGTCTCCTTTTTTAAATAGATTGTTACATTTGTGGTTTTCCAATCTTCTGGGACCTCCCTAGAATCCAATGAATTTTGGTAGATTACATCCAATATATCCGCTATCTCTGCAGACCCTAGGATGCAAGCCATTGGTCCAGAAACCTGTTCACCTTTAGTCACATTATTTTACCAAATACTACTTATTTAGTGATAGTAATTGTTTTTAGTTCCTCCCTCTCTATAGCCTCTTCATTATCTACTATTTGGATGTTTTTTGCATCCTCTACCATGAAGACTGATACAAAATAATTGTTCAAAATCTCTGCCATTTCCCTGTACCCCATTATTAATTCCCCAGTCTCATCTTCAAAGGGACCAACATTTACTTTAACCAATCTTTTACATTTTTTTCCTGGTGTTAGTCATAATATGATGAGCTGGATTTGGAGTGGGCTGGCAGTTCGTAGGCAGCAAGCTGTTATATATGGATTGAGTTGGTTTGGATACCTGTCAGCATTGAGCTCCCACAGGAGTTGGTGTGGGATACGTTGCTCTTTACTATTTTTATTAATGATCTGGTTGTAGATTATGGCAGTACAATCTATAAATTTGCATAAGGATATCAAGATTTGTGCGAGTCTTAGCGGCCCGTCTGCTTCAGGCAGATCTTACTGTTTTGGGAGATTGCTCTCATGACTGGCAAATGGTGTGTAACGTAGATAAGTGCACTGTTATGCACGTGGGCATGGTAAATGCTAAACAGTCATTCATGCGTCATGATAAACACTAAAGAAGGTGGAGACAGATAGAGATTTGGGCATTCCAGCAAATACATCTTTCAAGGTTCGAAGTCTGCTCAACCATTGTAGCAGGTCGGGGAGCAGAAGGAGCAGGCCTGGCCCAGCAGTCTGAGCGGCCCCCTACCTGTGATCACCATCGGTGTACAAAATGGTTTTCTCTGATCCAAATGGAGGATCTCATACTTTCCGAGTTGAATTCCATCTGGCACAATTTTTTCCCCATTTTAATGCAGCCAAACCACAGATATTGAAGACCAGGAAGTACAAGCACCATCGCTCGGTGGTCTCGAACCACCAATCTTCCACTTAATAGACGAACGTGCTACCCGATTGCACTACAGAAATGTGCTGAATTATTGGCATCAACATATGAGGTTATCGAGCCAAAACTTCAGATCACAGTGAGCAAGCTAACAACTGTCCACTCTCTGTTCAGTTATCCCAATTAAAGAACGTAGCATTCATTGTGGGAACATGCAAATGGTTGATGAAAGAAAACACGATAAACAAATTGATCAGAAAACCCGCGTCAAGCTATTAGCATGGTTCATCAACCAATGGTATCTGGGTTTCTCACAACTTTGGGAATCTTTCCACGAGTTCTTCTGCTGTAGTATTCTTCAATGTAGGGACCAGATATACACGTGGCTGCTTCACAGGATACCCTGGCAACCAGGCACTCTAGAGCCCACGCTATTGATGGTATCCTGCTCTTTCTGCTCTGTATGGGGGTCAGTAGCACACAGACTGACAACAACGAACCACAGGCCTGTAATGGAGCCTCGACCTATCCTGCTCTGTGTGGGGATCAGTACCACACTGGGTGATAGAGTAACATACCACAGGTGGGGATGGAGTCTGGGCTTTCCCTGCTCTGTGTTGGTCTCAGTACCACACTCGGTGAGATAGAGTAACATACCACAGGTGGGGATAGAGCGTGGGCTTTCCCTGCTCTGTGTGGGTCTCAGTACCACACTGTGTGATAGAGTAACATACCACAGGTGGGGATGGAGTCTGGGCTTTCCCTGCTCTGTATGGGTCTCATTACCACACTGGATGATCGATTAACATACCACAGGTGGGAATGGAGTCTGGGCTTTCCCTGCTCTGTGTGGGTCTCAGTACCACACTGGATGAGATGTGAAAACTCTCCACACAAGCTGAGCCCCTGGGGCAGAGCCAATAGCTGCCTCCCAGCAATGACAGACAGGAAGCAGAGACTGAGGTTGTAGTTTCACATGTTTAAGCTGCTTTATTCGGCGATTCCTCAGATGTGATTCTCCCAGCAAAGACTTCATGCAGTGTATGATATAAATGAGATTCAACATCGGCATCAGAAAATTTCTCCTTGATTTGCGACTCTTATCTCTATGCAGCTTCTCGCTGCTAAAGAGTGAACTTAATATAATTTCACCTTGGCTCGAGGTCAGTGCGGCTCAGTGTATTTTGGGCTGTTTGAAATACAGGTAATTGGCTGCCCCTGAACCAATTTACAGCTCACCACACTGCTGTTGCCCCAGCCATGAGCAGCGCCTCATTCGTTGCAGTGATACAAAATACACTTCTATGCCTGTTGTTTAAAGTCAGCAGTAAATGACTAGGCTTCTTTCAACATGTGGAACTAGAACTGCCGATTGACACTGTAAATGTTGCAAACATTTAACTTCAAGTGTCAGATCAATCATGGTTATCATTAGGCATCCATGTACATTTTTGCGCTACACCCTCGCAATTCACAGCATGGCTATCAGTCAATGCACTGTCAGTGGGAAAAAATGCAACATTTTAAACTTAGCAACGTGTGCAGGACTGTAATCAGAGAGCGCTTGGGCCAAGGGCACTGATAACTTATCCTGAGCATTAAGATATTCATCAGGCCTGGGCCCCTTCTGTATTTCGCATTGGCTCACTATGTGCCTATGTTTAGGATTCGTAGGCGATATCCCAGTTCTGAATTCATGCAGTGAGATCCAGCCTGGTGTGCAAGCTTTGTATCTTTATGAACATTTAGCAGAACATTAAATCAACAGATGGAACTAGAATTGCTGATTGATACTGTAAGTTTTGCCAACATTTAACTGCAGTGTGAGAACAATCACAATTATCATTATGCTTCCATGTACGTTCTGGCGCTGCATCACCCTAACAAACCTAGCTCATCACAGCACAGCTATCAGGCAATTCATTGCCAGTGTGCAAACATGCACATTTTGTACTTAGCAACGTGGGCAAGACTGGAATCAGAAAGTGCCTGGGCCGTGGGCAGTGAAAACTTAATTTGACCGTTAAGATTTTCATTATCATTATACATTACATTAACACAATCTGATCTCCAAGATCTGTTTGGGACCCATTGCCCCGAAGTAAGGACTGCGTGGGCGAGATAATTCCTTCCGGGGTTAGGTTTTCTTTCAAAAAGGTGTGAGAAAGTTTTGGTTCACTTCCTGGCAGGCCGATCTAGCTCAGTTTGGAGAGCGTTAGCGTTAAGACCAAAAATTACCTGCTTCAATTTCAGGTAATTTTTGATTATTTTGTTTCAGGGGAGAGGCTGGTTTTGTATGGGGACAGTGCTTGTGGGATGGGCTGTTCAGCCGTCCCTTAATAATTTTCAAAATTAATATTGTTAGATGCAGCGCTGTTTTTCTGTTACTTTCTATTTACACTCTGCCCAGTTTTGAATATGAACAGTGAAAAATGTTTAAGCGATGTGATGTGTTCAATATTTGTGTCGTAACTCTATCACCCAGTGTCGAGCCGGAAACGTGAACCTTCTCTGCACTTTGTGTTCAGTTGGCTGAGGTGTTCAGAGCATGATGCTTATAACGCGAAGGCAATTGCTTCGATTCCTGTACGGGCCATTTGAAATGAATTGATATTTTTTTCGGTTTTTCATAACATTTAAAATCCAATCTTTACAATGAATCAAATCTATACAGTATCCCAAGGGTTGGGAATTATTTGGAATAACAGCCATTGCTTCTTTGCCGCCGGGGTGGAGAGGCACATCTTTCTGTTTATTTGTGTTTCTTCGTCGGCTGATAAACAATAAACTGGCGGCCTGTTCCTGTAAATGGTCATAAGCAGGAACGGACAGACAGAACGATTCTGTCCCCGAGATTAGCAAAAGGCTCAGGACAAATACACCAAATGAAATTTTCACCCGGCACCGAGAGTGAAAAACCCAGAGAAAAGGACAGAATGAAATCGATTTCAGTGGATGCCTACCCGCACTTAATGCTGTGGTTGTGCGGACATGCCTTTCGTGTTGTCAGCAAAAATGCCATTTGCAACGAATGGTTTTACCTGGCACGAATGAGATGTGAATTTCGATGGAGCAAGGAGGAAAGACTGCGTTGGTCTGCTTGCTGGCAAAGTCACTTGCAACAGCTTCCCTGGTGGTCGAGTGGCTAGGATTTGCACTTTCACTGTTCGTGCTCAGGGTTTGCTTCCCGGTCAGGGAACAGTGTATTTTGCGCTGTTTGAACTGCAAGGTAAACGGCTGCTCCTGAACAAATTTACAGCTCATCACAATGCACCTGCCCCAACCTTCAGCAGCGCATCATTCGTGGCAACAATACAAAATACTTCGGTGCTTGCTATTTCAAAGTCAGCAGTAAATGATTTGATCTCTCTTAACAAATGGAATAGAATTTCTGATCGATGCTGTAAATGTTTCTAATCATGGCTATCATTAGTCTACCATGTACTTTTTTGTGCCACATCACCCTCGCTTATCACAGAACGGCTATTAATTATTGCATTGCCGGTGTAGAAAAATTCAATATTTTAATCTTAGTAACTTGTACAACAATGTAATCAGAAAATGCCTGGGCCATGGGCAGTGTTAACTTATCCTAAACATTCAGATATTCATTTGGCCTGGCCCTTCCTGTATTACACATTGAATCACTGTATGTCTATGTTTAAGTTTCTCAGGCGATTTCCCAGATCTGAATTCATGGAGTGTTTGATCTAAAGGAGGTTTAACATCAATATCGTTAACTCACTCGTTGTTTCACGACTCTTATCTCTCTTCAGCATCTCACTGCTAAGGACTGAACCTGTTATAATTTCACCTTGGCTCTAATTTAGTGCAGCTCGGTGTGACTTCGGAACATCTCCCTTTCACAACCCATCAGTGCCGTCAAAAGAACGTGGAATTTTACTAAAATTTTATATTCTGAAATTTGAATAAACACACCAGCATATTTCACTGTGTCTTCAACATTGTGAGATGTACCCTGGTGAGCGTTGCATCTCTATGAACACTTCAGCAGAACATTAAAACAAGATATGGAACTAGAATTACTGATTGACACTGTAAGTTTTTCCAACATTTAACTGCAGTGTGAGAACAATTACAATTATAATGTGCTTCCATGTACGTTCTGGCGCGGCATCATCCTAAAAAAACCTAGCTGCACACAGCACGTCTATCAGTCAATTCATTGCCAGTGTGGAAAATAACACATTTTGAACTTAGCAACGTGTGCAAGACTGGAATCAGAGAGTGCCTGGGGCGTGGGCAATGATAACCAAACCAGAACGTTAAGATTTTCATTATCATTATACATTACAATAACAGATCCTGAGCTCCGAGATCGGTTTGGGACCCCTTGTCCCCAAGTGAGGCCTAAGTGGGCGGGGCAATTCCTTGTGGGGTTCGGTTTTCTTTTCAAAAAGTGTGAAATAGTTTTGCTTCATTTGCCTTCGGGCCAAAAAAGCCAAGTTGGGAGCGCGTTTGGCTGAAGATCTAAAGGTCCCTGGCAGGACTCAAATCTCGGGTTTCGGCAATTTCTGGTTATTTTGTGTTCTCTTCAAATTTAAGGGGAGAGGCTGGTTTTAAATGTGGACAATGCTTGAGAGACAGGCTGTTCAGCGGTTGTGTGATCATTTTCAAAATTAATTCTGTTAGATGCAGTGCTCTTTCTCTGTACTTTCTATTTACACTCCACCCAGTTTTGCCTATGAACAGTGAACAATGTGTGCGCGATGTGATGTGTTCAATGTTTGTGCAGTAGTACTATCCCCCTGTGTGAACCAAAACCTTGCATGTGTGGCCAGTTAGCTCAGTTGGTTTGAGTGTGTGGCTATTAGTGCCACGCTACCGGGTTTGGTCCCTGTTCGAATGTCATTCATAATTTTTTTCGGTTTTTCATATCATTTCATCCAATATTTATAATGAAACAAATCGATTTGAACCCGAAGGGTTGCGAATTATTTGGAATAACATACATTGCTTCTTTGCCACCGTGGCAGAGAGGCACATCATTCTGCTTATTTATGTTTCTTGGTCTGCTGATAAACGATGAACTGGCGGCCAGTTCCCGTTAATGGTCATAAGCAGGAACGGTTAGACAGAACGCTTCTGTCCCCCAGAGATGGGCAAATGGCTTCAGTTCAGGACAAATACACCAAATGAAATGTTCACCTGGCACCGAGAATGAACAAACCAGAGAAAAGGACAGGCAGAAATAGATTTAAGTGGATGCTTACTCGCACTTAATACTGTGGTTGCACAAACATGTCATTCGTTGTCTCAACAAAAATGCCATTTGCTACAAACAGTTTTACGTGGCACGAATGTGATGTGAATTTCGAAGGAGCAAGGAGAAAAGACTGCGTTGATCTGTATGTTATGTAGGCAATCTGTTACTGACTCGACTAGGCAGGGGTATGGTACATCAACTGTGAAGACTGTAGTCCTTTATTGCAGCTCCTAGAGTGAGGACACCAAGAGGTGATCTGGAGGAGGGGACAGAGTTTAGTGTAACAACATTTGCAGATGACACAAAGAATAGTGGGAAATCGGGTTGTGCAGAGGAAACAGAGAGGCTGCAAAGAGATTTAGATAGGTTATGCGAATGGGCTAAGGTTTGGCAGATGGAATAAAATATCGGAAAGTATGAGGTCATCCACCTTGGAAAAAAAAACAATGAAAGGGAATATTATTTGAATGGGGAGAAATTACAACATGCTGCGGTGTAGAGCGACCTGGGGGTCCTTGTGCATGAATCCCAAAAACTTAGTTTGCAGCTGCAGCAGGTAATCAGGAAGGCGAATGGAATGTTGACCTTCATTGCGAGAGGGATGGAGTAGAACAGCAGGGAGGTCCTTCTGCAAATGTATAGGGTATTGGTGAGGCCACACCTGGAGTACTGCGTGCAGTTTCTGTCGCCTTACTGAAGGAAGGATATACTAGGTTTGGAGGGGGTACAGAGACGATTCACTAGGCTGATTCCGGAGTTGAGGGGTTTACCTTATGATGATAGATTGAGGAGACTGGGCCTTTACTCATTGGAATTCAGAAGGATGAGGGGTGATCTTCTAGAAATATTTAAAATAATGAAAGTGATAGACAGGATAGAGACTGAGAGGTTGTTTCCATTGGTTGGGGAGACTAGAACTAGGGGGCACAGCCTCAAAATACCGGGGAGCCAATTTAAAACCGAGTTGAGATGAATTTCTTCTCCCAGAGGGTTGTGAATCTGTGGAATTATCTGCCCAAGGAAGCAGTTGAGGCAAGCTCATTGAATGTATTTAAGTCACAGATAGATAGTTTTTTTAACCAATAAGGGAAATAAGGGTTATGGGGAGCGGGCGGGTATTTGGATCTGAGTCCACGGCCAGATCAGCCATAATCTTGTTAAATGGCGGAGCAGGCTCAAGGGGCGAGATGGCCTACTCCTGTTCCTAATTCTTATGTTCTTATGTTCTCCCTTTTATACTTGGTTACCTGCAGTGTGCAGGTGATGCATGGTCTCCAGCAGCTGCACATTCTGGTGTACAGGTAAGGTCAGTCCAGTGTGAAGTTTGTAAAGTGATCAGTAGTGGGCAGTGGGAGCCTTTGGTGAGGGCTGTGTGGGTGCCAGGTATGATCCCTGTGCATGAGACTGGCCTCATACACTCAGTGTTACAGTACATCATAACATTTTAGGCATGCATACACAACAATACTCCCCGCTAAGCATTTTTCAAGTCCTTAAAGCCATGGCCTATGGACGTGATCAGTAGTGGGCTGTGGGAGCTCCTGGCGAGGGCTGTGTTACTGCCAGTTGTGATTCCTGTGCATGAAGCTGGCCTCATACATTTCCCCCCTCACGCACAGACCATGTGGGTGTCACTTTTGTGGGATCCCTCAGTGGGGGTGCCAGTGCAGCTGTGGTTAGTGTACATACTCTGTAGAGTGGATAAGTGTGTGGTGGTGCGCAGGGATAAGCAGCGAGGGTGCATATTGTGCGGTCTGTAATGCATTAATGCAGGCTGAGCAACCCTCGGCCTGCGAGCACCAGCGGAGCAGGCCGGGGAGCGGACGGAGCAGTGTGGCATCCTGGCCCAGGAGGCTGAGCGGCCCTCGGCCTACGAGCACCAGAGGACCAGGCCGGGGAGCGGAAGTAGCAGTGTGGAGGTCTACCACTCCAGGGAGCAGCACGTTCTTGTGCAGGAGAGCAATGGCAGTGCAGGGTGATGTCACCAATGCCCAGGTCGGTGATTGGAGCACGGGCAGTTACTGCAGGACCGGCGCGGTCGGGGCGAAGGAGTGGAGAGAGAGATTGCAGAGGGATATGATCGAGGCCGAGGAGAAGCGCGAGTTCGGGGTCCAGAAGAGGCGAGGGCCCAGTGGCAGCACGGGCAAGCCCACACTACGATTTGTGTGCGCATTAGGTCCGTGCAGCAGAGTTGGTCTCCAGTTAATTTTGGTTAATCCTTGCCACTGGACTAAGACCTAGATCTGTCAAGCCCGTGTGGTGGCTGGTATTAAAAAAATCCACGCGCAGGCATCGTCCAACATTCAAGGTTTTGTTTGGACCTGGAAATTTAGGTGCTTCATTGAAACACCTGTGAACTTTTTGACGTGGAAGGAAGTCATCCTGGATTGGAGGGATTGCCTATGATGATGGATGATGATGGTGGCGGGCAGGGCCACAGGACTGTATGGACTCCTTGTCCTCCGTTTGTGATGAAAGTCTGGTCATTCCAGGATCCGGCAGGAAAGCTGGAGGGTACTGGCCTCCCGCTTCTTGTGTTGGCCCTGGTGACCAGGGGGTGTAGGGCCGATCTGGAGCAGGTTGCCAATATTGGTGGCTGTGCTGCCCATTGACCGCTGTCCCTGTCCCTGCAGCGGGTCTGTACCCACTGTGTCTGTGTAAGCCCTTCCTGGGGCATCGCATTTGTCCCAAAAGTCCAGGCTACATGATCAGGTAGCCCGCTGGACCTGGGGGTCTCGCACTGGGGGATTCCTCTGGCATAAACATTTTCCCTGTTGAACCCGGTGTCCTTTAACAATATACTTCATGTATACATGACACATTGGCTCCAATCAGACATAGTCCAATCTACACTGCTTTCTCTCTTTACATTGTCACTTACAGCATTTACATCAATTTCTTGTATCTTGGTCTCTCCATACATGGTTGCATTTGATATTTTTAAATTTCTTTCATCACCATTAAGCGTTACAAACTTGTTCTCAACATCACGTACACAAGCATTCATTACATTTTCTCATCAGTTACTCCGGCATCACAATTCAACGTTAAATTATCATACCTGCATTTGTTAACGGCATTTTTAACTTTAAAGTCCTTGTCATCTTTACATTGAAACTGTCTCTTTAAATTCTTTCGGTTGCCGGTCTCCTTCAAGGGGGCCTTCCAATCCGCTTCGCCGCTCGTTGCCACGTGTCGCTCCTCCAACGATGGCCCTCGTGATCTGGTCGTGGCCATTCTGATTTTAGGTTCTTCATCTCGTGGTGCGGCCGCCATCTTCTCGCTCTCCTCCAGTTAGGCTCTGGTGACCTTTCCTTCTCATGTACAGCCACAGACGCCGGGAATCCACTTTTCTCGACAATTTGCTTCACTTGGAGTTCTGCCACGTCCCGGAAGGTGAAGTCTGGCCGTTTGGTTTTGGTGATCTCGCCATGGTGTTGTGAAGTCGTCGCCGCACAGTTGAGCTGGACGGTAGGAATTCTAGGTGCAGCGATGGATCCAAGTTCTGGACTGAATGGGTTGTGGATTGCTGGAGCCCGGAAACCATCATCACTTCGACTGACTTGGATCTGCTTCATCCAACTTCTTCCCAGCAGTGTTGGACCATCGACGGCAGTGATCCACAGGGGGAGTTTGATCATCACACTGCCCTGGGAGACCTGGACATCCCCGCTGCCAACGACTATGATTTGCCTTTGGTGTAGGTGAGCAGCTTCGCTTGGACAGGAGACAGGTTTGCTCGTTTGGCGGGATTGATCCAAAGTTTTTCAAAGGTCGTCTGGCTCATCAAAGACTGGCTCGCCCTGTTTCGATCTCCATTGAAACTGGAACTCCTATTATGTCTACTTCCATCTTCCATGGGGAACTTTCAGTGGAGGAGGTATAAATTCCACATTCTTCTTCTCGGGGTTGAGCAGCTTCGTCTTCATCTATGTCGGAGCCCAGGTGATCAGACAATTCTTCAGCGACGTGCTGAGTAAAGCTTTTTCTGTACATTCTCTGAAGGTGCCCTTTCGCTTTGCAGCCTTTGCATCTATAGTCTTTGGGGCTAGCCGATTCGCCCCATGTGGTGGACTCAGGGCTGCGGGACTCGGGGCAGCATTTCTGCCTTTAGAAGTAGCTATTCGGTTCACTGAATTCGTTAGTATATAGTTCTGGGTGTGGGTCATTATTTGCTTGGAGTCGCTGCCTGAAATCACGTAGGCCTGGCTCAAATTAATTACATTCTGCTGGGTGACTGTGATGTCCGCAGAGAGCAGTGTATGGAGGAGGCCCTTCTGGCCGATTCCACTAACAAAAATGTCCCTTAGTGCTTCGTTAAAGTGGTCGCCAAAATCACATGGTGATCTTCTTAAATCTACTGCATACTTAGCAATTTCTTGGCCTTTTTGCACCACATCACCCTTGCTTATCACAGCACGGCTCTCAGTTAATGCACTGCCAGTGTGGAAAATTCAACATTTTAAACTTAGCAACGTGTGCAAGATTGGAATCAGATTATGCCTGGCCTATGCGCACTGATAACTTATCCTGAGCATTAAGATTTTCATTATCATTATATATTACACTAGCACAACCTGAACTCCGAGATCTGTTTGGGACCCATTGCCCCGAAGTGAGGACTGAGTGGTCGGGGCAATTCCTCCCGGGGTTAGCTTTTCTTTAAAAAAAGCTGTGAGAAAGTTTTGCTTCATTTGCTGTCGGGCCGAAAAAGCTCAATTGGGAGAGCGTTAGACTGAAGTTTTAAAGGTCCTGTGTTTCGGCAATTGCTGGTTATTTTGTGTTTCCTTCATTTTATGGGGAGAAGCTGGTTTTATATCTGGACAGTGCTTGAGAGATGGGCTGCTCAGCGCTTGCATGATACTAATTCCCATAATGAATTGTTAGATTCATGCGCTGTTTTACTGTTACTGCTTATTTACACCCTGCCCAGTTTTATATATTAACAGTGGACAATGTTTAAGCGATGTCATGTGTTCAATGTTTTTGCATTAACTCGGTCGCCCAATGTGAGCCGGAAACACAATCCCCTCAGGCTGGGCTGGCACCTACCTTCAACGCACTTTGTGGCCGGTTAGCTCAGTTGGTACTATTAACGCCAATATTCCCTTACGCACCATTCAAATATTTCTCATAATTTTTTCGGTTCTTCCTAACATTTAAAATCCAATCTTTCAAAAGAAACAAATCCACACAGAATTCCAAGGGTTGGCAATGTTTTGGAATAACATCCATGTCTTGTTTGCCGCTGGGGCGGAGATGCAAACATTCTATTTATTTATGTTGCTGGGATGCTGATAAAAGGTGAAGCAGCGGCCTGGTCCCGTAAATGGTCATAAGCAGGAATAGACAGACAGAACAGCTCTGTCCCCGAGACAGACAAACCAAATCAAATGTTCACCGGCTCCAGAGAAAAGGACATAATGAAATAGGTTTCAGTCGATGTCTAGCCGCACTGTGGCTGCTCCTGAACAAACTTGCAGCTCACCACACTGTTGCTGCCCCTAAATCAGCAGCGCATCATTCTTTGCTGCATTACAAAATACTTCCCCGACTATTGTTTTAGGTTCAGCAGTAAACAACTCGACATCTCTCAACATTGCTGATTGGCACTGTAAGTTTTACCAACATTTAACTGCAGTGTGAGAACAATCACAATTATCATTCGTCTTCCATGTACGTTCTGGCGTTGCACCACCCTAAAAAACCTAGCTCATCACAGCACGACTATCAGGCAATTCACTGCCATGCATCATTTTGAACTTAGCAACGTGTACAAGACTGTAATCAGAGAGTGCCTGCGCCATAGGCAGTGATAACTTAACCTGAGCATAGAGATTTTTATTTTCATTTTACATTACAGTAACACAACCTGAGCTCCGAGATTTGTTTGCGACCCAATGCCCAGAAGTGAGGATTGAGTGGGCGGGGTAATCCCTCCCGGGGTTAGATTTCTTTCAGAAATGAGTGAGAAAGTTTTCGTGTGGTTGCTGTCGGCCTGTAATAGCTGAGTTGGAGAGCGGTAGATTGGAGATTTCTCAATCCATGGTTCAATCCTGGGTTTTGGCAATTTCTCGTAATTTTGTGTTCCCGTCATTTTAAAGAGAGAGGCTGTATTTATATCCGAACAGTGCACATCTCTGTTTTAAATGGGTGGCCACTTATGCTAAGATCATGCTCTCTAGTTCTAGTCTCTCCCATCAGTGGAAAGATCCTCTCTGCATTCACTTTGTCAAGCTCCCTCATAATATTATACTTTTCAATATGATCACCTCTCATTCTTGTGAATTCCAAAGACGAGAGGCCCAGCCAGCTCAACCTTTCCTCATAAGTCAACCCCCTCATCCCCGGAATCAATCCAGTGAAATTTTCTGAACTGCCTCCAAAGCAAGTATATCCTTTCGATAATATGGAAAACAAAACTGCACGCAGTATTCCTGGTGTGGCCTCACAAATAACTTATATAGCTGTAGCAAGACTTCCCTGCTTTAAAACTCCATCCCCTTTGCAATAAAGGCCAAGATACCATTGGCCTACCTGATCACTTGGTGTACCTGCATGCTATCCTTTTGAGTTTCATGCAAGTACCCTCAGGTCCCGCTGTACTGCATCACTTTGCAATCTTTCTCCATTTAAATAATAACTTGCTCTTGAATTTTCTGCAACAGTGCATGATCTCACACTTTCAAACATTATGCTCTATCTGCCAAAGTTTTGCCCACTCACTTAGCCTGCCTTTGACCTTTTGCAGATTTTTTGTGTCCTCCTCAGACATTGCTTTTCCTCCCATCTTTGTATCGTCAACAAACTTGGCTTCGTTACACTCAGTCCATTCTTCCCTGTCGCTAATATAGATTGTAAATAGTTGGGGTGCCAGCACTGATCCCTGCGGCACCCCACTAGTTACTGGTTGCCAAGCAGCGAATGAACCATTTATCCCGACTCTCTGTTCTCTGTTAGTTAGCCAATCCTCTAGCCATGCTAATATATTACCCACAACTCCGTGAGCTTTTATCTTGTGCAGTATCCTTTTATGTGGCACCTTGTCAAATGCCGTCTGGAAGTCCAAATACACCAAATCCACTGGTTCCTTCTTTTCCCAACCTGTTCTTTACATTCTCAAAGAATTTCAGCAAATTTGTCAAATATGATTTCCCGTTCATAAATCCCTGCTGACTCTGCATGACCAAATTATGCTTTTCCAAATGTCATGCTACTGCAACCACACCTGGAATTCTGTGTCTGTTTAAAAGAGATGGATGTCAGTTCCGGTTCAAAATCTGTCCTTTCAAGATGGGTTTTCTAATAGTTCCGGATCATCCTGTGTGTTTTTGAAGGGAGCGCGATTTCAGTTGTGATGACCGTATTGTTAAGCTGTTGTGTTCCAAGTTACTATATAGGTCTGGTTATGTTGAATATTGAGATATATACATGGAAACAACAATCGCGAAGTTGGACACACGGGTCGTCAATTCTTTCCCGCCCCTTTCCCGCCCAGTAGTGTGACAATTCATCGCATGCAGCATATTGTCATTCACTTCGCTGAAGGATATTAATTATGTACTTGACTTCTTACATGAGCACATTTGTTTCCTGATCACTTTCCTGCTGCCAGCCCATCTATTATCCCAAGTTAATATTCAATTTCGTAAACTGTTGCAGCGAGTTATTTGGGAGAGACAATAAGGAATGTATAAATGTTGGCCTCGAAAGCAGTGGCGAGTAAAATAGAGTGTGCGGGCCATATCCGGCCTGCCAGTTCATTCCAGCCCGACCGCTGGAAGGGATAGAAATAGAAGCCGAGCCGCAGCTCGAACTACACATTCGTCTATCCACATTTACTTCTCATGGGTCAGAGACAGACCCGATTTGCAGCCAAGAAAAAAACACAGTAATATTTAATTCAAATGAAGAATCGCAAAAGCGGGTCTCTTAAAATGATCTGTTCCACGATTCTGGGCATCAATTGGGGAAGTCCATATCCAGAATGCACTGCGTGCTCGAATATGCCCTATCCATTTTAGAGTGGAGTCATGGCAACTCACCTCCACAAATCTTTTACCGAAGAACGTGAGCAACTTTCCTCTTCCAGTAACCAGAATACACCGGTAGGGGAGTTCCCATCTGGCACCAGTTGGGACGGCATGAGTAATCTTTGCAGAAGGACATAAGTATGACTGAGGTGGGAAATTGATAATTGTTTATGAAATGTTCAGCGAACTTAAACTGCAGTTAAAAATCTTTAGCCCTCGGCATCGCTAGGCAACTGGTTGTCCGGCAAAGACAACACAGAATACATACTTATTTTTCATAATGTAGATCACTGGTCAGTGAGGATGTTGTTCTTTCTTGGAGCGCATGATTTGCCTGTATGAAGCCGTGGATTCAAACCACGACATCTCTCCAAACGTTATATTGCCAATTGTCAGTAAAATTGTGAAAAGAGCTTCATTGACCCGCCTCACCTTTACAAACAAGGACTATGAAGACTTTCTTTACATGGGGATAAATGCAGGTATTGTGCTTGTAAATGTTGGGGATTGATGTCAGGACCTAAATTAAGTGCTGTATCACTGATCTGCAACCATATACGACAACCACATCTAATCAGGAAGGAACGATTGAGAGCCTTATCTCACTACTGCCACACAATGATTTTACAGCGTATAACATCATCTCTTTGTCAGACAACTATATCTCAACTATGCGGACCTGATACAACTGAGTCAACAGAAACAAACAGACCTCAATGCTCACCATTATGAGAAGAGGTGTAGAGTGTCAGAGATAGGCTGGGCTGTGCAAAAACACTACTTCCTGTTTCAGCTCGCCACTGAATTTCACTTTGCTCCTATGAAACTCGAGTATTTGGACGCTGTGGCAACAACGGAGCGAAATCACACGATGTAATTTGAAATATGTCTCTTTTCTCACATGTCGACCGGCTCAGAAGCGGTTCTTTGACGAAAAGTGGCACGGTTCATCTGGGATTTTAACCCGTCACCTCTCGCATTTCAATTATGAAAATAACAAATCGAGGATCATAAACCTAGACTAACTGAGCCGCCGACAGTGAGAAAAGTTGCTCTCAGATTCTGACAGTAATTTGCTATTCGGCCCATCGTGCCTGTGCTGACTCTCAGAGACCGATCGAATGAGTCCCCCTATCCATAGTCCTGCTTATGTTTTCCCTTTGATGAATACATTATTAATTTGAGACATTACATTACCAAAGAGCTGCATCCTTGTCAGTAAAAGGTGAATTTGGCAATGAGGTTAAATGTGATTGACAAAAAAAACAGAGTGTTCAAATGTTTAACACAACAACGACGAAGGTGGGAGCACACTGGATCAGCAGTCCATCGCTTGAAATTCTCGGCCACCTCGTCTCCTATTTACAGCAACGTCAGACTTCCATCCCCGACTTTTTGCATCCAAACAGAAATAATGTGCAAGGAAGTCTACTTCACCGCCTGTTCTGCCCGGGCAACCAGATCGACAGTGATGAAAATGTGCCATCACCTTCTTAAAGCAAACAGCCTTCTTTTTGATCAAGTGAGTGACTGTACGAGATGGTTGGTTTTGAGGCTGAATCAAAACAAAGAATATAAAATTTCACGCGGTAAGTTAGTTGATCGCGGCAGGACTTGAACCTGCAATCTTCTGATAACATTGCGATTACAACTGAAGTCAGACGTCTTACCACTAGGCCACGCGGCCGCTGCCGTCGGCGCAAAATGTGTTGTTTTTTATATTGAGATCAAATTTGGGACAAGAGTGAAATCAAGGAATGGATGCAGGAAAACATGAGCCTATTTCGAGTAATGAATAGATGCGCTGCGATATGAATGCGCACGGGCACAGACAACGTCAATGTAGCTTGACACATAACAGTTTAACAATTCGGTCATTGCAGCTGAAATCACACTCCGTTTAAAACTATACAGAATGATCCGGATTATGAGAAAATGTGTCATAAAGTGGCAAATTATGAACCAGAACTGACAACCATCCCGTTTAAGCAGACACCGAATAATCCAGAACAGCAAGCACATCCCTATTACAAAGATTTAGAATGACCCTTGACTGACAGCAGCTCCCTTTTAAAAGAATAAAATGGGATTTCTATCATTCTTGAAGGCAATTGTGCTGTGCGTGAGTGCGCGTGGGGTCAAGACCATGCGGGGCTGGGACGGTTGTTGCAGCCACGGGTGATAGCCAGGCAGGAAGGAGGGAGGGAAGTAAAAACAACCCAGACAAAAAGCCAATTTAATAGATATATATATATTTATCATAATAAGAATATAAATAATTTTAGAATTTTATTGCAAAAATTTGAATTTGATTTGATTTAAATAAATAAATAATTGTTTCATAATCTATATATTTTTGATTGAACGAAGGCTGTGTGACTGCAGGATTTCCACTGGAAATCAGGGGGTGCAGTCAGTAAATACCCAATCACAGTAAACCCATGGTGGAGGGCAAGCCACTAGGGAAGATGTGGGCAGCAAAGGCGAGCTTTGAAAGTCGCGAGTGCCTTTCTGCTGGATCTGACAGCAGCTGCGTGTGCTGTGAAAGACGTCAAATGTAATAGAGCCCAGTGCAGTCAGAACAGAAAAAGCTCATTTATTGTGAAAGTTAGCAAGTAGGGAATGTTTATAAATATACATATATATAAATATTTATACATATATATATATATATATATATATATATATATATATAATCAAAGTCAGTCATGTCTTGTCTTGATTTGATTTGAAAATAAGGGGGAAGGAGGTCATCATGTCACTCAGCCCATACGCAAGCTCTCGCTAAAATCGCTATGTTTCTAACTTATGTCATTTGCCTTCTTTCAGATGTGGAATAAAAAAATCCCACAGCAGTTTCTTGTCCTGTCAGGCATTTCCCGAATGCGTGGTCAATCAAATCAGTATGGCTTCAAGTTGCATGTGATGCCTTTTTTCTCACATGACATGAAATGCACATTTGCGCGCACTCACTCGCTTACACAAACACACAAACAAACTAAAATTCCTGAACCCTCCAAAGGCAGTTTTTGAATTTTGAAATTGAAATCCTGGACAGACAGCACATCCCTTTTAAACAGAAATAGAATGATCCGGGACTGATAGCAGATCATTTTAGAGAGATACAGAATGACCCCAGACAGACAGCACATCACCTTAAAAGGGATTCGGAAACAGAATGAACAAAAACAGAGAATTCTGTAAAACTCAGCAGGTTGTGCAGATTCTGTGGATGAAGACCCTGGGTTCACGTTCAGTCAGATGATCATTCCGATATTTTAGGAAAAATGTAAAGTTTACAGATTTTTTTAACAAAAATAGCGCCTGGAAAAAAATAGGCAGCGAGGAAGGACAAAAGGGAATGTCTGTGATAAAGTGGAGCGTAGGTGTGATTAAATAATAAATGGCACAATGCGAAAAGGCAAAGAGGGTGGTAAGCGGGCAATAAAGTAACAAAGGATGGTCCAGAGGAGGTGTTAGTGGGAACAGCAGAACCATTACCAGAAAATGGGAGCGGTGATTATGATCCGATACGTTGAACCTAATGTTGAGGCCAGAAGACTATAGCATGCCTGAAATATAGGGTGTGAGCGCCTTTTAATCAGACCAGGCAGCTTGGCCACCCCAGATTGATTTCCTCTACGGTTTGAATTCGGCAGCCAAGGGGCTAATTCAAAAGCAGCTTCTCACATCATTACGGCACTAGAGAAAAAGGACGCACTCAGATTCAGGGCAGAGTGTGTTTGACGTTGAAGTGGAGATTGACACTGAATGTATGCTGATCCCAATGGAGGTGAGCTCATGCATGCAGATATGAAGATATACTGATCAAGTATTGGCCGGAACCAAACACGGGTTTAGGTTGTCCAATGAGACACAGAGCCGAGTCCATCTGAGATACTTTAACTTTACTCAATTCGGTGAGTTTCACTTTGCTCCTGGGAAAGGCCAGGATTTGGACGCTGTGGGAACAACGCAGCGAAATCACACGTTTGAATTTGAAATATGTCTCTTTTCTAACATGTCGACCGGCTCAGAAGCGGTTCTTTGACTAAAAGTTGGAAGGGCTCGGCCGGGATCTCTCGCATTTCAATTATGAAAATCCCAAAGCGAGAATCATACCCCTAGACCAACGAGCCGCCGACAGTGAGGAGCGTTGCTCTCAGATTCTGACGGTAGTTTGCTATTCGGCCCATCGTGCCTGTGCTGACTCTCAGAGACCGATCGAATGAGTCCCCCTATCCATAGTCCTGCTTATGTTTTTCCTTTGATGAATAAACTATTTATTTGAGACATTACATTACTAAAGAGCTGTATCCTTGTCAGTAAAAGGTGAATTTGGCAAATGAGGTTAAATGTGATTGACAAAAAAAATCAGAGGGGTCAAATGTTAAACACAACAACGACGAGAGTGGGAGCACACTGGATCAGCAGTCCATCGCCTGAACCTCTCGGCCACCTCGTCTCCTATTTACAGCTACGTCAGACTTCCATCCCCGACTTTTTGCATCCAAACAGAAATACTGTGCAAGGAAGTCTACTTCACCGCCTATTCTGCCCGTGCAACCAGATTGGCAGTGATTAAAATGTGCATTAGCTTCTTAAAGCAAACAGCCTTCCTTTGCTTCAGGTGAGTGACTGTACGAGATGGTTAGTTTTGAGGCAGAATCAAAACAAAGAGTATAAAATTTCACCGCGGCAGGACTCGAACATGCAATCTTCTGATAATATTGCGGTTACAACTGAAGTCAAACGCCTTGTCCATTAGGCCACGCGGTCGCTGCAGTTGGACAAAATTAGTTCTTTTTTATATTGAAAGCAAATTTGGGACAAGCGTGAAATCAAGGAATGGATGCAGGAAAACATGAGCATATTTCGAGTAATTAATAGATGCGCTGCGATATGGATGCGCACGGGCACAGGCAACGTCAATGTAGCTTGACACATAACAGTTTAACAATTCGGTCTTTGCAGCTGAACTCACACTCCGTTTAAAACTATACAGGATGATCCGGATTATGAGAAAATGTGTCATAAAGGGGCAAATTATGAACCAGAACTGACAACCATCCCATTTAAGCAGACACCAAATAATCCAGAACAGCAAGCACATCCCTATTACAAAGATGTAGAATGACCCTTGACTGACAGCATTTCCCTTTTAAAAGAATAAAATGGGATTTCTATTATTCTTGAAGGCAATTATGCTGTGTGTGAGTGAGCGTGGGGTCAAGACCATGCGGGGCTGGGATGTTTGTTGCGGCCACAGGTGATAGACAGGCAGGAAGGAGGGAGGGAAGTAAAAACAACCCAGACAAAAAACCAATTTAATCTATATATATATTTATCATAATAAGAAAATAAATAATTTTAGAATTTTATTGCAAAAAATTTAATTTGAGTTGACTTAAATAAATAAATAATTGTTTCATAACCTATATATTTTTGATTGAACGAAGGCTGTGTGACTGGATGAATTCCACTGGAAATCAGTGGGTGCAGTCAGTAAATACCCAAACACAGTAAGCCCATGGTGGAGGGCAAGCCATGAGAGAAGATATGGGCAACAAAGGCGATCTTTCAAAGTCGCGAATGCATTTCTGCTGGATCTGACAGCAGCTGTGTGTGCTGTGAAAGAGGTCAAATGTAATAGAGCCCAGTGCAGGCAGAACAGAATAGGCACATTTATTGTGAAAGTTAAAAAGCAGGGAATGTTTATAAATATACATAAATATAAATATATATATATATAAACAAAGTCAGTCAGTCAGTCATGTCTTGTCTTGTCTTGATTTGATTTGTACTTGAAAATATGGGGGAACGAGGTCATCATGTCACACTGCCCAGACGCAAGCTCTCGCTA
The DNA here is from genome assembly GCF_044704955.1 of Pristiophorus japonicus. NCBI lineage: Eukaryota > Metazoa > Chordata > Chondrichthyes > Pristiophoridae > Pristiophorus > Pristiophorus japonicus. Next base: position 8,905,613 of record NW_027252668.1, on the reverse strand, counting down.
AAATCGCTAGGTTTCTAACTTTTGAAATTTGCCTTCTTTCAAATGTGGAATAGCAAAATCCCACAGCAGTCTCTTCTCCTGTCAGGCAGTCCTTGAATGCGTATTTCAATCAAATCTGTCTGGCGTCAAGTTGCATATAATGCCTTTTTTCTCACATGAAATAAAATACACAGTAAGATCGCGCAGCACGTTTGCACGCACTCTCTCGCTTACACAAACACACAAATAAACTAAAATTTCTGCGCCCTCCAAAGGCAGTTTTTGACATTTGGACGCTGTGGGAACAACGGAGCGAAATTACACGTTTTAATTTGAAATATATCTGTTTTCTCACATGTCGACCGGCTCAGAAGCGGTTCTTTGACTAAAAGTTGGCAGCGTTCGTCCCGGATTTGATTTCTCGCATTTCAAATATGAACATCCGTAAACAAGAATTATACCCCTGTACCAATGAGCCGTCGACAACGAGGAGCGTAGCTCTCAGATTCTGACGGTAGTTTACTATTCGGCCCATCGTGCCTGTGCTCACTCAGATACCGATCTAATGAGTCCACCTCTTCATAGTCGTGCTTAGGTTTTCCCTTTGATGAATGTATTAATACATTGCATAAACAAACTGCAGTATCCTTGTCAGTAAATATTGAATTTTGCCATGAGATTAAATGTGATTGATAGAAAAACCAGAGGGGTCAAATATTTAACACAATAACGACGAGGGTGTGAGCACACTGGATCTGCAGTCCATCGCCTGAACCTCTCGGCCACCTTGTCTCCTATTTGCAACGACGTCAGATATCCATCCTTACATTTTGCATCCAAACAAAAATAATGTGCATGAAAGTCTACTTCACTGCTTGTTCTGCCCGTGCTACCAGATCGGCAGTGATGAAAATGGGCCATTAGCTTCTTGAAGCAAACAGCCTTCCTTTACTTCAGGTGAGTGATTGTACGAGATGGTTGGTTTTGAGGCAGAATAAAACAACGAATATAAAATTCGACTAGGCGAGTTAGTTGACCACGGCAGGACTCGAGCTTGCAAACATTTGATATCATCGCAGTTACAATTGAAATCAGATGCTTATCCAATAAATCCACGCGGCCACAGCTGGCTATGCAAAATTTGTTGTTGGTTATATCGAGAGCAAATTTGGGACAAGGGTGAAATCAAGTAGTCGATTTCGGAAAACATGAGCATATTTCGAGTAATGAATATATGCGCTGCGATATGGATGCGCACGAGCACAGGCAACGTCAATGTAGCTTGACACATAACAGTTGAACAATTCGGTCATCGCAGCTGAAATCAACTCCTTTTAAAACTATACAGGATGATCCGGATTATGAGGAAATACGTCTTAAAGGAGAAAATTATGAACCGAAACTGACAAACATTCCCATTTAAACCGACATCGAATGATCCGGGACTGCAAGCACATCCCTCTTACACAGATGCAGATTGACCCCTGACGGACAGCAGTTCCCTTTTCAAAGAATAAAACGGGATTTCTATCATTCCTGAAGGCAACTGTGCTGTGCGTGAGTGAGCGTGGGGCTCTGGACCACGCGGGGCTAGGATGGTTGTTGAAGCCACAGGTGACAGACAGGCAGGAAGGAGAGAGGCAAGTAAAACCAACCCAGACAAAAATCTAATTTAAACTATATATATATTTATCATAATAAGAAAATAAATAAATTTACAATTTTATTGCAAAAAATTGAATTTGATTTGATTTAATTAAATAAATAATTGTTTCATAATCTGTATATTTTTGCTTGGACGAAGGCTGGGTGACTGGATGAATTCCATTGGAAATAATCGGGTTCAGTCAGTAAATAACCAAACACAGTGAGCCCATGGTGGAAGACAAACCACGAGGGAAGATGTGGGCTACCAAGGATGATCTTTTAAAGTCGCGAGTGCCTTTCTGCTGGATCTGACAGCAGCTGCGTGTGCTGTGAAAGATGTCAAATGTCATGGAGCCCAGTGGAGGCAGAACAGAAAAAGCACATTTATAGTCAAAGTTAAAAAGTATAAATGTATGTAAATATACTTATATATATAAATATTTATATATGTATATACATTAACAAATTCAGTCAGTCAGTCATGTCTTTTCTTGTCTTGATTTGATTTGTATTTGAAAATAAAGGGGAAGGAATTCAACATGTCACACACCCCGCATGCAAGCTGTCGCTAAAATCGTTATGTTTTATTCAGCTTTTAGCACTAGGCCGGAAAATTCAGCTCATGATTTGCGGCGATGCAAAAGCTTACCGGCCCGCCTTCTAGTTTCACTGAAATTATGATGTCAATCGTCATGCAGTGCTCTGCCAGCACCCCGGATGGAAAATTAGGCCCTAATGCCTCATTATACGCCCTCCCCAGGAAACGCCTGAAAAACCAGACATTCGCAGGGTGCAGCAGGCAGTATTTGTGGCGTATTTAAATAGAGTGATAAGGATCCTACATCGCAGGTCACATTGACTGTAACAGTTGCGCACAGCACGCTGGCTGAAGTTCCGAATTGAAAGCGGCAGTTTTATTTGCCATTACAGTTTCCTAACAACGTCAGTGGTGTAGGTAAAGATCACATGATCTCAGTAGCGAGAAGTCTGACTTATTTGGTATGCAGTTAAGTTAGTTTAGTGGGAATTCCATCGCATGGGGTGTTGTGACGTTAAAAAGCTGTCTAGCAGTCAATCACAATGCAGATTTCTCACAGCCAGCGAACCATTCAGATGGAGAGTGACACAGTTAATTCAGAAACTAGGGTCCTAAATAAAGGAAAGGTAACTTCGATGGTTTGAGGCGTGAAATGGCTAGAATTGACTGGCAAATGATACGTAAAGGACTGACGATGGAAAGGCAATGGAAAACATATAAACATCACGTGGATGAACTTCAGCAATTGTGCATCCCTACCTGGAGTAAAAATAAAATGAGGAAGGTGGCTCAACCGTGACTAACACGGGAAATTAAGGATAGAGTTAAATCAAAGGACGAGGCATATAAATTAGGCAGAAAAATCAGCAAACCTGAGGACTCGGAGAAATGTAGAATTTAGCAGAGGAGGCCAAAGGGTTTAATTAAGAGTGGGAAAATAGAGTACGAGAGTAACCTTGCCGGGAACATAAAAACTGACTGCAAAACTTCTATATATATATGTGAAGAGAAAAAGATTAGCGAAGACAAATGTAGGTCCCTTGCAGTCGGATTCAGGTCAATTCATAATGGGGAACAAAGAAATGGCAGACCAATTGAACAATGCTTTGGTTCAGTCTTCATGAAGGAAGAAACAAATAACCTTCCGGAAGTACTCGGGGACCGAGGGTCTAGTGAGAAGGAGGAACTGAAGGATATCCTTATTAGGCGGGAAATTGTGTTAGGAAAATTGATGGGATTAAAGGCCAATAAATCCCCGGGGCCTGATAGTCTGCATCCCAGAGTACTTAAGGGAGTGGCCCTAGAAATAATGGATGCATTGGTGATCATTTTCCAACAGTTTATCGACTCTGGATCAGTTTCGATAGACTAGAGGGTAGCTAATGTAACACCACTGTTTAAAAAGGGAGGGAGAGAGAAAACCGGTAATGATAGACCGGTTAGCCTGACATCAGTCGTGGGGAAAATGTTGGAATAAATTATTAAGGATGAAATAGGAGCAAATTTGGACAGCAGTGACAGGATCGTTCCAAGTCAGCATGGATATATGAAAGAGAATCATGCTTTACCAATCTTCTGGAATTTGTTGAGGATGTAACTAGTAGAGTGGACAAGGGAGAGCCAGTGGATGTGGTGTATTTGGACTTTCAAAAGGCTTTGGAAAAGGTCCCACACAAGAGATTTTTCGGCAAAATCAAAGCACATGGTATTGGGCGTAACGTACTGACGTGGATAGAGAATTGTTTGGCAGACAGGAACTGCGAATGTTTAAAAATGTATAGAGACATTGAAGTTGATAACGTGGGAATTGTATAGGGACAGTATAAGCTAACAAAGAATTCATGGAGAAATAGCCATGACATCTCATACTCGAGACTGCGAAATGTTACAACACTAACACATATTGAAACAAAACCCACAGCTTGCAGAAAAACCTCAAGGTCTTATTAAATCATGTTATTAACCTGAAACATTAACAGAAGGTCTTTGTTTAAAATCAAACCATACTTAGGTCGGCTTATGAGTGGACAAAGGGAAAGAGGGATCAAAAGAGATAGGCTGAACTAGGATGTCACTCTAGCCCTATCTTGTTATCTTTTGCCGAAAATGTATAACCGTCGTCCCTTTACAATGTAACGTCACTTTGTACGTAGTAAGTGAGTGCGTTCTATCAGAGTTGCATTCCTTCTGTCTGATAATGTCCCCGATCGGGATTTGCTTTTTAAATAAAAGCTTGCTTTGTTTAAAGCACAAACGGTATTCGTTTCAGTAATTTTGCTGAACCAGATTGAAGGAAAAGAATCCACAATCAACATTTGGTGTCAAAAGTGGGATCTTAACGGACGACTGCCAAAAACTTGCGAATTACGAGCCAGACTAGCCTTGGACGAGACGAGGGGAAAGTGGCCACTGGAGTGAGTATGATTTCAATACTGCTCCAGTTTCCCTCGGTTTCAAAAGTCTGAGGAAAGTTTAGCCACTCGCTGGTTCTCAGGTAGTGTCTGAACGAGATCCAGGACAATCTGGTGAATACCTTTCAAACTTAGAATCGGGATAGAGATAGGGAAATTGCGCGGTGACGCAAACCAAGCGGCGACTTGGATAGATTATTAGAATATGTAAGTCTTGCACGGTGACGCAAACCAAGCGGCGACTTGGAAAGATAGGTTGGAAGTAGATCCGTGCAGCGACACGGAAAGTAGGAATAGTTAGAGCTTGATAGGGATAGATGACCAATCATGGATCCAAAAAGTAATAGGAAAGAAAAGAGACTCTTGTAAACGTTTGTTTTAAATGAGAAATGCTTGTGTGATTTTTACTGTGTAAAAAAAAAGCCGGGGAGTTGTGGTTTGTTTTAGCTCCACCCACTTTTTCAAACAGAATGAAAGTTTTTTTAACCCTTCGTAGTATTGTCCTGTTTGTGGGACGTTTAAGAGTGTGAACCTTATTGAATTACGTATATTCGGATAATAAATTACGGAGCCAGGAAATGCACAAAGGATAGGTTTGTTGTGTAAAAAAAAACAATACATTGTCCCGGTGGTTAAAAAAAAGGATTTGACATGCTCACTTACTTGTCGAAAAAAACATTCAGAGAAGGCACAGCAAAACAATGACATGGATTCAAAAGGATTTAAAAAAAATATTATATTAAATAACACGACCTTGAGGCTGGAACAATTGAGATAACGAAAAGCAGTCAACAGCCTACGTGCCAGACTTCCCTCTAGTTATGGAAAAGACAAAAAAAAAGTAACGTACTAAATAGGTGCTGAAAGAGAAAAAAAATGTTCTGGGATTTTAAATTATGAGAAAAATTCCACTGCAGTCTAAAAAAATTCACTACTGTCGAGTTGGCAGAAAAACTCCATTAAATTAGGGCTTTCATTGACAGAAGGAGGACATATTAAAAACCGTAGACATATTTAAGAAAGAGTGCACGCACGAGAAACGTACTCAGAGTTCCACTGGGACCTCTGAGAAATGTATCAATAGACTACTTAGTTAAAATGGTTGGCTTTGTGTTGACCAAGGCTGATGACGAAATTGAATTTCAGTAAAGAAATATGTGGTCTCGTTTTAAATCGATGAAAAAAAATATATCTTTGGCAAGTATTTGAACAAGAAGTTGAAAAATTATTGGAGTTTAATCAAATGCTGCCTTTCCTGATGAAAAGATTGTTTTACAGATGGTTACGTGAAGTCACGTAATGACATCAGGTCTTCTTACAAACCTGTAAAGGAATTAACCCTACCATTGACAGCCGTTTCCTACTGAACATTATCAATTTGGATTTCTTAATAGAAAAAAGACTCACCTAACAGAGGAATGGTGCGATAGTCAGAATAAAAATAAAAACAGAACTAGCTTATGTAATAATACTTGCCTGATACAATAAAGAAATAGATACTCAAACACAGCAAATTGAAGAGTTAAAAGGCTAAGATAAATAAGCTGAAAGGGATCCACAAACCCAACTTAACCCTGACATCCGATTTCACGGAGTGACCTCGACATGCATGGATATAATGCAGAATCAAGGGACCTGTGGGCCCTGGTAAAGCAAACCCTGAGCCCAGCTGAGCATGCCCGATTTCTAACTCACCTAGGACGTGCAACTCATGATGCATTGGTGGTTGCTCACCCTAACGATGTCCAGAATCGCCTAAACGCTATCTGTAATGCTCTCACCACGACCCTTTAGAAGCCCATCGGTATGGAGCCGCCTCGGGTGGAAGGATAAAACCTGACCCAAGGGGATACCAGATGGAACCGCAGTATTGCGCGCAGGGTTGGGTGGATAAACAGGGACACGGTTGTATCAAACACCCAAATGGCCCGGGCCCTGCTAATTACGGACCGCCCTACTGTCCCCAGCCTGGTATGGGAAGAGGTCGGGGTTGGGAAAGACGAGATGGATGCTTTATTTGTGGGCAAGAAGGACATTGGCATAGAAATTGTCACTCCCATCAGCACGAAAAAGGAAGAGGAGGAAGAGGAGTGGGGCAAGGGGGAAGAGGACGGGCATCTTACACTAAATTCTCCCAGAACAACCCCTTTGGCCAACCGTCCCCCGATTCGTATTGACTACGCAGCTTGATTGTGCAGGGACCCTCCCCGGATGACGAACCGATGATATTGTTAAAAATTCGGAATGCGTGGCAACCCTTCTTGATAGATACGGGAGCCTTCATGACTCCCCGCCTTCACTGAAACACAGAGACTGTCAGGATTCCTGGGACAAGTCTCTACATTTCCGGTGTCAGAACCGGTTAAAATGGGTTACCAGGAAGAATCGGTGGTACATCGATTTGTTATCACAACCAATGATGGGATTATTGTAAAACAGGGAACCCTTAAGCGGCAGTATTATACCACTAGAACCCCTCAGTGGTGGTCTCTGGACCTGCCGCAGGCACCCTATCACATGACACTAGCATACGATCCCAATGGAAAGAATCAGGACCTGCAGAACTTTTATCAGGATCACGAAGGTGAAGTGAAGGAAATTCGATTAAGGGCTCGAGTGACTCGACCGGAAGGGAAGGCAGATTTTGTGGAAATGGACAGCCGCCAACGGTGGTACCACATATTACTCGTGAAGTATTACCTCCCCACCACGCTAAAGATTTGGAAGTTATGGTACGCCAGGCTATAGACGAGGCTGACCCTACCAGCCGGGATGTGCAAATTGTAAAACATGGCCGAATAGTCCAATTCCACGGGGACTTCGAGAAGGTCTTAACGATTCTGCAGCATCATACTGGCTCTGGCATACCTGACTATGTGGATCCTCATGTGTGGGAAGAGGACCCCTCCCAAGTGGGTTATACTCCCATTGATCCGATTGAGATCCCAGTGCAGGGCAATGTGGACTGGCCCTCTATCCGACAGAACCCACTGAAATCACAGGCAATCCTAAACTGACCTTTCGGCACTGTACTGCAATTAATCCGGCCTGTTTTCTTACTGAGCCACCCCAAGATGAGGAAGAACCCTGTCATGATTGTTTATCTTTAATTTAAGAGGCCAGATCAGTCAGGGAAGATTTAGTTGATGTACCAATGGAAGATCCAGACTGTATTATGTATGTTGACGGAAGTTCTTCTTATAATCCAGAAGGTTCAGGAATCTCAGGATACGCCATAGTAAAACAGGAGAATCAAGTCTTGGAATCTGCCGCTTTTGTAACCGCCTATTCTGCCCAACAAGCTGAACTATTCGCTCTCACCTGAGCCTGTATCTTGGCCAAAGATCTCAAAGTCAATATCTAGGTATGCCTTTGGGGTGGCTCATGATTTCGGACAATTATGGCAAAATAGGAGATTCCTAACCTCACAGGGAAATGAGATAGCCCATAAGCAACTACTATCTGATTTGTTGCAAGCCCTCATGCTCCCCAAGCACACTGCCGTTGTTAAATGTACCGCCCACACCACCGGAAAATCCCCGGTTGATACAGGGAACCACTGTGCTGACAATGAGGCTAAACAGGCCTTTCGTGACCAACAGATGGTAGTGCCCAAAATTATGAGTCAGACTAAAAATCCTGCGAAGGATAAGTTAGCCTCGGAAAAACTAATGCCAACAATCCAAGATGTTATGAAAGCATAGGAGGACGCTCCTGAAAAAGATAAACTGTTGTGGAAATATTATGGATGTACTTATGACAATATTTCTAAACTCTGGACCACTACGGCAGAACAGACTTGCATGTCTGACGAGTTGGCTCTATGGGTTATTGACTGTATGCATTTTGCTACTCATTGTGGAGCAAGAACCACGAGTGATACACTTTTGGCTACTTGGTGGCACCCTAGACTCCAGCCGCTCGCCCAGAACATCAGTAGTCAGCAACAGGGAAGGGAGTCCCCTGTGATTGGGGTAAAACGCCCCTACCCGAAGGTCCCTTTGAGACATTTCAGTTGGACTACATTGAGTTGCAAAAAAGTTCAGTGTTACAAATATGTGTTAGTAATAGTAGATGTGTTTAGCAGATGGATTGAAGCCTATCATAACCTGGACAATAAGGCTCAAACTGTTGTTAAGGTGTTAATGAGGGAAATTGTTCCTAGATATGGTATCTCAGCTCGACTGATGACCACCTATGTTCTTTCTCTGACTCAGGCTCTGCGACTCGTTCACAACCAGGTTCCAGATGCTCACCTCGACATCCCAGTTTTATCCGAATTGTCCCTCGTGACAGCAGGGATGTATCGATTCTGAAGGGATTAGAGCCACAATGGGAGGTGCCTTTTCAGGTGTTACTCACTACCTCCACTGCAGCCAAGGTTGAGGGGGAAAGTGCCTGGGTTCACTTGCATCACTGCAAGCTCACCACCCTCTAACGAACATATTTTACTTGTTATTCTAATTCCTGTTTCTGTTCCAGGCTTCCTCTTCTCCAGAGCTAAACAAGGCCGTTGGCATCCTAATTGGAACGTGGACCAGTTTGAACTTTTACCCGTAGTGATAGACAGCCAGCTACACCGACGGTGACCTGAGAAGAGAGACGGGAAAACTGAACTCTTTTAATCAGCAAAATAATTGGACTATTTATCTGAATCCTGAGCCATAAGATGAAACTGTGTCTGTATGCCACAGTCTGTATAATAGTGTTGATATATGACAGTTTCGGCGCATGGGAGGGGAGACAAAGAAGAGAGCTCCATGTAAACACCTTTTTATACATGTCTTATGTTTATGCGTAAAATGGGAACTTTTCTAGATGTTGGGTGTGTTCACATATCCCTATACATTTCCTTATACATTCCAAAGGGGGAATTCCTTTGCGCCCCGTTCCACTAACCCTAACTGAGACTGTCAGACGGATTCAGAGCCAAATTATCACGAGAGGAGGAGGGCCAATACAAATACGAGAGGGGAAAGGCGGGTCAAAAGAGATATCACAGAGATCATGAGGAGTATCATACCGTTACCACATGAACGACCACGTGGAGGTCACCAAGTGGGAGAGTGCTGGAGATCCCATTAGTCAGACATTCCAGTGATGGTGCCAACCAATATACAACCGTGAAAAGGAACCCCCATTCATAGCCCTGACCAATACATCAGGGATTGGGAGGCCAACCGGGGACATATGTCTAACCCGAAATGACACCAGTAACAAGCGACATATTGTAGGGTACAGCAGTTGCTCACACAGTCTCAACCTCACCACAGGTGCACGAGTCACCATCCACTCTCACGATCCGAATCCTTGGTTGCCTAGGCGATGGACAGGGTCCTGCTATCTGGGATATGTGGTGCCATTTGTGCGGCAAGTACGTACTCTGGCGGAAGCACATGCCTCCAGCCGATCGCGATAAGACGTCTCATGGATGAAGTACAGTACCCAGAGACGATATTGGAACAGATAGCTAACAATACTGCTGAAGCTCTGGAGGGCATCACAGCTGAAATTGTAACAATAAGGAACGTAGCATTACAAAACCGAATGGCCCTCAATTACCTGTTAGCTGAGAAAGGGGGAACGTGTGCCCTGATAGGATCTGAATGTTGCATTTACATTCCTGATAGTTCAGAAAACATAACCAATCTCGCTGATCACATAAGAAGGGAGGTGAAGAAGTTATCCACACCAGCAGAAGGATCTAGCTGGTTTGATTGGCTATCAGGTGGATCTTGGAGATCCTATCTAATTGTTGGTTGCCTTAACCTTTGTTGTAAAGTAATGATGGCAAGGTTAGCAAACCCTCTTGTGGTCAAGGGCTCTCGAGTTATGATCCAACGAACTAAAGAACTACTCGACAATAACAACAATATGGATCAGGAAAGAGAGTGCAAACGGCTGAATGCGATACTCCTGGAATAGTCACCAGGGTTATCATGGAATGATAAAAGGGGGGAATGTGAATGTTTAAAAGTGTATAGAGACATTGATGTTGAGAACGTGGGAATTGTATCGGGACAGTATACGCTAACAAAGAATTCATGGTGGAATAGCCATGACATCTCAGACTCGAGACTGTGAAATGTTACAACACTAACACATATTGAAACAAAACCCACAGCTTGCAGAAAAACCTCAAGGTCTTATTAAATCATGTTATTAACCTGAAACATTAGCAGAAGGTCTTTGATTAAAATCAGACCATACTTAGGTCGGCTTATGAGTGGACAAAGGGAAAGAGAGATCAAAAGAGATAGACTGAACTAGGATGTCACTCTAGCCCTATCTTGTTATCTTTTGCCGAAAATGTAGAACCGTCGTCCATTTACAATGTAACGTCACTTTGTCCGTAGTTAGTGAGTGCGTTCTATCAGAGTTGCATTCCTTCTGTCTGATAAGGTCCCCGATCGGGATTTGCTTTTTAAATGAAAGCTTGCTTTGTTTAAAGCACAAACGGTATTCGTTTCAGTAATTTTGCTGAACCAGATTGAGGGAACAGAACCAGAGAGTCGAGATAAACTGGTCCTTTTCAGAATGGCAGGCAGTGACTACTGGAGTGCCGCAGGGCTCAGTGCTAGGACCCCAGATCTTTACAACAATAATTAATCATTTAGATGAAAGAATTGAGTGTAGTAATGTAAATGTAGATTCTTTTCTCTCAATCTGGTTTAGTGAAATCACTGACTCGAATACCGATTGTGCTTTTATTTAAAAAGCAAATCCCGAGCGGGGTCCTTATCAGACAGAAGTAATACTCTCTTGATAGAGCGTACACACTTCCTCCGGACAAGGTGACGTTACATTGTAAAGGGACGACGGTTAATCATTTTCGGCAAAAGATAACAAGATAGGGCTAGAGTGACATCCTAGTTCAGCCTATCCCTTTTGATCCCTCTTTCCCTTTGTCCACTCATAAGCCGACCTAAGTATGGTCTGATTTTAAACAATTACCTTCTATTAATGTTTCAGGTTAATAACATGATTTAATAAGACCTTGAGGTTTTTCTGCAAGCTGTGGGTTTTTTTTCAATATGTGTTAGTGTTGTAACATTTCGCAGTCTCGAGTCTGAGATGTCATGGCTATTCCTCCATGAATTCTTTGTTAGCGTATACTGTCCCTATACAATTCCTACGTTCTCAACTTCAATGTCTCTATACACTTTTAAACATTCACATTCCCCCTTTTATCATTCCTTGATAACCCTGGTGACTATTCCAGGAGGTTCGCATTCAGCCGTTAGCACTCTCTTTCCTGATCCATATTGTTGTTATTGTCGAGTAGTTCTTTAGTTCGTTGGATCATAACTCGGGAGTCCTTGACCAGAAGAGGGTTTGCTAACATTGCCATCATTACTTTACAACAAAAGTTAAGGCAACCAACAATTATATATAATCTCCAAGATCCATCTGATAGGCAATCAAACCAGCTAGATCCTTCTGCTGGTGTGGATAACTTCTTCACTTCCCTTCTTATGTGATCAGTAGATTGGTTATGTTTTCTGAACATATCAGGAATGTAAGTGCAACATTCAGATCCTATCAGGGCACACGTTCCCCATTTCTCAGCTAACAGGTAATCGATGGCCATTCGGTTTTGTAATGCTACGGTCCTTATTGCTACCATTTCAGCTGTGATGCCCTCCAGAGCTTCATTGTACTGTTAGCTATCTGTTCCAATATCGTCTCCAAGTTCTGTTCTTCATCCATGAGACGTTCTATCCTGATTGTATTGGCCCCCCTCCTCTCGTTATAGTTTGGCTCTGAATCCATCTGACAGTCTCAGTTAGGGTTAGTGGAACGGGGCGCAAAGGAATTCACCCTTTGGAATGTATAAGGAAATGTATAGGGATATGTGAACACACCCAACATCTAAAAAAGTTCCCATTTTGCGCATAAATATAAGACATGTACAAATAGGTGTTTACATGGAGCTCTCGTCTCTGTCTCCCCTCCCATGCGCCGAAACTGTCATATATCAACACTAATATACAGACTGTGGCATACAGACACAGTTTCATCTTATGGCTCAGGATTCAGATAAATAGTCCAATTATTTTGCTGATTAAAATAGTTCAGTTGTCCCGTCTCTCTTCTCAGGTCACCGTCGGTGTAGCTGGCTGTCTATCACTCCGGGTAAAAGTTCAAACTGGTCCATGTTCCAATTAGGATGCCAACGGCCTTGTTCAGCTATGGATAAGAGGACGTCTGGACAGAAACAGGAGTTAGAATAACCAGTAAAATAGGTTCGTTAGAGGGTGGTGAGCTTGCAGTGATGCAGGTGAACCCAGGCACTTTTCCCCTCAACCTTGGCTGCAGTGGGGGTAGTGAGTAACACCTGAAAAGGTCCCTCCCATTGTGGCTCTAATCACTTCCGAATCCATACTTCCCTGGTGCCACGAGGGACAATTCGGGTAAAACTGGGAGGTCGAGGTGAGCATCTTGAACCTGGTTATGAACGAGTGGCAGAGCCTGAGTCAGAGAAAGAACATAGGTGATCATCAGTCGAGCTGAGATACCATATCTAGGAACAATTTCCCTCATTAATACCTTAACAACAGTTTGAGCCTTATTGTCCAGGTTATGGTAGGCTTCAATCCATCTGCTAAATACATCTACTATTACTAACACATATTAGTAACAGTGAACTTTTTTGCAACTCAATGTAGTCCAACTGAAATGTCTCAAAGGGACCTTCGGGTAAGGGCGTTTTACCCCAATCCCAGGGGATAACCTTCCCTGGATTATGTTGCTGGCAAACCAGGCAACGACTACTGATGTTCTGTGCGAGCACCTGGAGTCTACATTGCGACCAATTAGCAAAAAGTGTGTCATTCGTGGTCCTTGCTCCACAATGAGTAGCAAAATGCATACATTCAATAACCCAGAGAGCCAACGCGTCAGACATGCAAGTCTGTTCCGCGGGAGTGGTCCAGAGTTCAGAAACATTGTCATAAGTACATCCATAATTTATCCACAACAGTTTATCTTTTTCAGGAGCGTCCTCCTATGCTTTAATAACATCTTGGATTGTTGGCATTGGTTTTTCCGAGGCTAACTTATCCTTCGCAGGATTTTTAGCCTGACTCATCATTTTGGGCACTACCATCTGTTGGTCACGAGAGGCCTGTTTAGCCCCATTGTCAGCATAGTGGTTCCCTATATCAACCGGGGATTTTCCGGTGATGTGGGCGGTACATTTAACAACGGCAATGTGCTTGGGGAGCATGAGGGCTTGCAACAAATCAGATACTAGTTGCTTATGGGATATCTCATTCCCCTGTGAGGTTAGGAATCCCCTATTTGTTCATTATTGTCCGAAATCATGGGCTACCCCAAAGGCACACCTAGAGTCGGTATAGATATTGACTTTGAGGTCTTTGGCCAAGATACGGGCTCGGGTGAGGGCGAATAGTTCAGCTTGTTGGGCAGAATCGGCGGTTTCAAAACCGACAGATTCCAAGACCTGATTCCCCTGGTTTAATATGGCGTATCCTGAGATTCGTGTACCTTCTGGATTAATAGAAGAACTTTCATCAACATACATAATACAGTCTGGATCTTCCATTGTTACATCAACTAAATCCTCCCTGACTGAGTTAGCTTCGTGAATTAAAGATAAACAGTCATGACTCGGTTCTTTCTCATCTTTGGGTGGCTTGGTCAGAAAACAGGCCGGATTAATGGCAGTACAGTGCCGAAAAGTCAGCCTTCGATTATTTAGTAGGTAGATCTCATATCTACTTTGCCCAGCCATGGTAAGATGATGAGTCTGCAGTTGATCCAAGAGGGCAGCTACGGAGTCAGAGGTATATACGACAATGTCCTTCTGGAGGGTAAGGTTGGCGGCAGATTGAAGGCTATTGTAGATGGCAGTTAATATTTGAGTACATACGGTGTGTCCCAAGGCAACAGGGTCTATTTTACAACAGTAGTAGGCAACAGGCCTATGCTTATCCCCGTGCTTCTGAGTTAAGACAGCAGTAGCACAGTCTTTCAGGAATGTAGGTACAGTTGAAGTGGCCGGCCCAAAGCCGGAGCTTGCAACAGAGCTGTGTTTAGTTCCTTAAAGGCTTGGACGTCTGCGGTTTCTATTTCAAAGCTGCCTTACTTATTTCTATACGGGGTGAGGTGCTTAGACATTAGGGCAACATTAGGGATCCAGGATCTGCAGTAATTGATCATCCCCAACCACTGTCACATTTGTTTAGCCGTGCTAGGGACTGGAAACTGGCAAATTGGTTCGACTCGGTATTGCCTGTGATTTCAGTGGGTACTGTCGGATAGAGGGCCAGTCCACATTGCCCTGCACTGGGATCTCAAACGGAATTTAACCCACTTGGGAGGGTTCCTCTGCCCACACATGAGGACCCACATAGTCAGGTATGTCAGAGCCAGTATGATGCTGAAGAGTCGTTAAGACCTTCTCGGGATCCCCGTGGAATTGGTCTGTTCGGCCATGTTTTGCAATTTGCACATCCCAGCTGGTAGGTTCAGCCTCGTCTGTAGCCTGGCGCAGCATAACTCCCAAATCTTTAGCGTGGTGGGGAGGTAATACTTCATGAGTAATATGTGGTGCCACCGTTGGGGGCTGTCCATTTCCACAAAATCTGCCTTCCCTTCCGGTTCAGTCAATCTAGCCCTTAATAGAATTTCCTTCACTTCCCCTTCGTGATCCTGATAAAGGTTCTGCAGGTCCTGATTCTTTCCACTGGGATCGTATGCTAGGGTCACGTGATAAGGTGCCTGCGGCAGGTCCAGAGACCACCACTGAGGGGTTCTAGTAGTATAATACTGCCGCTTAAGGGTTCCCTGTTTTACAATAATCCCTTCATCTCCACACTCCAAATGCTGCTGGAATTTGCAGAGGAGGTCTCTAGCCATCAAGTTACAGTCCAGATTGTTTGTGATAACAAATCGATATTGCACCAATTCTTCCTGGTAATCGATTTTAACCGGTTCTGACACCGGGAATGTAGAGACTTGTCCCAGGAATCCTGACAGTCCCTATGTTTCAGTGAAGGCGGGGAGTTTAAGCTTTGATTGTATAGAAGACATGAAGGCTCCCGTATCTATCAAGAAGGGTTGCCACTCATTCCGAATTTTTAACAATATCATCGGTTCGTAATCCGAGGAGGGTCCCTGCACAATCAAGCTACGTAGTCAAAACAAATAATCGGGGGGCGATTGGCCAAAGGGGTTGTTCTGGGAGAAGTTATTGTAAGATCCCCGCCCTCTTCCCCCATTGCCCCCCCCCCTCCTCTTCCTCCTCTTCCTTTTTCGTGCTGACGGGAGGGACAATTTATATTCCAATGTCCTTCTTGCCAACAAATAAAGCATCCATCTCGTCTTTCCCAGCCCCGACCTCTTCCCATACCAGGCCGGGGACAGTAGAGCGGTCCGTAATTAGCAGGGCCCGGGCCATTTGGGTGTTTAGTATAACCGTATCCCTGTTTATCCATCTAACACTGCACACAACACTGCAGTTCCATCTGGTAACCCCTTGGGTCGGGTTTTGGTCCTTCCACCCGAGGCGGCTCTTCCTTTCTAGTTACGTATTCAGTCTTGACCCGGGTTGGGGGCGCACCTCCCCCCTCTCCTTTCTTTGCCAGCCAGGTTAGATGTTAATAGGTTCTATCCCTTGGCTGGACTATCTAGAACTAAGGATCATAATCACAGGATAAGAGGGTGGCCATTTAGGTCTGATATAAGGAGAAATGTCTTCACTCAGAAGAGTGTGAATCTATGCAATTCTGTGCAATAGAGGGTCAGGATGGTCAGTAGATTAGGACATTTAAAACAGAGTGCGATAGTATTTTGAGCATAATGGGAATGAAAGAATATAGGGATAGAACATAAAACTGGAGCAGGCTCGAGGGCCCTAACGGCAAAGACCAGCCATAATCTTATTGAGCAGCGGAGCAGGCCAGAGGGCACGATGGCCACTGTTACTCCTTTTCTTATGTGCTTATTAGTGGAAAAGATTTATCTCTATATTCATTTTAGCATTTTAAGCTCATCGTTCTATTCACCCCTAAAACTGCCATACTCATTGAAATAAACAATTTTTTTAGGGATATGCTATATAACCTTTCCTCACAATATAACCCACGAAGGCCCGCTAACATTCTGGTGAATCCTTGGTGCAGCTGCATTGAAGGCCAATATATTCTTCCTGAGGTGCGGTGCCCAAATCTGAACTAGTTATCCATTCGGCAAAAGACCAAGCTTCTGAACAGATTGAGACAGGCGACGGGGAGGCGAAAGGAGATGGTGGTGGGGAATGAAGACGATAGTTTAATCCTTCCCAAAGTGTAACTGTGTTATTTTGCGGCTTATCAAAGAATGGACATCGGAGAAACAGATTGATCACGCAGGCAGTGCAGGTGGAGATAAATCAGAGGGTTTCAGGCTAAAGTGGTAAAGTTCCACACTGACTCTAATCATGCTAGACTGAGTGTAACTGCGCTGAACTGGACGTCACCACATGGAAAGTAAGCGTGTTAAAATGCACCTCCCGACACTAAATATAGCCGTGCCCATCTGGACCTCGCCAGACTGAAGGTAACAGTGCTGAACGGGATCTGACAACACTGAACGAAACCATGTTGAACGGGACTTGCCCACACTGAGTGTAACCGTGCTGAACTGGACATGTCCACAATGACTATAACCGTGCTGAACGAGACCTGAAAACACTGAACGCAACCGTGCTGAACTGGACCTGTCCACAATGATTATAACGGTGCTAAACGAGACCTGACCACATTGAACGCAACCATGCTGAACTGGACCTGTTCACACTGAGTGCAAGCTTTCTTTACGGACCTGCCCACATTGTGTTCTACGGTGTTCAACTGGACCTGACCAAGCTGAACACAACCTTGCTAACCTGGACCTGTCCACGCTCAGTGTAATCGTGTTGACCTGGACCTGTCCATGCTGACTGTAACCTATCTGAACTGGACCTGTCCACACTCAGTGCTACCGTGTGGAACTGGACTTGTGCACACAAGGTTTAACCTTGCTGAACTGTACCTGCCACACTGAGTGTTACCGTGCTGACCTTGACCTTTCAACATTGAGTGTAAAAGTGTTGAACTGGACCTACCCACACTGAGCTTAACCGCGCTCAACTGGAAGTTTCCACACTGAGTGTAACCGTGCTGAACTTGACCCTTCCTCATTGAGTGTAACCGTGCTGAACTGGACCTGTCCACAATGACTGTAACCACGCTTAACTGGACCTGTCCACATTGAGTGTAACTGCACTGAACTGGACCTGTCCACATTGAGTGTAACCGTCCTGGGCTGGACCTGTCCACAATGAGTATAACCGTGCTGAACGAGACGTGACCACACTAAACGCAACCATACAGAACTGGACCTGTTTACACTGAGTGCAACCTTCTTTAACTGACCAGGCCAAATTGTGTCCTACGGTTCTGAATTGGATCTGACCACACAGAACGTAACCGTGCTGAACTGGACCTGGCAAACTGAGTATAACCGTGCTGACCAGAACCTATCCTCACTGAGTGTAACCGCGCTGAACTGGACTTTCCTGCACTGAGTGTATCCGTGCTGAATTGAACCTGTTCACATTGAGTGTAACCGTGCTGAGCTTGACATATCCACTTTGAAAGTAACCATGCTGAAGTGGACCTGTCCACACTGAATGTAACCTTGCTGAACTGGACCTGTCTGCACTGAGTATAAGTGTGCTGAACTGGACCTGTCCACAATGAGTATAACCGTGCTGAACGAGTCCTGACCACATTGAACGCAACTATTCTGAACTGGACATGTTCACAGTGAGTGCAACCTTCCTTAACGGACCTGCCCACATTGTGTCCTACGGTGCTGAACTGGACCTGACCACACTGAATGTAACCGCTCTGAACTGGACTTGCAACACTCAGTCTAACCATGTTGACCAAGACCTGTCCAAACTGAGTTTAACCGTGCTGAAGTGGACCTGTCCACACTAAGTGTAACCGTGCTGAACTGGACCTGCCACACTGAGTGCAACCGTGCTCATCAGGACCTGTCCATTCTGAGTATAACCGTGTTGACCTTGGCCTTTCCACATTGAGTGTAAACGTGCTGAACTGGACCTGTCCACATTGAGTGCAACCATGCTGAACTGAACTTGTCCACACTGAGTGTAATCTTGCTGAACTGGACCTCTATGCAATGAGTCTGACCGTGCTGAACTGGACCTGTTTACACTGAGTGTAACCGCGCTGAACTGGACCTTTCCACACTGAGTGTAACCGCGCTGAACTGGAGCTTCCACACTGAGAGTAAATGTGCAGAACTGGACCTGTCCACACTGAGTGTAACCGTGCAGAACAGGACCTGCCGACATTGCGAGTAACCAAGCTGAACTGGACCTGCCGCAATGAGTGTGAGTTTGCTGACCTGGACCTGTCACACTGAGTGTAACCATGGTGACCTGGACCTGCCCACACTGAGTGTAATCTTGCTGACCTGGAACTGTCCCAATTGAGTGTAACCGTGCTAACCTGGACCTGTCAACACTGAGTGTAAATGTGCTGAACTAGAACTGCCCATAATGAGCGCAACTCTGCTGGCCTGGACCTG
This sequence comes from Pristiophorus japonicus, assembly GCF_044704955.1. Lineage (NCBI taxonomy): Eukaryota > Metazoa > Chordata > Chondrichthyes > Pristiophoridae > Pristiophorus > Pristiophorus japonicus. The sequence goes on along the minus strand of NW_027252668.1, from coordinate 8,886,431 downwards.
CCAACACTGAGTGTAACCGTGCTGAACTGGATCTGTTCACACAGAGTGTAACTGTGTGTTGTGGAAAAATATTTCCGATACTGTAAAATATATAAAGAGAGGTTTATTAAAATGGAGACAAAGCTTTGGGAGAAGTGTTAAAAACCCCTCTCTTTGAACCATCTTCTCAAATTGGTATCTGCAGTGAAGTCCTTTTATCTTTCAAATTAAGTCACTTTACAACACATGCTTTTGCACTACAAAGCTTTGACTATCGAAGGCTACGATTTTGATATAACCCATCCTGCATTGTGACAGGGCAGTATAAACAAGTGCAGGCTTTTGACACCGGTATAAACAAAGATACCTCGCACTTAACTCTCCAGTGTTCATTATCTCACTTTCCTATCTCCAGCATAATGCATCAGTATTGTCCCTTACAAAATTCATTTAAAGGGAAAAATAAAACAAATGTTTGGTCCCGTATACAATCAAGTATATGTCCAAAAATCCGCTCCATCAATATTCCTCTTTTTGGTCCTGGAGGATATTTACGAAATGCCTATGATCACAATGATAGTAGTATATATTCGTCCTTTGGGGTATGTTACTTCCCTGATGTTTCGTATATCCACCTTGCCTGTAGCTCTAGGCTACCCTTAAAAGATAGTGGTCTGTGTCATTGTTGTCTGTTTCTTCATCCTTGGTGTCTTCAGGTATTTCCATCAGATGTGCTTCTTCTTCGGCGAATACACTGGCTGCTGGCATCAGTCGAGCCATCATAACTTTACAGCAGATATTAAAACACCCGATAATCAGACAGCAAGTAATTATTATTACAACCAGAATAATTACTCCATGCAAAAGATAGGGCACCCAGGATCACCCTATCAGCCAGTCAAACCAGCCAGATCCTCCTGCTGTTATGGATAACTTATTTATCTCCCTTCTTATGTGATCAGGGAGGTTGGTCATGTTTTCTGAATTATCGGGAATGTAAGTGCAATATTCAGCTCCAATTAAGGCACATGTGCCCCCATTTTGTGCTAGTATATAATCGAGAGCCATTCGGTTCTGGAGTACCATTGTGCGTATGGCTAACATTTCAGACGTTATGCCCTCTATTGCTTCAGCAGTGTCGTTAACTATCTGTTCCAGTACCCTCTCTAGGTTACGTAATTCATCCATGGTGCATCCTATCCCGAATGGGAGCATCATGACCCCAAATAGCCTCTCTACCGGGGTAAGATCTCGTCTTAGTCGACCTGATGTCTGTACTTCTGCTAAAGTACGTACCCGTCTGACAAAAGAGACCACATATACCAAATAACAGGACGCCCTCCAGTTCTGAGGCAACCAGGGGTAGGCCTTATGCCCACATACAAAATAAGTTCCATTGTATGCTGTTAGATTCGATCCCAATCTCTCTCTCAGCCCCCGTCGCCACCTAAACTTAGGGTCCCAGTCCTGGCTACTTGTCTGATTCTTCAAACTCTCTATTTCAAAGAACCCCTGGTTTGTTGTTTCGCTGGCTATTATGTTCCACCTGGTGAGGTTAAAGTATTGCGTACAATTGCTATATTCTGCTACACAACCTGTTTCCTCACCAGTCAGATCTCTAGTGAAGCAAATGTCAGCAGTGGGCCTTCCAACTCCTGAGGTGTTGGTCAAAACCAGGAACGGGGGTCGTACCGACCGATTCCGGCTGGTACCATCCGTCAAATGCATCCAAAAGGTAACCCCCCGATCTCCACGATTCTTTATTCCCACTCTGGTTCCAATTATCGTTTACTTCCCCTGTACCATTTTGTCGCATTACCCACTCCGCTACTTCCGAGATGTTAAGGGAGATTGACCTCAAAGGGCTGCCTCCTTTGCTATGTATGGGGATGTGCGAACATACCCAGCAACTGGAAAAGTTCTCATTTTGCTTATAAACATAAGGCATGGACAAAAAGGTATTCACATGTAACTCTCGTTTCGGTCTAGCTAGCAGGCTGGACCTAACACGAACTATGATAATCGCACCGATCGCAATATATAGTTGCATCATCTTATTACTCTATATTTAACAAATAGCCAAAGGAAAATGGCCGTATGGCTTGCTTGAAGAATCTCTCGCTGTCAATCTGTAAATAGACAAACAACAACAACTAATACGTGTGCTAAACGGCTGGATCAAAATCCTTAAGCTTGGTCCAATGCTTCCATTGTCCGTTCCCTTTAACATTGATGCAAGCACAAGTGTCCCTGCTGATTATAACCTCATGCGGTCCTATCCATTTTTGAGGCAAACCCCGGTTTTCCCGGGAGGACCCTTACCATAATGCGACTTCCCGCCAACGGGACTTCAGGGAGCTTTGTAAGCTCTGCTTCAGCGGCTCTTTCTTCCTGATTGTCCCGAACTAATTTACGCATCCCTTTTAATTGAGTACTTAGTTCCGAAACATACCGTTTTATTTTGTTTTTTAATGGGCCTACATCAGCCCCCCCTGTTATGATGTTCTCTGGTAGTTGCATCGCCCTTCCTGTCATTAGTTCATAAGGAGTTAATCCGGTTGTCCGGTTTGTCGTGGCTCTTAACTTCATCAATATAATCGGTAATACTTCTGTCCACGTTTTTCCTGACGTTTGCATGGCCTTTGCCAGGGCGTTCTTAAGGGTATGGTTCATGCGCTCTACCATCCCAGAACTCTGCAGGTGTTAGAGGATGTGAAACTTTTGTTTTATGCCCATCAGCTGGCATATTGTTTTTACAATTTTTCCGGTGAAGTGGGTGCCTTGGTCGGAATCTATTTGAAGAGGCACTCCCCATCGGGGAATCACCTGCTCCATCAATATCCTTGCCACTGTTGAGGCAGTGCAATCACGTGTGGGGAAAGCTTCCACCCACCGGGTAAATTGATCTATAATTACTAGGCACTATCTTTTTCGATGGGATGGGGGTAAAGGACCTGTGAAATCAATTTGTACGTGTTCCCATGGGCCCCGTGAACGGGGCTGGTGTCCCATTTTAATTTTAATGGGCCTGCCTTGATTATATTGTGCGCACGTAACGCATCGATGGCAATATTTGGCGATATCTCTCCCCATCCCTTTCCACCACCAATCTCTCCCAAGACTCCCGGTCATGGCCTCTCGTCCTGAATGAGACAGGCCATGATGCAACTCTAATAAGGTATTCTGTATGCATTCAGGCACCATTACCTTGTCGTTTCGTCTCCAAACGTTATCCTTCCCTTGCGTTGCGCCCTGCTTTGTCCACATACCTATTTCCTCCTCAGAAGTGTCCTGGTATAGTTTCTCAATACTTATCTGTTCGTCTCGGGCCCCAGCGGCACTGACTTAATTTTAATAATTTAAAATCATTATCAATGGAGAGTGTTTTTTTTACCTCTTCAAATTCTTTTTTTTCAATTAAACCAATATCTTTTTCACAGCTGATATCAACTGGTATTTAGTAAGTTATGTAATTATCCATCGCAAACACCCCTTCTACCCCATGCTGTCATATAATCGTATACTACCCCGAATGCCTATCTACTGTCCGTATAGATATTAACAATCTTATTTTCCGATAATTCCAGTGCCCGGGTGAGGGCTACCAGTTCTGCCACTTGAGCTGACGGCCCCCAATTAAATCGCCCTGATTCAACTGTCTCTAGATCCTGGTTAACTACGGCCCATCCGGTATGAGGTAGTCCCTCTACATATTTCCGTGAGCCGTCCACAAACAAGGTGTGTTCTGCGGTTTGAAGGGGGGCCGTCTTTTATTCTATCCTCTTCCATATCCTCACATACCTCTTCGCAAAAGTCGAGCTCCCCTTCACCCATCATACATTCTGCGGGATTGTTTCCTACATCCCTAATTATGGTTTCCGTTTTGTTGGGTGTTAAGAGGACTGCTTCCCGTATTGTCCGTCTCATATTAGATTCGGTTCTCAGTTTTCCTGTGTTTAACATTTCTACCAATGTGTGTTTAGTGTGGAGAATTATGTTTCCAGTCATCACCACAAGCTCGCTTAATTTTTACCGCCCAAGCTGCGCAATCTAGTGCGGCTATACATCTGGATAACCCAGTCACCACCGGGGTTTCGGTGGTAGAGTAATAGACTATAGGTCTCCTTTTTTCCCCGTGATCTTGGGTGGCCACAGCCATATAGAACCCAGCTTCATTGTTACAGTGGATGTGGAAATCCTTACCCATGTCAGGCACTCCCAATCCAGGTGCGGAGACTAGTTCTGACTTGAGTTTACTATGTGCCTGTTCTTGTTCAGGGCCCCACTCTATGAGGTCTAGGACCGGTTCCCCCTTTCACTAATCTTTGTATTGTCTCAGCAATTTTTGCAAAATCAGGGATAAAGTTCCGGCTGTAATTAAAGAGGCCCAGTACTTTCCTCACCCCCCTTACCGTTCCTGGTCTAGGCATGTCCTTGACAGCCTTTTTCCTATCCGAGGGCATTTCTTTCAGCCCCTTGAGAGGCAGTACCCTAGGTACAGGACATGGGATTTCCCTACCTGGGCCTTTTTGGGGAGTTAGTGGTGCTAACTGTTTCTTTTAAGATTCCCTTTTCCACTAGCCCTTTTACTATTTCTACAACCGTTGTTCTAGGTTCAGGTCTAATAGGGTATTGTGGCAAGTCCCCCTTTTCTGCCCTCCTCCTGTTCCCGTAGCAGAGTCCTTTTCCTGTTTTATATTTTTCTTTTCCAAACTGCTGAAGCTTACTGTTTTAGCCATTTTCAAAAGTCCCTTTTACACCTTCACAGAAAGCTCACCACTCGCCCAGGATTTTGACCTGATCCCTGAAGTATTTCTAAATTTAAAACTCTTTTTTATTACTGAGCTAGAAGCTTTCGTGTCAAGATTTTACACAAACGAAAATGGGAGTGTTTTAAAAGGCATTCTTTACCTCATTCCTAGACTATATTTATGTCTTTCAACCCAATTGCATGTTTTCTTTCGACAAGTAAGTGAGCGTGTCAAATTCTTTTTTTTTCACTAGCAGGACAATGTATTTTTTTATCTTTTACTCAACAAAACTATCCTTTGTGCATTTCCCAGCTCCGTAACTTATCATCCGTAACTTATCATCCACACCTTCGTTTCTAACTTAAAATGTAATACCATAAGGTTCACAGTTCCTTAAACTTCCCACATACAGGACAACACTACGAAGGGTTAAAAAAAAAACATTTCACTCTGTTTGGAAAGAGTGGTGGAGCTAAAACAGGCAGGCAACTCAACACCTTCTTAAAACAGGCTATCATTCATTCCACAGTCAAAATTACTCGAGTAATCTCTTCATTCAAAATAGACACTCACAAAACTCTCTGTTCATTCAACAAAGCTTATGTCTGGATCCATATGTCACTTAAGATAGTCACAATCAGCTTTTTTTATGCCATTACATAATTATGCAAGTTACAATTAATGATAGGAATTAATGAATGACCCGGGCAGCCCGCGTTTTACATTCCCTTCCTTACCTTCCATGTTCGCCAGTCTCGGAGGTTTCCCTTTGTTTCTGTAATACTCACGGCCAGGACTACTCTGTGGAGACCCTTTGCCATCGCAACAAAGCTAGCGTGTTTCCTTACCACCGGAGCTTTCGGCTCTAGGTTGGATCGATCAGTTCCCTTCCGCACCGACCTTATTTACGAAGAGACAACTCAAACTGGTTAGTCAGCCTCTTACAGCTATCTGTTTACTCGAATGTTATACACTATCTCGTCGTGCCCGTACACCTCTCTTTTCAGTCTCTAACACCAGATTCCAGATACTGTCTTAAGTGATCACGTCTGATCAGACAGTATCCTGTCATGACGCCATTTAGTTGTGGCAAAATATTTCCGAGACTGTATAATATATAAAGAGAGGTTTATTAAATCGGAGACAAAGCTTTGGGAGAAGATGGTTCAAAGACAGCGGTCTTCAACACTTCTCCCAAAGCTTTGTCTCCGATTTAATAAACCGCTCTTTATATATTATACAGTCTCGGAGATATATTTCCACAATACCGTGCTTAACTTGACCTTCCACAGTGACCCTGCTAATCTGGACAAGTCCGCACTGAAAGTAACCGTGCTGACCTAGACCTTCCCACATTGAGGGTAACCGTGCTGAACTGGACCTGTCCACACTGAGTGTAACCGTGTTGAACTGGACCTGTCCACCCTGAGTGCAACCGTACTGAACTGGACCTGTTAAAACTGAGTGCAACCGTGCTGAACTGGACCTGATTACACTGAGTGTAACCGTGCTGAACTGGACCAGTTTACACTGAGTGTTACTGTTCTGAATGGGACCTGTCGTCACTGAGTGTAACCGTGCTCGAATTCACCTGTCCTCACTGAGTGTAATTGTGCTGAACTGGCCCTGTCCACACTGAGTGTAACAGCGATGAACTGGACCTGTCCTCACTGAGTGCAACCTTGCTGAACTGGACCTGGACACACTGAGTCTAACCGTGCTGAACTGGACCTGTTTAAACTGAGTGTAACCGTACTGAACTGAACTTGTCCACACTGAGTGTAACCGCATTTAACTGGATTTTTCCACAATGAGTGTAACCGTGCTGACCTTGACCTTTCCACATTGAGTGCAACCGTGCTGAACTGGACCTGCCCACATTGAGTGTAACCGCACTGAAATGGACCGGTCCACACTGAGTGTAATCGTGCTGAACTAGACATGTCTATAATGAGCGCAACTGTGCTGGCATGGACATGCCCACCCTGAGTGTAACGTTGCTCACCTGGACCTGTCCACATTGAGTGTAACCGTGCTCAACTGGATCTGTCCTCACTGAGTGCAACTGTGCTGAACTGGACCTGTTTACACTGAGTGTAACCGTGCTGAGCTGGACTTGTTTACACTGAGTGCAACCGTGCTGAATTGGACCTGTCGTCACTGAGTGTAACTGCGCTGAACTGGAACTATCCACACTGAGTGTAACCATGCTGAACTGGACCTGTCCACACTGAGTGTAACCGTGGGACCAGTCCTCACTGACTGTAACTGTGCTGAACTGGACCTGTCCTCACTGAGTGTAACGGTACAGGACTGGACCTATTTACACTGAGTGTAACCATGCTGAATTGGAACTGCCGTCACTGAGTGGAGCCGAGCTGAACTGGACTTTTCCACACTGAGTGTAACCGTGCTGAACTGGACCTCCCCACATTAAGTGTAACCGCACTGAACTGGGCCTGCTCATATTGAGTGTAACCGCGCTGAACTGGACCTGTCCACATTGAGTGTAACTGTGCTGAACTGGATTTTCCACATTGAGTGTAACCTTGCTGAACTGGATCTGCCCACATTGAGTGTAAGCACGCTGAACTGGACCTGTCCACACTGAGTGTTACCGTGCTGAACTGTACCTGTCCACATTGAGTGTAACCGTGCTGAACTTGACCTGTCCTCACTTTCTGCAACTGTGCTGAACTGCATCTGTCCTCACTGAGTTTAACCGTGCTGAACTGGACCTGTCCACACTGATTGTAACTGCGCTGAACTGGACCTGTTTAAACTGATTATAACCGCGCTGAACTGGACCTTTCCACACTGAGTGTAACCGTGCTGGACTGGACGCGACCACACTGATGTAGCCGCGCTGAACTGGACTGGCCACAGTGACTGTAACCGTGTTGAACTGGACCTGCCCACACTGAGTGTAACCGCGCTGAACTGGACCTGTCCACACTGAGTGTAACCGTGCTGAACTGAACCTGTCCACACTGAGTCTAGCCACGCTGAACTGGACCTTGCCACAGTGAGTGTAACCGTGCTGAACTGGACCTGTCCTCACTGACTGTAACCATGCCGAAGTGGACCTGTCCACACTGAGTGTAACCGTGCTGAACTTGACCTATCGACATTGAGAGTAACCGTGCTGAACTGGACCTGTCCACACTGAGTTTAACCGTGTTGAACTGGACCTGTCCACACTGAGTGTAACCGTGCTGACCAGGACATGTCCACAGAGTGTAACCGTGCTGAACTGGACCAGACCACACTGAGTGTAACCGCGCTGAACATGGAACTAACCACACTGAGTGTAACCATGCTGAACTGGACCTCTCCTTACTGAGTGTAACCTTGCGTAACTCTACCTGTGCACACTGAGTGTAACCGTGCTGACCAGGACATGTCCACACAGAGTGTAACCGTGCTGAACTGGACCCGACCACACTGAGTGTAACCGCGCTGAACATGGAACTAACCACACTGAGTGTAACCATGCCGAACTGGACCTCTCCTCACTGAGTGTAACCGTGCTGGACTGGACCTATTTACACTGATTGTAACCATGCTGAATTGGAACTGCCGTCACTGAGTGGAACCGAGCTGAACTGGACTTTTCCACACTGAGTGTAACCGTGCTGAACTGGACCTGCCCATATTAACTGTAACCGGGCTGAACTGGACCTGTCCACATTGAGTGTAACTGCGCTGAACTGGACTTTTCCACACTGAGTGTAACTGTGCTGAACTGTACCTGTCCACATTGAGTGTAACCGTGCTGAACTGGGCCTGTACTTACTGAGTGTAATCGTGCTGAACAGGAGCTGCCCACATTGAGTGTAACTGCGCTGAATTGGATCTCTCCTCACTGAGTGTAACCTTGCTGAAGTGGACCTGTATACAGAGTCTAACCGTGCTGAACTGGACCTGTTTAAACTGAGTATAACCGCGCTGAACTGGACCTTTGCACACTGAGTATAACCGTGCTGGACAGGACGTGACCACACTGATGTAGCCGCGCTGAACTGGACCTGGCCACAGTGACTGTAACCGTGTTGAACTGGACCTGTCCACACTGAGTGTAACCGTGCTGAACTGGACCTGTCCACACTGAGCGTAACCGTGTTGAACTGAACCTGTCCACATTGAGTCTAGCCACGCTGAACTGGACCTTGCCACAGTGAGTGTAACCATGCTGAACTGGACCTGTCCTCACTGACTGTAACCATGCTGAAGTGGACCTGTCCACATTGAGTGTAACCGTGCTGAACTTGACGTGTCGACATTGAGAGTAACCGTGCTGCACTGGACCTGTCCACACTGAGTTTAACTGTCTTGAACTAGACCTGTCCACACTGAGTGTAACCTTGCGTAACTCTACCTGCGTACACTGAGTGTAACTGTGCTGACCTGGAGATGTCCACACAGAGTGTAACCGTGCTGAACTGGACCCGACCACACTGAATGTAACCGTGCTGAACTTGACCTGTCCACACTGAATACACAGACTCCTGGGTGAAAGAGGGTGTACAGACCATGTGGTATCTGGAGCAAGCTTCTTTGACACGGGCTCGCCGGACACGGGCTGGATAATGTCAGGGACAGGAACCTGGCTGTATTTTTCGTCTGCCAGAGCAGAGTTTCTCTTGTCAGTTACACGTTCTGCTGAAAACTATTAAATCAGCATTCATGGATTTAAACCCGCGAATTCCTCGTGTACACAGTTCAGTCTCACCATGGCAACAGAATATTGAGATTATTATATTTTTCAAGAATTGTCATGCTGTAATCTGTGCATCCTTCACTTTATTCCCGTATCAGAAATGTTTGAAGACATTCCTTTCCAACAAAACATAAACACGATGCTGATAGCGGCTGCACTAATCTGTTTGTTTCAATTTGTTTAATTATTATAAAAGATCAGGCCATGTGGTGATATCCCTGAAGCCCATAATCAGGTATAAATGTGACAATCTCTGATTGTAGTGCAGGACAGGCTCGGAGCTTCTGATAGAAATGCACGGAGTACCAAAAGGTCTGGTGTTTGCCATTTACTATCCCTTCATTGCAGCTATCGGGGTTCCAGGTAAAGTACTTCAGTTAATTATTAGTTACCAGAAACAATAGTTAACTATATCACTGACCTTATTTCTGCCAATGCTTCTCACCTTTCAATTGGTTCTTTCTGACGTTGTAAGATCTATGTTACCCCGTTTAATGGAATCATTTATTTACTTTAACGGAATCGCTACCTAATTTGAGTGTCTGATTCTTCATTATTTGTTTTAATATGTTTTCCAGAGAGCCACTTCTTCAATGGTATCACTTTATTAGCTCAGAGTGATGTTTGGTTGAGTTTGAACAATATATGTCACTGCACTGTGACTGGTATCACATTCTTATAACTGTGTACATATATGTCCTATTGTGTGATTGGAACTTCACTGTGAATTGGTATAATCACACCAGTATAACCATGTTCATTGTATTTACTATTGGGTTATTGTTATTGCTCTGTTAGTGGTATCACACCATAATAATTATGTGCACATATTTCCTTTTGTGTTTTTGGTAATTCATCTTCTAAAGCAGTCCCTCGGACTCAAGGATGAATTAATTGTAAGTTTTTGTGTCGCACTAGAACAACTGTAACTATATTTCTTATTGTGTTATTAGTATTTCACTGTACGTGGTTTTATCGCACTATTATAACTGTGCACATATATTTCCTATTGTGTTGTTGGTATTTCACTGTGAGTGGAATTATCACGCATGTATAACCGTGCCCATATATTTGCTGGTAGTTCTTGCAATTCGGTGTACTGCATTCGATGGTCATGATGCGGTCTTAGCTGTATTAGGGAGATCAAACGCTGGTTGGTTGATCGCTTTGCTGAACACCTTCATTCAGTCGCACGTATGACACTGAGCTTCTGCTCGTCTATCGGTTTGATACTCCACCCCATTCCCACCATGATCTCTCGGTACTAGGCCTCCTGCCCTGTTCTAATGACGCTCAAAGGAAATTCTCGGAACATCAAAATCGTCTTTCGCAAAGGTAATTTACAAAGTTCCGTACTCAACATTGAAATCAACAATTTCAGAACATAACCACCATTTTTCTGACACCAGTTGTTGGTAATAATTGTGCTGTGGTCATTTACACCTCCGCTAGACCCATCTTTTGTTTATTTTTCTTGTCACATTAGCATCCCTAGTTATCTTGCACCTTCATCCTTTTTGTCATTTAACCACTGCTGCCATCTACCCATTCATTGATCTTCCCTTTTTTCTTTCCTCCTCTCGACGCATTTCCCTGCCTCTGCACTTGCATATCGATTGTTATCCAGTTCACAACAGAGTCCATCGACATCACATGTTAACCGTTTCTCTTTCCACAGACGCTGCCTGATCTGCAGAGTAATTCCAGCACTTGGTTTTTATTTCAAATTTCCAGCATCCGCAACATTTTGCTTTTTTACATGTATTTCCTATTATGTTATTGTTGCTGTACTGAGAATCGTATTGTCAACAGCTACAATGTGCTCCTTGAAAGTGGAACAATGCTGCACTGGAGCGTATTCCAACACATTTTTACAACTAACCAAATTAAGAGATATCACCTCACCAGATGTTTGGGCAAATAGATAACTAATGAGCAGCTTATAAAAGGAGGAAGTCGATGCAAAGATCTCGTAGTGAAGAAGGGCTGAAGAAAGTTGGAGAGATTGGAAGCTATGGAGAGCTTTGCAAACATCTGTGAGCATTTTAATTTTGAGACGTTGCTAGACCAGGAGCTAATGTAGGTCAGCGAGCACAGTTGTGATGGGTGAAAGGGTCTTAGTGCGACTGAGGATTTGGGCGGCAGAGTTTTGAATGAGCTCAAGTTCATGGAGGGTGGACAGTGGAAAGCCGGCCAAGAGAGTATTGGAATAGTCACATCGAGAGAAAATAAACGCATGGATGAGGGTTTCAACAGCTGAATACCTCAGACAGGGAAGGAGACGGGCGATGCTACCGAGCTGGAAATAGATGGTCTTGGTGAGGGAGCGGACATGTGGTTTGAAACTCAATGCAGGTTCAAATAGGACACCAACCAGCGTACAGTTTGGTCACCCTCAGATAGTTGACAGGCAGCGGGAAGGTGTCGGTGGCTAAGCAACGGAGTTGGTGGCAGGGCATTTTCAGTCACCCACTGGACATAATCCGTTTTGAATGTATTCTGCGTATTTTTATTGCCTCTCCTTGATACCCTGTCAAATATCTTCTGTAATGCATTAATGAAATGTTATTTGTCTTGTCAATTGTTTTAGTTTCGATGTGTTCGATGCTTTAGTGTTCTCCATTATGATTCATAGAAACATAGAAACATAGAAAATAGGTGCAGCAGTAGGCCATTCGACCCTTCTAGCCTGCAGCGCCATTCAATGCATTCATGGCTGACCATGCAACTTCAGTACCCCATTTCTGCTTTGTCACCATACCCCTTGATCCCCCTAGTAGTAAGGACTTCATCTAACTCCTTTTTGAATATATTTAGTGACTTGGCCTTAGCAAATTTCTGTGGTAGAGAATTCCACAGGTTCACCACTCTCTGGGTGAAGAAATTCCTCCTCATCTCGGTCCTAAATGGATTACCCCTTATCTGTTGACTGTGTCCCCTGGACCTGGACTTCCCCAACATTGGGAACATGCTTCCTGCGTCTAACCTGTCCAACCCCGTCAGAATTTTAAACGTTTCTATGAGGTGCCCTCTCACTCTTGTGAACTCCAGTGAATACAAGCCCAGTTGATCCAGTCTTTCTTGATAGGTCAGTCCCGCCATCCCGGGAATCAGTCTGGTGAACCTTCGCTGCATTCCCACAATAGCAAGATTGTCCTTCCTCAGGTTAGGAGACCAAACCTGTACACAATACTCCAGGTGTTGCCTCACCACGGCCCTCTACAACTGTAGCAACAGCTCCCTGCCCCTGTACTCAAATCCACTCGCTATGAAGGCCAACATGCCATTTGACTTCTTAACCGCCTGCTGTTCCTGCATGCCAACCTTCAATGACTGATGTACCATGACACCCAGGTCTCGTTGCACCTCCCCTTTTCCTAATCTGTCTGTCTGTTTTTACCACCAAAGTGGATAACCTCACATTTATCCACATTATACTTCATCTGCCATGCATTTGCCCATTCACCTAACCTATCCAAGTCGCTCTGCAGCCTCATAGCTTCCTCCTCGCAGCTCACACTGCCACCCAACTTAGTTTCATCCGCAAATTTGGAGATACTACATTTAATCTCCTCGTCTAAATCATTAATGTACAGCGTAAACAGCTGGGGTCCCAGCACAGAACCTTGCGGAACCCCCTAGTCACTGCCTGCCATTCTGAAAAGTCCCCATTTACACCTACTCTTTGCTTCCTGTCTGACAACCAGTTCTCAATCCATGTCAGCACACTACCACCAATCCCATATGCTTTAACTTTGCACATTAATCTCTTGTGTGGGACCTTGTCGAAAGCCCTTCTGAAAGTCCAAATATACCACATCAACCGGTTCTCCCTTGTCCACTCTACTGGAAACATCCTCTACAAATTCCAGAAGATTTGTCAAGCATGATTTCCCTTTCATAAATCCATGCTGACTTGGACCTATCATATCACTTCTTTCCAAATGCACTATGATATCCTTAAAAATTGATTCCATCATTTTACCCACTACCGATGTCAGGCTGACCGGTCCATAATTCCCTGCTATCTCTCTCCCTCCTTTTTTTTAAAAAGTGGGGTTACATTGGCTACCCTCAACTCCATAGGAACTGATCCAGATTCAATGGAATGTTGAGAAATGACTGTCAATGCATCCACTATTTCCAAGGCCACCTCCTTAAGTACTCTGGGATGCAGTCCATCAGGCCCTGGAGATTTATCAGCCTTCAATCCCCAACACAATTTCCCGACTAATAAGGATTTCCCTCAGTTCCTATCCTTACTAGACCCTCCGACCCCTTTTATATCCGGAAGGTTGTTTGTGTCCTCCTTTGTGAATACCGAACCAAAGTACTTGTTTAATTGGTCCGCCATTTCTTTGTTCCCCGTTATGACTTCCCCTGATTCTGACTGCAGCGGACCTACGTTTGTCTTTACTAACCTTTTTCTCTTTAAATATCTATAGAAACTTTTGCAATCCGTCTTAATGTTCCCTGCAAGCTTCTTCTCGTACTCCATTTTCCCTGCCCTAATCAAACCGTTTGTCCTCCTCTGCTGATTTCTAATTTTCTCCCAGTCCCCGGGTTTGCTGCTAATTCTGGCCAATTTGTATGCCACTTCCATGGCTTTAATACTATCCCTGATTTCCCTTGATAGCCATGGTTGAGCCACCTTCTCTTCTTTAATTTTATGCCAGACAGGAATGTACAATTGTTGTACTTCATCCATGCAGTCTCTAAATGTCTGCCATTGCCCATCCACAGTCAACCCCTTCAGTATCATTCGCCAATCTTTCCTAGCCAATTCACGCCTCATACCTTCAAAGTTACCCTTCTTTAAGTTCTGGACCATGGTCTCTGAATTAACTGTTTCATTCTCCATCCTAATGCAGAATTCCACCATATTATGGTCACTCTTTCCCAAGGGGCCTCGCACAACGAGATTGCTAATTAATCCTCCCTCATTACACAACACCCAGTCTAAGATGGCCTCCTCCCTAGTTGGTTCCTCGACATATTGGTCTAAAAAACCATCCCTTATGCACTCCAGGAAATCCTCCTCTGCGTATTGCTTTGTTTGTTGAGCCCAATCTATGTGCATATTAAAGTCACCCATTATAACTGCAGCACCTTTATTGCACGCACCCCTAATTTCATGTTTGGTGCCCTCCCCAACATCACTACTACAGTTTGGGGGTGTGTACGCAACTCCCACTAACGTTTTTTGCCCTTTGGTGTTCTGCAGCTCTACCCATATAGATTCCACATCATCCAATCTAATGTCCTTCCGAACTATTGCCTTAATTTGCTCCTTAACCGCAATGCCACCCCACCTCCTTTTCCTTTTATTCTATGTTTCCTGAATGTTGAATACCACTGACTGTTGAGTTCCCAGCCCTGATCATCCTGGAGCCACGTCTCCGTAATCCCAATCACATCATATTTGTTAACATCTATTTGCACAGTTAATTCATCCACCTTATTGCGGATTCTCCTTGCATTCATACACAAAGCCTTCAGGCTTGTTTTTTTTACACCCTTTGTCCTGTTAGAATTTTGCTGTACAATGGTCCTTTTTGTTCTTTGCCTTGGGTTTCTCTGCCCTCCTCTTTTCCTCATCTCCTTTCTGTCTTTTGCTTTTGCCTCCTTTTTGTTTCCCTCTGTCTCCCTGCATTGGTTCTCATCCCCCTGCCATATTCGTTTAACTCCTCCCCAACAGCACTAGCAAACACTCCCCCTAGCATATTGGTTCCAGTCCTGCCCAGGTGCAGACCGTCCGGTTTGTACTGGTCCCACCTCCCCCAGAACCGGTTCCAAAGCCCCAGGAAGTTGAATCCCTCCCTGCTGCACCACTGCTCAAGCCACGTATTCATCCACGCTATCCTGCGATTCCTACTCTGACTATCACGTGGCACTGGTTGCAATCCCGAAATTACTAGTTTTGAGGTCCTACTTTTTAATTTAGCTCCTAGCTCCTTAAATTCGTCTCGTAGGACCTCATCCCTTTTGTTACTTATGTCGTTGGTACCAATGTGCACCACGACAACTGGCTGATCTCCCTCCCTTTTTAGAATGTCCTGCACCCGCTCCGAGACATCCTTGACCCTTGCACCAGGGAGGCAACATGCCATCCTGGAGTCTCGGTTGCAGCCGCAGAAACGCATATCTATTCCCCTTACAATTGAATCCCCTATCACTATGGCTCTCCCACTCGTTTTCCTGCCCCCCTGTGCAACAGAGCCAGTCACAGTGCAATGAACTTGGCTGCTGCTGCCCTCCGCTGATGAGTCATCCCCCTCAACAGTACCCAAAGCAGTGTATCTGTTTTGCAGGGGGATGACCACAGTGGACTCCTGCACTACCTTCCTTGCACTGCTCTTCCTGTTGGTCTTCCATTCCCAATCTGGCTGTGGACCCTTTCCCTGCGGTACGACCAATTCGCTACACGTGATACTCACATAATTCTCAATATCGTGGATGCTCCAGAGTGAATACACCCTCAGCTCCAACTCCGCAACGTGGTCAGTCAGGAGCTGGAGGTGGACACACTTCCTGCACACATAGTCATCAGGGACACTGGAGTCGTCCCTGAGTTTCCACATGGCACAGGAAGAGCATAACACCCGACCGAGCTCTCCTGCCATGAGTTAACTCTTAGATACACTTAAATTGGCATTAACAATGTTAAAGTTTACTCACTGTTAAAGAAGAGAAAAAAGAATAACTCCTCACCAATCACCAGCCAATCACATACCCCTGTGGCTGTGACGTCACCTTTTCATTTCTGTCTACTTCTTTTTTCCCTTCTCTCCCCGCTGCAGTTGCACAGGTACGCCTTACGGACTGCCGCCTCCTCTCGCTGCCGCTGGGCGTTAATAGGCCTCACCAACGCCAGGAACTCCCGCCTCTCGCACTGCCGCCGCCTCTCGCTGCCGCTGGGCCTTTATAGGCCTCACCAACGCCAAGAACTCCCGCCTCTCGGACTGCCGCCGCCGAGCCTTTATATGCCTCACCAACGCCAGGAACTCCAGCCTCCCGGACTACTGCCGCCTCTCGCTGCCGCTGAGCCTTTTTCGGCCTCTCTAACGCCAGGAACTCCCGCCTCCCGGACTGCTGCCGCTGAGCTTTTATAGGCCTCACCAACGCCAGGAACTCCCGCCTCTCGGATATCATTGGCTTGTCTTAATTTTAATCTGGGTGATTATTAAATCAAGATCACGTGTCAAAGTTGTAAATTTCACATACAATCCTGTCAAACGGTTGATTTTGCTGGGAGACGGACCAATAAGTTTCCTGTTGTCCTCTCACATACATTCACTCTCTCTCGCCCTCCACCTCCCTTACAGCTAACTTGGCAGTGATTGTAATTCTGTCCCGAGGAAGGTGCGGTCTCTCCAGATGTATCACTCGGTACCTGGTGTCCATGGCGGTGGCGGATCTCCTGGTCATTATCATTGCTGTGATATTAAACCGGATTGCTGGTATTTATTTCATGTACAGTTTCCTGTCCATCACTCCAGTCTGTCATGTCCGTTCTGCCATAATTTATGCATCCATAGACAATTCTGTCTGGTTAACGATCGCTTTTACCTTTGATCGATTTGTGGGCATTTCTTGCCAGAAGTTGAAGACAAAATATTGCACCGAGAAAACAGCGGCGATAGTTAAAGGAACTGTCTGTGCCCTGAGCTACTTGCAAACTACCGTAGTGTATTTTATATACGAACCTTTGAACATAATTAACAACATACCCTGGTTCTGCAGGGTAAAATCGGCATTTTATACCTCACCTACATGGGCTGCATATGACTAGATTCGCCGCATTTTAACTCCATGGCTCCGTTCGTTCTGATTTTGCTGCTCGATGCTCTGACTATTAGATACATTCTAGTTGCCATTAGGATCCGCAGGAGGCTCCGGTGCCAGTGCAGTGAAGAGAATCAGAGCGACCCAGAGATGGAGAACCGGAGAAAGTCCATCGTCTTACTCTTCTGTGTCTCGGGCAGTTTCATCCTGTTATATTTATTGTTTCTGATAACTTTCCTTTATGTACGGATTGCGAAGGTTAGTTATTTCTCAGGTTCCAATTTCAAGGAATCAAATTTTATTCTGGAGGAAAGTAGTTTAATGCTTCAGTTTTTGAGTTCCTGCATCAACCCATTTATTTATGCAGGGACACAGAGTAAATTCAGGGAGGATTTGAAGAATGGGGTAAAATACCAACTGAGTTTCTTTGTTAAATTATTTCAATGCTGAAAATAATAAAAGCCAGCATGAATTGTAAGTTATATTCTGTGGTGTTTTCTTCGCCCCCGTGTCAGACACGGCCAGCCCTCCCAGATACGTAGTCACGCACTCTAATATCGCATCCAATGTAAAAGAAAGAGTGTATCAGGAAACATAGAAACATAGAAAATAGGTGCAGCAGTAGGCCATTCGGCCCTTCTACCCTGCACCGCCATTCAATGAGTTCATGGCTGAACATGCAACTTCAGTACCCCATTCCTGCTTTCTCGCCCTACTCCTGGACCCCCCTAGTAGTAAGGACTACATTTAACTCCTTTCTGAATATATTAAGTGAATTGGATCAACAACTTTCTATGGTAGAGAATTCCACAGGTTCGCGACTCTCTTGGTGAATAAGTTTCTCCTCCTCTCGGTCATAAATGGCTTACCACTTATCCTTAGACTGTGACCCCTGGTTCTGGACTTCCCCAACATTGGGAACATGCTTCCTGCATCGAACCTGTCTAAACCTGTCAGAATTATAAACGTTTCTATGAGATCCCCTCTCATTCTTCGGAGCTCCAGTGAATACAAGCCCAGTTGATCCAGTCTTCCTTGATATTTCTGTCCTGCGTCCCGTGAATCTGTCTGCTGAAACTTCTCTGCACTCCCTCAATACACGAATGCCATTCCTCAAGTTAGGAGACCAAAACTGTACACAATACTCCAGGTGTGACCTCACCAAGGCCCTGTACAACTGTAGTAACACATCCCTGCCCCTGTACTCAAATCCTCTCGCTATGAAGGCCAACATGCCACTTACTTTCTTAACCGCCTGCTGCACCTGCATGCCAACCTTCAATGACTGATGTACCATGACACCCAGGTCTCATTGCACCTCCCCTTTTCCTAATCTGTCATTATTCAGATATTAGTCTGTCTCTCTGTTTTTACCACCAAAGTGGATAACCTCACATTTATCCACATTATACTTCATCTGCCATGCATTTGCGCACTCACCTAACCTATCCGAGTCACTCTGCAGCCTCATTGCATCCTTCTCGCAGCTCACACTGCCACCCAACTTTGTGTCATCCGCAAATTTGGAGATACTACATTTAATC
The DNA here is from genome assembly GCF_044704955.1 of Pristiophorus japonicus. Classification (NCBI taxonomy): domain Eukaryota; kingdom Metazoa; phylum Chordata; class Chondrichthyes; family Pristiophoridae; genus Pristiophorus; species Pristiophorus japonicus. Next base: position 8,867,652 of record NW_027252668.1, on the reverse strand, counting down.
CCCTCATCTAAATCATTAATGTACAATGTAAACAGCTGGGGCCCCAGCACAGAACTTTGCAGTAGCCCACTGGTCACTGACTCCCATTCTGAAAAGAACACGTTTACTCCTACTCTTTGCTTCATGTCTGTCAACCAGTTCTCAATCCACGTCAAAACACTACCCCAAATTCCATGTGCTTTAACTTTGCACATTAATCTCTTGGGTGGGACCTTGTCGAAAGCCTTCTGAAAGTCCAAATACACCACATCAACTGGTTCTCGTGTCCACTCTACTTGAAACATCCAGACAAATTCGAGAAGTTTTGTCAAGCATGATTTCCCTTTCACAAATCCATCTTGACTTGGACCTATCATGTCACCTCTTTCCAAATGCGTTGCTATGACATCCTTAATAATTGATTCCATCATTTTACCCACTACCGATGTCAGGCTGACCGGTCAATAATTCCATATTTTCTCTCTCCATCCTTTTTTAAAAAGTGGGGTTACATTGGCTACCCTCCACTCGATTGGAACTGATCCAGAGCCGATAGAATATAGGAAAATGACTGTCAATGCATCCGCTATTTCCAAGACCACATCCATAAGTACTCTGGGATGCAGTCCATCAGGCCCCGGGGATTTATCGGCCTTAAACCCATCAATTTCCCCAACACAATTTGCCGACGAATAAGGATGTCCCTCACTTCCTCCTCCTTACTAGACCCTCTGACCCCTTTTATATCCAGAAGGTTGTTTGTGTCCTCCTTAGTCAATACCGAACCAAAGTACTTGTTGAATTGGTCTGCCATTTTTTTGTTCCCCGGTATGACTTCCCCTGATTCTGACTGCAGAGGACCTACCTTTGTCTTTACTAACATTTTTCTCTTTATATATCAATAGAAGCTTTTGCAGTCCGTCTTAATGTTCACTGCAAGCTTCCTCTCGCAATCTATTTTCCCTGCCCTAATCAAACCCTTTTTCCTCCTCTGCTTAGTTCTAAATTTCTCCCAGTCCCCGGGTTCACTGCTATTTCTGGCCAATTTGTATGCCACTTCCTTGGCTTTAATATGATCCCTGATTTCCCTTTGATAGCCACGGTTGAGCCACCTGCATCAGCCCACAATTCATTCTTGCAACTTGTTCTCATTTAGTTACCATTTCTCTTGCTGCTGCTGACTGCGGACTGGAAAATTACCACCAGCCCAAGTGTCATAGGCTATCTTTACATTCATGTGGGAGACTGAGAGTCCAAGCTCTAACATGTGATTGGAAATTAATTTTAACTGTTTAATGAAAGGGCCCAATATCCGCCTGGGAATGGTTTAGATACTGCGTGTCCATATTCTGAAATAGGAGCCGCACTGTCCCCACACATGTCTCATTAATTATTGGATAATGGGAGCCCGCAGTGTCCTTACACATTGCTCACATTAACTGGGCAATGACCGCACTGCCCCCACACATTGTTGACAATCACTGGGCAATGACCGCACTGTTCCCACACATTGTTCACACTCACTGGGCAATTACCGCACTTTCCCCACACATTGTTCACACTCACTGGGCAATGGCTGCACTGATCCCACACAGTGTTCACACTCACTGGGCAATGGCTGCACTGATCCCACACATTGTTTACACACATTGGGCAATAGGAGCCCGCACTGTCCCCACATATTGTTCACATTCACTGGGCAATGACCGCACTGTCCCCACACATTGTTCACACTCACTGGACAATGACCGCACTGTCCCCACACATTGTTCCCCAAACACTGGGCAATGGGAGCCCGCAATATCCCCACACGTTGTTCCCACTCACTGGGCTGTGGGAGCCGGCACTGTTGCCACACTTTGTTGCCCACTCACTAGGCAATGGGAGCCCGCACTATTTCCACACACTGTTTCCACTCACTGGGCAATGAACACGCTGTCACCACACATTGTTCCCACTCACTGGGCAATGAACGCACTGTCCCTCTCATGTATGTAGCGTCCATGTAACACCACTGCAATACAGTGTATACTCAACAATGCACACCTTGAACACAGGGGGTGAACATTTGGGGATACTCCTTACCTGGTCATTCAGGTATATAAAGGGAGGTCCTACGCAGGTCATCACTTCTTGGTCCTTTGAATAACGGTTCAGGTCAGAGAGTGACCTTGTACATAGAACGTGCCTCGTGTGGCTTATATGCCATTGACTAAGAACATTACATTAGCGACGAGAAACTGGAACCAACGACCCAGGGGAATGGCCAGGGATAGCACAGAGGAACAGGACTTTTTTGGTGAGGACTGGGACGATTTTACTGAGAGACTCCAGCAAAGCATAGTCATGATGCGAGATGTGGAGGAACTTCTTCACCCAGAGAGTGGTGAACCTGTGGAATTCTCTACCACAGAAAGTTGTTGAGGCCAATTCACTAAATATATTCAAAAAGGAGTTAGATGAGGTCCTTACTACTAGGGGGATCAAGGGGTATGGCGCGAAAGCAGGAATGGGGTACTGAAGTTGAATGTTCAGCCATGAACTCATTGAATGGCGGTGCAGGCTAGAAGGGCCGAATGGCCTACTCCTGCACCTATTTTCTATGTTTCTCTGTTTCTATGTCTATGAAAGAGTGGCTGGGAGATGCAGCGGCTGGCAAGCGAAGTGCACATCTGCTGACCAGCTGTGGACCTAAGACTTACACGCTCATGAACGACCTACTAGCACCCGAAAATCCGGTGGACAAAACGTTTGAAGAGCTCAACAAACTAATCTGTGAGAACCTCAAACCGGCAAGCAGTATACACATGGCCCGACACAGATTCTCTACCCACCGATGTCACGAAGGACAGAGCATACCGGACTTCGTTGCGGACCTCCGTCGTTTGGCCAGCCTCTGTAAGTTCACAGACGCCTGCAGGGGGGAGATGTTAAGAGATTTTTTTATTGATGGAATCGGTCATATGGAGATTTTGCGAAAGCTAATTGAGACCAAGCTTGAATTTAGAAGCAACGGCGTTGATGGCTCAGACTTTCATGGCAGAGGGGGAGGAAAGCAATATAATATAGGTGTGCAATTCTGCCTCCAACGCGGCGCGGGAGCAGGCAGTGAAATTCATAAACGCGACTCAGAGCCCCGCAGGCAGGCAGTGGCAGTTCGGCACTCCCCAGGCAGCAATAGACCCCAGAGAATGTTTTCAACAGAGACAATGGCAGGCTGAACAGACATTTACGCCATCACAGTGGACAATGCGGCCCGGTTTGGGGCCATTGACACCCACCAATAGGGTACTCAAAAGCAGTCAAAGGGACAATCAGCGAGGAATGCCTGGTCATAGCTCCTTTGTTCACAACAATGGGAATCTCGGCTCATGCTGGAGATGTGCAGGGCAAAGATTCTGCTAGGATTTGAAGGTTTCAACAGTTTGTCTGCAGAAATTGTAACCTCAGTGGTCATTTAGCTCGAATGTGCAGGAAGCCTGCAACCAGGCTAATTTACGAGGCGGATGTACCAGAAGAGGGGTCTGTGAGATAGGATGGCTCTTGGGGCAAATCAATGGACGCTGAATTTCAGTGGGTTCATGTGGCAAACATTCACAGCTCATATACCAAAACGCTGCCAATGAAGATAAGGGTTTTATTAAATGGCATCGCTCTATGCATGGAGCTGGACACGGGGATAAGTCAGTCACTCATGAGCCTTCAACAATTCGGAAATCTGTGGCCACTCAAAGCCAGTAGACCCAAACTAGAACGCATTGAGACACAACTATGGATGTATACCAAATAAATAATTCCGGTGCTAGGCAGTGCAATGTTGGTGGTCATACACAATGGACCAGTGAACCGGCTGCTGCTCTGGATTGTTCAGGGCAATGGTCCCGCACTGTTGGGGAAGAGCTGGTTAGCTGAGATGAACTGGAAATGGGAGGGGGTGGGTGAGGATGTGCACAGAATGTCCTCTGTGCAGCGAAGTTCGTGGACACAAATCCTACAACAGATTGAGTCACTATTCCAACATGGCCTCTGGACGTTGAAATGTATCAAAGTAGTGATACGGATCACCCCGGACGCCAGAGCAGTGCACCACAAAGCCAGAGTGATGCGGGAGAAAATTGAGAGCGAATTGAACCGGTTGCTGAGAGAAGGCCTCATCTCACCCGTTGAATTCAGTGATTAGGCGAGCCCCATCGTTCCCGTCCAAAAAACATATGGCTCTGTCAGGATCTGTGGCAACAACAAGGCCACTATCAATCGGGTGTCCCTACAATAACAATACCCGCTCCAAAGAGCTGTTTGCCAAATTGGACCTCACTTCAGCCTACATGACCCAAGGACAGGCCAACGAATCGAAACTACTGACCACCATCACCACACACAAGGGATTGTTCGTTTACAACAGGTGCCCATTTGGCATTCGATCAGCGGCCGCGATTTTTCAAAGAAACATGGAAAACCTGCTGAAATCCATTCCTGGAACAATCGTATTTCAGGACAGCATCCTCATCATGGGTCGAGACACCGAGGAACATCTCCACAACCTGGAGGGGGTGCTATGCCGACTGGACGGGATCGGCCTGCGACTCAAGAAGTCGAAATGTGTGTTCTTAGCTCCTGCAGTTGAGTTTCTGGGCAGGAGGGTTGCTGCAGATGGGATTCGGCCGACCAAATCCAAAACAGAGGCGACTCGACGAGCACCCAGGTCCGGCAACACATCGGAGTTGCGTTTTTTTCTGGGATTCTCGATCTATTTCGGGAACTTTCTGCCTAATTGAAGCACGTTGTTGGAGCCGCTACACGTGCTCCAGCGTAAGGATTACGATTGGTTTTGGGGGACTGTCAGGAACGGGCTTTCAATCAGGCGCAGAAACTACTTTGTTAAAAGAAGTTGCTAACACTGTACGACCCCTGTAAGAAATTGATTCTGACATGCGATGCACCGTCCTATGGGGCTGGTGCGTGTTGCAGCAGTGTAATGCTGAGGGCCAACTACAACCTGTGGCCAATGCCTCCAGGTCGCTCTCTCAAGCAGAACGGGGATATGGGATGGTTTAGAATGAGGCACTCGCCTGTGTCTATGGTGTAAATAAAATGCATCAATACCTTTTTGGCAGGAGCTTCGAATTAGAAACGGACCACAAGCCGTTAACATCCATGTTGTCAGACAGCAAGGCTATCAATGCCAATAGGTCAACCCGCATACAGTGATGGGCTATCACACTGGCTGCGTATGACTACTCCATCCAGCACCAGTCCAGCACTGAAAGTCGTGCTGACGTGCTCAGCAGGCTCCCAATGGCCACCACCGAGGGGGCAGCAGAGCAAAGCGCTGAGATGGTCATGTCCATTGAGGCCTTTGACAGCGCAGGCTCTCCCATGACAGCCGGCCAGATCAAAATCTGGACAAACAGAGTTCCCCTCCTATCTTAGATGAAGAAATGTGTCCTGATTGGGGATTGGGCGCCTGCACACGGAGCATGCCCTGAGGAGGTCAGGTCGTTTCACAGACGGATCGATGAGCTCTCCTTCCAAGCCGACTGACTACTATGGGGCAGCCAGGTAGTCATGCCACTGGGGGGGCAGGGAGGCATTCATGAGGGAACTCCACAGCGAGTACCTAGGCATCGTGCTGATTAAGGCCATTGCCTGGTCACATGTTTGGTGGTCGGGAATTGATTCAGACCTGGAACACTGTGTTCGCAGGTGCACGACGTGTGCCCAGTTGGGCAATGCCCCCAGGGAGGCCCCACTCAGCCCGTGGCCCTAGACCACCAGGCCATGGTCATGTATTCATGTAGACTACGCGGGTCCATTCATGGGAAAAATGTTTCTCATTGTGGTAGATGCGTACTCGAAATGGATCGAGTGCATCGTTTTGAATTCGTGCACGACATCCACCACTGTGGAGAGTCTACGTCCGGTCTTTGCAAACCACGGCTTGTCGGACATCCTTGTTAGCGATAAATACCCATGTTTCATAAGTTACGAATTTCGGGAGTTCATGTCGGGCAATGGCATCAACCATCTCAGGACAGCACAATTCAAGCCGGCCACCAATGGCCAGGCGGAACGTGCGCTCCAAATCATTAAACAGGGCATGCTCAGGATTCAAGGAACCTCCCTTCAATGCCTCCTAATGCGCCTCCTGCTGGCTTATAGATCCTGGCTGCACTCGCTCACGGAGCTACTTAGGAAATGAACAATCAAAACTCGGTTGTCCCTCATTCACCAAGTCCTAACCAACATAGTTGAGGGCAAGCGCCAGTCCAAAAACGAGAACCATGACCGATATTCAAGGAGGAGATGTATCAAAATAAATGACCCGTATTTGTCCTCAATCACGCCTTGGGGCCCGAATGGCTTGAGGGTACTGTAATAGACAAAGCGGGGAATAGGGTCATCGTGGTTAAACATCACAATGGTAATTATGCCGTAAGCATCTGCACCAATTAAAAAAAAAAGGTTCAGCATGGACGCTGAGGAACCTAAGGAAGGTCATGAGAAGTGCTCACACCACCACGAGTAAACGAGCAACAAGTTCATTCAGCAGCATGCACAGTCCCTGCGGTCAGCCCAGACAGGCCGGAATCACCACAGGTGACAGACACCCAAGCCAAGGTTCAACAACCAGAGCCCCAACTGCAGCGCTTCACGAGGGAGCGTAGAACACCTGAAAGACTGAACCTATGATCCCAATAAGACTTTGGGGGGGAGGCTATGTCATGTATATAACCTCAATGTTACACCACTGCAATACTGTATATATTTAAGAAGTTCACACTTGACTACCGGGTGTGAACTTGTGGGAGACACTCCTTACCTCGTCATCCAGGAATATAAAGGGAGGTCCCATGCAGGTTCAGCACTACTTGGTCCTGTGAATAAAGGTTCAGGTCATAGAGTGAACTTGTCCGTCGAATGTGCCTCGTATGGGTTTTGTGTTATTGATTAAGGACTTTACATAGGATGTCTTCCTTCATTGGCAGCAGCTTATTACGCTGTACAACAGGCTCAGACAATAACTCTAATTCATCAAACCATTTTGTATATTCCACAATCTGTCGAGATTTTACTTACTAAATGAGCCACCCAACACTTAACTTCTGCAAGAACCACTAAATATGAAGTTAAACTGTTATCAAATCCCAACCTTATCACTAAAAGATGTAGAACCTTAAATCCAGCCACTCTACTCCCCACGAAAGGAGATGGCGAACCCCATTCATGTGAAATGATAAACGAATTAGTGACTAAACCACGTATTAATTTAACGGATGTACTAATGTGTAACCCTGATCAAGTGCAATATGTTGACGGATCAGCCTTAGGAAATGATAGGGGCCAACCTATAGCGGCTTACGCAATTGTAACTCAGTTTAATATTGTCGAAACAGCTTCTCTTCAAAACTCCTTTGCAGCGCAACAAGCAGAATTGTTTGCGTTAACTGGAACATTTATTCTGGCTAAAGGACAAACAGTTAATATCTACACCAACTCCAGGTATGCTTTTGGGGTAATACATGACTATGGACAACTTTGGAAAATTCGCGGTTACCTGACTTCTTCAGGAACCACTATCAAGAATGCAAAACAAGTAGAAAATCTTCTGCGAGCATTCAATGCCCCTGATACCTTGCCATCATCAAATGCCAAGCAAATACAGGCCAGTCGAATGAGGTAGAACATGGAAACGCTAGAGCTGATAATGCAGCTAAGTCAGCAGCTTTGTCAAAAGGGGGGATGCAGGTGTCACTGTTTCCTCTGAGGAAAAATAATTGCTCAGATCCGTCATCTTTTAATGATGTGCTGAACTTTCAGACACAGGTTAATATGGAGGAGGTGTTGACCTGGACGAAGGATCAATGTTATAAAAATCCAGAAGGAATATGGGTTTTACCATGATGGCCGCGTGGTGGCGTCCTAGTCATTACTTCCATGGATTGCCCAATGTGTTCGTATATTCACACATGCGGGCAAAGGGGGGATGGCAGATTATATTTAGGCAACTTGGTATGCATTAGGCATTTCGGCAATTGCAAAACAAATTGTTTTACATGTCAGACAATGAATCCGGGTAAGACTGAAAATGTAGAATCTGCCTCCCACCCAAATCCAATGGGGCTTTTTGTACATTTACAAATGGATTTTATTGAATTACCTATGTGGATGGGATTCAGGTATATAGTAATTATTGTAGATGTATTCTCTAGATGGATTGAAGCCTTTCCATGTAAAAAGGCCATTGCCACTACTGTTGCTAAATTTTTGTTAAAAGAAATCGTATCGACCTTCGGAATCCTTGCTAAGCTTTCTAGTGATAATGGGTCACATTTCACGGGAACTGTTATAAAAGAAATGTGTAAATCTTTACAGATTAACCAACGTTTTCATTGCAGTTATCACCCACAATCAGCAGTACTTATTGAAAGGTACAATGGAATGCTTAAAAATAAGCTGCCAAAATTATGCAATGACACTGGACTAAAATGGACAGAACTGCTGCCCTTAGCCTTGATGATAATGCGATCTGTAACCAACAGAACAACAAGCCTGTCATCGCATGAGAAAGTTATGGGACGTCCCCAACGACTACCTTTTACAGCACCATTTACTGCAAAAGGAATGGACATCCACAAAATGGAAGAAAATATGTTGAATTATTATATTGCAATAACCAAATGTATTTCCAGCTTTCATTCGCAGATAAAAGAAGTTCAAGTCGAACCAGCGGTTGGGAAGTGTCATAACCTGGAGCCCGGATAATTCGTTTACATCAAAATCTTTAAAAGAAAAAGCTGTCTACAACCAAGATTTGAAGGACCATACCAGGTCTTGCTGGCGACCAATACTGCAATCAAGGTAAAGGAAAGACCAACATGGATCCATGCATCCCATTGCAAAAGGGCACCTGACCAGGAGGATGGGAAGAAGGAACCAGAGAAACAGAAAACCGAAGACGTCATAAGGAACTGTATGGACTATGGGACTGATGGTGCTATGCTTGATAGGGTTTTGCTTTGCATTATTGATAGTACCCAGGGTACAGACAAGCAAACAAAGGGAACTGTAGGTAAACATATTTATGGCGCTGAGTCATAAGTATGCTCAAGAAAGAAACTTGTCTAGTTGTTGGATATGCTCCCATCTACCTGTCCACTCCGAACGAGGTATTCCCCGAATATCCGTCCCCTTTAATGAAACAGAAATGGTAGAATAGTTGATCGTACAAAATAGGACAAAACTAAATAAGGTGTCAGAAACGAAGGATCTAACAGAATGGAGGTCAGCAGGGTATAAACTTACAACCTTCCAGGGATAGTAATAGCCAAATGAGAATGCCTCCCTTCCTAAGTATTACTCCCGGAAAAGGAAATTCTGAAGATATAATATGCCTAGTGAGTAATGAGACTAAAGGACTAGAAATGGGACGCAGCAAGTATTCCCAAATGACTAAGTGGCCAGCCATAACAAATCTCCCTGACGGGAGCAAGATAGCAACCGTTAACTGGACGATGGTCCATAATAAGACCTCAGGTGAAGGGTGGGACGGGGAGACGACTCGAGTATGGATGGCACGAAGGGACTATAACCTGACGTCTTATAATTGCATGTACTTTATTTGTGGCCATAAAGCCTACCCATGGTTACCAGCCAACTGGATAGGGTCCCGATACTTAGGATATGTCGTACCCTTTATTAAGCAACAAAGACTCTAAGGGATGCCTCTGTAAGTCATCGACTTAAACGGGATTTAAGATGGCTTAATGTAATATCCAAGGTAATGATACCACCCTATGGAATAGCATCGAACGAATGTCAATTACTGGAACTGGCTAATTTAGGAGAATCAGGGGCCAATGCAACTTTCCAAACCTTCGAAGGGGTGAATGATGAAATGATAGCCATTCGAACAGTGGCTCTCCAAAATCATATGGCCTTAGATTAGCGCCGAGCCAAAGAAGGAGGGACATGCGCGTTAATAGGTGTAGAATGCTGTAAGAATATCCCGGATAAGTCAGAAGAAATGGGCACTCCAGCTGAATATATTGTGAAAAATGTAATAGAGTACAAACAGACTATTTGGCCAGGATGGTACCAGCCTGTGGGATTGGGCATTGGGATGGTTGGGATCCCTAGGGAGATCTTTGTACAGCGTGTGATCATATTCCTACCGAGACCACTGCGAGGGTTATGGTCGCAACAGCGACTGAAGATTCTTGTATGGAAATGGAAAGAGTGATACTGTGCAAGATCAGAATGGATTAAGTTGTCCTTGTGAATGACAAAAGGGGGGAATGTGGAAATGTATTTTTATAAGCTGAATTACATTGTTTTTGTAACTTTTTCTGTCATAAAACAAAATGGAGTCCTGCTCCTTCCAGAAACTTCTGCAACAGACAGTCTGACTCGAACTGCTAGGGACTGATTAATTGCTACCAGACAATATTAAACTGTCTTGCTGAGATAAGTACCACCCATGGTGCTCCCCTGGTATTACCAATACAACCGCTAAGAGATACTCAAACTAACACCATTATCTCTTGTACAGAACTCATCCGTGTTATGCAAAAAGATAATTAGCCAATCAACCACTATGGAAATCATGGGCCCAAAATAATTGACCAGGAAACTGAACAATCCTGACACAACGCCAGGCCTGTAAATGGCACATTATCCCACACGAATCGAGTAATGGCTTACTGGCCCACTAAAAACCCTGACAAATGAGACATTTGGAAACGATGTCAAGACAAGGATATGGTAATCATTAACTCTGTATCTGTATTCACTGACTGCAAAGGCAGAGCCAAAACACAGGATGGAACCATAACTTGTTTTTTACTCGATAAATACTTTGTGAAACAGTAACATTTTGGGGGTCTGCACATAGCCTTTGACAGAGTGAGACTCTTCCCGTGCTGCAAGGTGAAAATAAAAGAATATCTGCCGGAAGTGAAGGTGTCGAGTCGTATAATCTGAGTCGAGATTTCGACAGCAGTGAGAATCTGAGTGAGGTCAGCGATGTATCTTGATAGGTAGTGACAGTATGAGTGAGGTCAGTGATGTAACTGATTTGGTAATGACAATATGACTGATGTCTGTGAGGTATTTGGATGGGTAGTGACGGTATCAGTGAGGTTAATGATGTATCCGGATTGGAAATGAAATTATGAGTGAGGTCAGTGATGTATCCGGATGGGTCATGACAGTATGAATGAGGTCATGTGATGTATATGGACAGGTAGTGACAGTATGAGTGAGATTAGTGATGTATCTGGAAGGGTAGTGACAATATGAGTGAGGTCAGTGATGTACCTAGATGGGTAGTGAGAGTATGAGTGAGGTCATGTGATGTACCTGGATGGGTAATCACAGTATGAGTGAGGTCAGTGATGTATCTGGATGAGTGTGACAGTATGAGTGTGGTAAGTGACACATTTGGAACGGTATTGACAGCATGAGTGAGGTCAGTGATGTACCTGGTTGGGTAGTGAATGTATGAATGAGTTCAGTGATGTACCTGGAAGGGTAGTGACAGTATGAGTGAGATCAGTGACGTACCTGGCTGGGTAGAGACAAGATGAGTGACATCAGTGATGCATATAAATGGGCAGTGAAAGCTTTTGTGAGGTCCTGATGTGTGTGGATGGACAATGAAATACCAGTGAGATTAGTGATCTTCCAGGAAGAGTAGTGGCAGTTTGAGTGAGGTTATTGATGTATCTTAATTGGTAGTGAGAGTATGAGTGATGTCAGTGATGTATCTGGATGGGTAGTGACATTATGAGTGAGGGCTGTGCTAGATCTGGATGGTTGTGATAGTATGAGTGAGGGCAGTGATATATGTGGATGGGTAGTGATCGTATGAGTGAGGTCAGTGATGTAACAGGATGGGTAGTGACAGTATGAGTGAGGTCAGTGATGTATCTGAATGCGTAGTGATAGTATCATTGAGAGCACTGATGTATCTTGACGGTTAATGAGAGTATGAGTGTGGTTATAGATGTATCTGGATGGGTAGAGACGTATGAGTGAGGTCAGCGATGTATCTGGATGGGTAGTGACATTATGAGTGAGGTCAGATATGTATCTGGATGGGTAAGGACAATATGAGTGAGGTCAGTGATGTACCTGGATGGGTAGTGACAGTATGATTGAGGTCAGTGATGTATCTGGATGGCTAGTGACAGTATGAGTGAGATAGTGATGTACCTGGATGGCTATTGACTGTATGAATGAGGTCAGTGATGTACCTGGATGGGTAATGAAAGTATCAGTGAGGTCAGTGATGTATCTGTACGTGTAGTGACGGTTTGACTGAGGTCAGAATTTACCTGGATGGGTAGTGACATTATGAGTGAGATGAGTGATGTATGTGGTTGGGTAGTGACTGTATGAGTGCAGTCAGCGATGTAACTGGACGCATTTTGAGAGTACGCTTTATAGCAATGATAAACATTGGATGGTCTGTAACTGTTGAAATTATGTCATTGATGTATCCAAATAACTATCAAATCTTACCGCATCTTCCGTGTGAAGCGTTAATTTATGTTGTTGGTGTTGCAAATTGCAGTGAGTCTTTCAGATTAGATCACCATATTCGTGCCAGTCGCTTGCACACAGCAGCATCAGATATAATTCCCGGTCATGCTTATTCAATAACTGAATTGATTTAAGTACAGATATCGAGAAGGGCCAATCAGGATATTCCAATTCACCCAAAGATCAGTTTCTGAACATATCATATTTGCTAAAATAGTATGATTGTAAAGTCGCACTGTAACAGATAATGTTAGTTGTGATCTGACTTGCACCATGGATCATGGAACATCTTGAGTGTAAACTGAGCATTATGACATACTGTCAAAGTGAATGTTACTTATGAACTGACTTGCACCATTGTTCAGGGACCGACCTAGTTAAATTGGATGAACAGTCGCTGAAATGGCGTGATTACAATTTATTACCGAAATTCCCCAAAATATCTCTGAAAATCTGCTCTCGGTACACGCTAGTGCTATCAGACTGCAGTGCCAACTTACGCAAACTTTCCAGTAGGTACTGAAATAGGTGGAAAGGCAATGGCAAACTTTTAAAGATCACATGACAATGATAGAATCATTAAATGTCAACAATTGTACATCCCTGACTGGAGTAACAATAAAACGGGGAAGGTGGCTGAACCGTGGCTGACAAGGGAAATTAAGAACGGTGTCAAATCCAAGGAAGAGGCATATAAATTGGCCAGAAAAAGCAATAAACCTAAGGACAGGGAGAATTTTATAATTTAGCAGAGGAGGACAAAGGGTTTAATTAAGAGGGGGCAATGAAGTATTTGAGGAAGCTTGCAGGGAACATAAAAACTGACTGCAAAAGCATCGAAAGATATGTGAAGAGAAAAAGATTAGTGAAGACAAATATAGGTCCCTTGCAGTCAGATTCAGGTGAATTTATAATGGGGAACAAAAAAATGGCGGACCAGTGAAACAAATACTTTGGTTTTGTCTTCACGAAGGAAGACACAAAATAACCTTCCGGGAATAGTAGGGACCGAGGGTCTAGTGAGAAGGAGGAACTGAAGGAAATCCTTATTAGGTGGGAAAGTGTGTTCGGGAAATTGATGGGATTGAAGGCCGATTAATCCCCGGGGCCTGATAGTCTGCATCCGAGAGTACTTAAGATAGTAGCCAATTGAAATAGTGGATGCATTGGTGATCATTTTCCAACAGTCTATCAACTCTAGATCGGTTCCTATGGACTGGAGGATCGCTAATCTAACACCACTTTTTAAGAAAGGAGGGTGAGAGAAAAAGGCTAATTATAGACTGGTTCACCTGACATCAGTAGTGGGGAAAATGTTGGAATAAATTATTAAAGATGAAATAGCAGCACATTTGGAAAGCAGTGACGGGATCGGTCCAAGTCAGCATGGATTTATGAAAGGGAAATCCTGCTTGACAAATCTTCTCGAATTGTTTGAGGATGTAACTGGCAGTATGGACAAGGGAGAACCAGTGGATGTGGTGTATTTGGACTTTCAAAAGGCTTTTGACAAGGTCCCACACAAGAGATTGGTGTGCAAAATTAAAGCACATGGTTTTGGGGGTAATTTACTGACGTGGATAGAGAACTGGTTGGCAGACAGGAAGCAGAGAGTCTGGATAAACTGGTCCTTTTCAGAATGGCAGGCAGTGACTGGTGGGGTACCGCAGGGCTCAGTGCTGGGACCCCAGCTATTTACAAAAACATTAATGATTTGGATGAGGGAATTGAATGCAATATCTCCAAGTCTGCAGATGACACTAAACTGGGTGGCAGTGTGAGCTGTGAGGAGGACGCTAAAAGGCTGCAGGGTGACTTGGACAGGTTAGGTGAGTGGGCAGGAAGGAACAGGAGGCGGGGTGGCATTGCTAGTTAAAGAGGAAATTAAAGCAATAGTAAGAATGGTCATTAGCGTGGATGACGTGAAATCGGTATGGGTGGAGCTGCGGAATACCAAGGGGCAGAACACGCTCGTGGGAATTGTGTACAGACCACCTAACAGCAGTAGTAAGTTTGGGGACAGCATCAAACAAGGAATAATGAATGCATGCAATAAAGGTACAGCAGTTATCATGGCTGACTTTAATCTACATATTGATTGTGCTAACCAAACTGGTAGCAATGCGGTGGAGGAAGATTTCCTGGAGTGTATTCGGGATGGTTTTCTGGACCAATATGTCGAGGAATCAACCAGAAACCTGGCCATACTGGATTGGGTGATGTGTAATGAGAAAGGACTATTTCGCAATCTTGTTGTGCGAGGCCCCTTGGGGAAGAGAGACCATAACATGTTAGAGTTCTTTATTAGGATGGAGAGTGATACAGTTAATTCAGAAACTAGGGTCCTGAACTTAAGGAAAGGTAACTTCGATGGTTTGAGGCGTGAATTGGCTAGAATACACTGGCAAATAATACTTAAAGGGTTGACGATGGATAGGCAATGACAAACAATTAAGACCACATGGATGAACTTCAGCAATTGTACATCCCTGCCTGGAATAAAAATGAAACGGGGAAGGTGGCTCAACCGTGGCTAACAAGGGTAATTAAGGATAGTGTTAAATCCAAGGAAGAGCCCTATAAATTGGCCAGAAAAAGCAACAAACCTGAGGACTGGGAGAAATTTAGAATTAGCAGAGGAGGGCAAAGTGTTTAATTAAAAGGGGGAAAATAGATTACTGGAAGAAGCTTACCGGGAACATAAAAAATGACTGCAAAAGCTTCTATAGATATGTGAAGAGAAAAAGATGCGTGAAGACAAATGTAGGTCCCTTGCAGTCAGAGTCAGGTGAATTTATAATGGGATACAAAGAAATGACAGACCAACTGAACAAATACATTGCTTCTGCCTTCATGAAGGAAGACACAAATAAGCTTCCGGAAGTATTAGGGGATCGAGGGTCTAGTGAAAAGGAGGAACTGAAGGATATCCTTATTAGGTGGTTTTGGAGCGGATTTTTGGATATATACTGGACTAGTATACGGGACCAAACATTTGTTTTATTTTCCCCTTTAAATGAATTTTGTAAGGGACATACTGATGCATTATGCTTTAAACAGTTAGACTTTAAGGCATGCTGGCCTTGAGTTAATGGAGATAGGGAAGTGAGATAATGAACACTGGAAAGTTAAGTACTGGGTATGTTTGTTTAGACCGGTGTCAAAAGCCTGCACTTGTTTATACTGCCCTGTCACAATGCAGGATGGGTTATATCAAAAGCTTAGCCTTCGATAGTCAAAGCTGTGTAGTGCTAAAGCATGTGTTGTAAAGTGACGTAATTTGTAAGATAACATAACTTCACTGCAGATACCAATTTGAGAAGATGGTTCAAAGACAGGGGTCTTTAACACTTCTCCCAAAGCTTTGTCTCCGATTTATATATATTATACAGTCTCGGAAATATTTTTCTACAACAGGTGAGAAATTGTGATGGGATTGAAGGACGATAAATCCCCGGGGCCTAATAGTCTGCATCCCAGAGTACTCAAGGAAGTAGCCCTGGAAATTGTGGATGCATTGGTGATTATTTGCCAACAGTCTAGCGACTCTAGACCAATTCCTATGGACTGGAGGATAGCTAATGCAACACCACATTTTAAGAAAGGAGGGCGAGAGAAAACGAATAATTATAGCCCGGTTAGCCTGGCAACAGTTGAGGGGAAAGTGTTGGAATCAATTATTAAAGATGAAATAGCAGCGCATTAGGAAATCACTGACATGACCGGTCCAAGTCAGCATGGATTTACGATCGGGAAATCATTTTTGACAGACCTTCTAGAAATCTTTGAGGATGTAACACGAAGAGTGGACAAGGTAGATTCAGTGGATGTTGTGTATTTGGACATTTAAAAAGCTTTTAACAAGGTCCCCCACAAGAGATTGGTGTCCAAAATTAAAGCACATGGTATTGCGTGTAATGTACTGACGTGGATAGAGAACTGATTGGCAGACAGGAAGCAGAGCGTCGGGAAAAAAGTGTCCTTTTCAAAAATGCAGGCACTTACTAGTGGGGTGCCGCAGGGCTCAGTGATGCGACCTCAGCTGTTTACAATATACATTAATGATTTAGATGAAGGAATTGAGTGGAATATCTCCAAGTTTAACAGATGACACTAAGTTGGGAGCCAGTGTTAGCTGTGAGGAGGACAATTAGAGGCTGTAGGCTGATTTGGACAGGACAGGTGAGTGGGCAGACGCCTGGTAGATGCAGTATAATGTGGATAAATGTGAGGTTATATATTTTGGTGTCGAAAGCACGAAGGCAGCATATTATCTCAATGGTGGCAGATTATAAAAAGGGGAGTTGCAGGTGGACCTGGTTATCCTGGTACATCAGCCATTGAAAGTTGGCATGCAGGAAAAGCAGGGGGTGAAGTAGGCAACTGGTATGTGTTTTCCTTCACAGCTTGGGGATTTGAGTATAGGAGCAGGGATGTCTAACTGCACTTGCACAGGGCCTTAGTGAGGCCTCACATGGAATACTGTGTTCAGTTTTGGTCTCCTAATCTGAGGAAGGCCATTCTTGCTACGAGTGCAGCGACGGTTCACAGACTGATTCCCGGAATGGCAGGACTGACATATGAGGACAGGCTGGATCGACTGGGCCTGTACTCACTTGTGTTTAGAAGGATGAAAGGGGATCTCATAGAAACATATACAATTCTGACTGGACTGAACAGTTTAGATGCAGGAAGAATTTTCCCGATGTTGGGGCAGTCCAGTACAAGGGGATATAGACTAAGGATAAGGGGTCATTCATTTAGGACTGAGATGAGAAGAAAACTCTTCACTCAGAGTGTTGTTAACCTGTGGAATCCACTACCGCAGAGAGTTGTTGATGCCAGTTGATTGGATATATTCAAGAGGGAGTTAGATGTGGCCATTACAGCTAAAGGGATCAAGGGGTATGGAGAGCAAACAGGAAAGGGGTACTGAGGTGAAAGATGAGCCATGAACTTATTGAATGTGGTGCAGGCTCAAAGGGCCGAAGGGCCTAATCCTGAACCTATTTTCTATGTTCTATCTTTCTATGTTTGGAGCATCCTCCTTGCGAAATTTACAAACCTCTCTAAATATATGCGTATACATAATATACCTTCTGATTTATATGTAAAGTGCTGGACGAGAACGTGTTAATATCCCCCTGTGCAATGACTGTAATTAATACTACTTACAATGGGAACTAATTATTGATATTAATTCCAGTCAGTTGAATACTACAGCTTCATACAGTATTCGTCTTAATGTTTATTATTTTGGAATATAGTTAGAACATATTTCAGATCCGCATGTTGGTCACGACAATAATTCAATTCATATAATTTAATCATTAACATCCTGACTCGAAAACGCCAAGCGGTTTTCATCTCACTCAGTGAGGTTGCATTCTCAGTGATATATCGGGATATGTACTGACAGTATGAAAGAATTCAGTGATGTATCTGGTGGGGAGTGAGAGTGAGTGAGGTCAGTGATGTATCTGGATAGGTAGTGACAGTATGACTAAGGTCAGTAATGTAACTAACTTGGTAGTGACAGTGTGAGTGAGGTCAGTGATGCATCTGGATGGGCAGTGAGAGTCTGAGTGAGGTCAGCGATGTATCTGGACAGGTAGTGACAGTATGACAAAGGTCAGTGTGATGTAACTGACTTGGTAGTGACAGTATGAGTGAGGTCAGTCATGTATGTGGATATGTACTGATAGTATAAATGAGTTCAGTGATGTATGTGGATGGGCAGTGAGAGTCTGAGTGAAGTCAGTGTTGTAAATGACTTGGTAGTGAGTGTATGAGTGATGTCTGTCATGTATTGGGATGGATGGTCACAGTATGACTGAGGACATTGATTTATCTGGATGGGTAGTGAGAGTATGATTGAGGTCAGTGATGTATTTAGATGCATAGTGACAGTATGAGTGAGCTCAGTGATATATCTGGATGGATAATGACAGTATGAGTGAGGTTGGTGATATACATTGATGGGTAGTGAGTGTATGAGTGAGGTTCGTGATGTATCTGGATGGGCAGTGACAGTATGAGTGCATCAGTGATATACCTGGATGGGTAGTGACAGCATAAGTGAGTTCAGTAATTTATCTGGATGCGTATTGACATTATGAGTGACACAATGATTATATCTAGTTAATCCAAGGGTTAAGTCATGGCAGGAGAGCTCCGCCACGTGTTATGCTCCTCCTGTACTATGTGGGAACTCAGGGATTCTTCCCGTGTCCCTGACGACTCTGTGTGTGGAAGTGCATCCGCCTGCAGATCCTGACGGAAAGCATTGCGGCACTGGAGCTGCGGGTGAATGAACTCTGGAGCATGCACAAGGCTGAGAATGCCGTGAATTGCACATTTAGTGAGTTGGTCTCACCACAGGTAAACGGTACACAGCCAGATAGTAAATGCGTGACCAACAGGAAGAGCAGTGCAAGGAAGGTAGTGCAGGGGTCCTCTGTGGTTATCCACCTGCAAAACAGATACGACGCTTTGGGTACTGTTGAGGTGGGTGACTCTTCAGGGTAAGACAGCAGCAGCCAAGTTCATGACACCATGCCTGGCTCTGCTGCACAGAAGGCCGGAAAAGGAGTGGGAGAGCGATAGTAATAGGGGATTCAATTGTAAGTGGACTAGAGAGGCATTTTTGCGGCCGCAAACGAGACTGCAGGATGGAATGTTGCCTCCCTGGTGCAAGGGTCAAGGATGTCTCGTAGTGGGTGCAGGACATTCTAAAAAGGGAGGGAGAACAGCCAGTTGCCATGGTGAATATAGGTACCAAGGATATAGATAACAATGGGATGAGGTAATACGAGAACGATTTAGGGAGCTTGGAGCCAAATTAAAAAGTAGGACTTCAAAAGCAATAATTTCAGGATTGTTACCTATGCCCCATGCTCGTCAGAGTTGGAATCGGAGGATAGCTCAGATGAATATGTGGCTTGAGCAGTGGTGCAGCAAGGAGGGATTCAAATTCCTGGGGCATTGGAACTAGTTCTGGGGGAGATGGGACCAGTACAAACTGGACGGTCTGCACCTGGGCAGGATGGGAACCAATGTCCTCGGGGACACTTCAGAACATCAGAACATAAGAATTAGGAACAGGAGTAGGCCATCTATAGGTGCGTTGGTGAGGCCTATAAAAGGCACAGCAGGGAGTCCGGGGACCAGCGTGAGTCCAGGATTGGCGAGAGGCGTACTTGTGCAGCTACAGGGAGAAGGCAAAAAAGAAGTAGAAAGAAACAGAAAGGTGACGTCACAGCCAAGGGGGTAAGCGATTGGCTGCTGATTGGCAAGTAGTTTTCCTTTTTATTTCTTTTTTATATCAGTCAGTAACTTTTAACATTGTTGTTGCCAATGTAAGTTTATCTCAGGGTTAAGTCATGGCAGGAGAGCTCGTCACGTGATATACTCCTCCTGTACTATGTGGGAACTCAGGGACAGTTATGGTGTCCCTGACGACTACAGCTGCGGGAAGTGTATCTGCCTCCAGATCCTGACGGACCGCATTGCGGAATTGGAGTTGAGGGTGGATTCACTCTGGAGCGTCCACGATGCTGATAATGACTTGAGTAGCACGTGTAACGAGCTGGTCTTACCGCAGGGGAAGGGTCCACAGCCAGATAGGGAATGGAAGACCAGCAGGAAGAGAAGTGCAAGGAAGGTAGTGCAGCGGTCTACTGTGGTCATCCCCCTGCAAAACAGATACATTGCTTTGAGTACTGTTGCGGGGGATGACTCATTAGGGGAGGGCAGCAGCAGCCAAGTTCATGGCACCGTGGCTGGCTCTGTTGCACAGGAGGGCAGGAAAAAGAGTGCGTGAGCGATAGTGATAGGGCATTCGATTCTAAGGGGAATAGATAGGCGTTTCTGCGTCCGCAACCGAGACTCCAGGATGGTATGTTGCCTCCCTGGTGCAAGGGTCAAGGATGTCTCGGAGCGGGTGCAGGACATTCTAAAAAGGGAGGGAGAACAGCCGGTTGTCGTGGTGCACATTGGTACCAACGACATAGGTAAAAAAAAAGGGATGCGGTCCTACGAAACGAATTTAAGAAGCTAGGAGCTAAATTAAAAAGTCGGACCTCAAAAGTAGTAATCTCAGGATTGCTACCAGTGGCATGTGCGAGTCAGAGTAGGAATCGCCGGAGAGAGCAGTTAATACGTGGCTTGAGCAGTGGTGCAGCAGGGAGGGATTCAAATTCCTGGGGCATTGGACCGGTTCTGGGGGAGTTGGGATCAGTACAAACCGGACGGTCTGCACCTGGGCTCCTAGGGGGAGTGTTTGCTCGTGCTATTGGGGAGGAGTTGAACTAATATGGCAGGGGGATGGGAACCAATGCAGGGAGACAGAGTGAAACAAAAAGGAGACAAAAGCAAAAGACAGAAAGGAGATCAGGAAAAGTGGAGGGCAGAGAAAGCCAAGGCAAAGAACAAAAAGGGCCACTGTACAGCAGAAATCTAAAAGAACAATGGGTGTTAAAAAAGCAAGCCTGAAGGCTTTGTGTATTATGCAAGGAGTATTCGTAATAAGGTGGATGAATTAACTGTGCAAATAGATGTTAATAAATGATGTGATTGGGATTACAGAGACGTGGCTCCAGGATGATCAGGGCTGAGAACTCAACATCCAGGGGTATTCAACATTCAGGAAGGATAGAATAAAAGGAAAAGGAGGTGGGGTTGCATTGCTGGTTAAAGAGGAGATTATTGCAATAGTTAGGAAGGACATTAGCTTGGATGATGTGGAATAAATATGGGTAGAGCTGCAGAACACCAAAGGGCAAAAAACGTCAGCGGGAGTTATGTACAGACCTCAAAACAGTAGTAGTGATGTTGGGGAGGGCATCAAACAGGAAATTAGGGGTGCATGCAATAAAGGTGCAGCAGTTATAATGGGTGACTTTAATATGTACATAGATTGGGCTAACCAAACTGGACGCAATACGGTGGAGTAGGATTTCCTGGAGTGCATAAGGGATGGTTTTCTGGACCAATATGTGGAGGAACCAACTAGGGGGTAGGCCACCTTAGACTGGGTGTTGTGTAATGAGAGAGGATTAATTAGCAATCTCGTTGTGCGAGGCCCCTTGTGGAAGAGTGACCATAATATGGTGGAATTCTGCATTAGGATGGAGAATGTCACAGTTAATTCAGAGACCATGGTCCAGAACTTAACGAAGGGTAACTTTGAAGATATGAGGCGTGAACTGGCTAGTATAGATTGGCGAATGATACTTAAGGGGTTGACTGTGGTTGGGCAATGACAGAAATTTAGAGACCACATGGATGAACGACAACAATTGTACATTCCTGCCTGGCGTAAAAATAAAAAAGGGAAGGTGGCTCAACCGTGGCTATCAAGGGAAATTAGGGATAGTATTAAAGCCAAGGAAGTGGCATACAAATTGGCCAGAAATAGCAGCGAACCTGGGGACTGGGAGAAATTTAGAACTCAGCAGAGGAGGACAATTGGTTCGATTAGGGCAGGGAAAATAGAGTACGAAAGGAAGCTTGCAGGGAACATTAAGACGGATTGCGAAATTTCTATAGATATGTAAAGAGAAAAAGGTTAGTAAAGACAAACGTAGGTCCCCTGCAGTCAGAATCAGGGCAAGTCATAACGGGGAACAAAGAAATGGCAGACCAATTGAACAAGTACTTTGGTTCGGTATTTAGTAAGCAGGACACAAACAACCTTCCGGATATAAACGGGATCAGAGGGTCTAGTAAGGAGGAGGAACTGAGGGAAATCTTTATTAGTCGGAAAATTGTGTTGGGGAAATTGATGGGATTGAAGGCCGATAAATCCCCAGTGCCTGATGGACTGCATGCCAGAGTACTTAAGGAGGTGGCCTTGGAAATAGCAGATGCATTGACAGTCATTTTCCAACATTCAATTGAATATGGATCAGTTCCTATGGAGTGGAGGGTAGCCAATGTAACCCCACTTTTTAAAAAAGGAGCGAGAGAGAAAACAGGGAATTATATACCGGTCAGCCTGACCTCAGTAGTGGGTAAAATGATGGAATCAATTATTAAGGATGTCATAGCAGCGCATTTGGAAAGAGGTGACATGATAGGTCCAAATCAGCATGGATTTGTGAAAGGGAAATCATGCTTGACAAATCTTCTGGAATTTTTTGAGGAGGTTTCCAGCAGAGTGGACAAGGGAAATCCAGTTGTTGTGGTATATTTGGACTTTCAGAAGGCTTTCGACAAGGTCCCACACAAGAGATTAATGTGCAAAGTTAAGCACATGGGATTGGGGGTAGTGTGCTGACGTGGATTGAGAACTGGTAGGTAGACAGGAAGCAAAGAGTAGGAGTAAATGGGTACTTTTCAGAATGACAGGCAGTGACTAACGGGTACCGCAAGATTCTGTGCTAAGCCCCAGCTGTTTACACTGTACATTAATGATGTAGACGAGGGGATTAAATGTAGTATCTCCAAATTTGCGGATGACACTAAGATGGCTGGCAGTGTGAGCAGCGAGGAGGATGCTATGAGGCTGCAGAGCGACTTGGATAGGTTAGGTGAGTGGGCAAATGCATGGCAGATGAAGTATAATGTGGATAAATGTGAGGTTATCCACTTTGGTGGTAAAAACAGAGAGACAGACTATTATCTGAATGGTGACAGATTAGGAAAAGGGGAGTTGCCAAGAGACCTGGGTATCATGCTACATCAGTCATTGAAGGTTGGCATGCAGGTACAGCAGGCGGTTAAGAAAGCAAATGGCATGTTGGCCTTCATCGCGAGTGGATTTGAGTACAGGGGCAGGGAGGTGTTGCTACTGTTGTACAGGGGCGTGGTGAGGCCGCACCTGGAGTATTGTGTACAGTTTTGGTCTCCTAACTTGTGGAGGGACATTCTTGCAATTGAGGGAGTGCACCGAAGGTTCACCAGACTGATTCCCGGGATGGTGGGACTGACCTCTCAAGAAAGACTGGATCAACTGGGCTTGTATTCCCTGGAGTTCAGAAGAATGAGAGGGGACCTCTAGAAACGTTTAAAATTCTGAAGGGTTTAGACAGGTTAGATGCAGGAAAAATGTTCCCAATGTTGGGGAAATCCAGAACCAGGGGTCACAGTCTAAGGATAAGGGGTAAGCCATTTAGGAGCGAGATGAGGAGAAATTCTTCACCCAGAGAGTGGTCAACCAGTGGAATTCTCTACCACAGAAAGTTGTTGAGGCCAATTCACTAAATATATCAAAAGGGAGTGAGATGAAGTCCTTACTGAAGTTATCTGTTCAACCATGAACTCATTGAGCGGCGGTGCAGGATAGAATGGCCTACTCCTGCACCTATTTTCTATGTTTCTATGTTTCTATGGGTCACCATCCAGTCCCACAGCGGTCACAGTGCAGTCCCACAGGGATCACCGTCCTGTCCCACAGGGATCACAATCCAGTACCACAGGGATCACAGTCCAGTCCAGAAAGGATCACAGTCCAGTCCCACAGGGATCAGAGTCCAGTCCAACAGGGGTCACAGTCCAGTCCCACAGGGGTCACAGTCCAGTCCCACAGGGGTCATAGTCCAGTCCCACAGATAACACGGTCCAGTCCCACAGGGGTCATAGTGCAGTCTCACTTCGGTCACAGTGCTGTCCCACAGTGGTCACAGTCCTATCCAACAGGGATCACAGTCCTGTGCCACGGGGATCAATGTCCAGTCCCACAATAATCACAGTCCAGTCGCACAGGGTTCACAGTCCCGGCCCAGAAGGTTCACAGCACTGTCCCACAGGGGTCACAGTCCAGTCCCACAGAGATCACAGTCCAGTCCCACAGCGATCACCGTCCAGTCCCACACGGGTCACAGTCCAGTCCGACAGGTGTCATAGTCCAGTCCCACAGGGTTCACAGTCCAGACCCACAGGGGTTTGAGTCCAGTCCCATGGGGGTTTCAGCACAGTCCCACATGGGTTACAGTCCAGTCCCACAGGGATAACAGTGCTGTCCCACAGGGATCACAGTTCAGTCCCAAAGGGATCGCAGTCCAGTCCCACAGGGATCTGTCGAAATCTCGACTTCCGAAAAAAATGACTCCGACACTTTCAGCTCCGGCTGAAGTTTCTTTAATTTACTTGCTCGCAAGGGGCAGGTCACACTCAGTCAATGGCTAAGTGAACACCTCCGAAATGGTACAGTTTCACGAGATATTTATACAGCAAAACCAAAGTTATGGCCTCTCCTTGTGTATTGGCTCTGTCTCGCAGTCAGTGAATACAGATAAAGAGTTAATTACGACATCTTTTTCCTGACATTGTTTCCAGATATTTCCTTTTGTCAGGGTTATTACTTGGCCAGCCGGCCATTACTACATGAGAGTGTGGTAATGAGCTATTGCCTACCTTGCATTGTCTCAGGAATGTTCAGTTTCCTCGTCAGTTATCTTTTTGCATCAAATGGATGAGGTCTCTGGTGGTTTGAGTACTTCGAAAAGGGTGGGGTGGCATGGAACTAGTGTTGTATAGACAATAGGAGAGCACCATGGGGTGGGGGGGCGGTACTTGTCTCAGCACGACTTGTCTCCTAGCTGTCTGATGGCCATCAGCCATCTCAAACCAGGTTTAGCTGTTTATGCAAGCCGACTGCTTTTATGCAGAAAGTTCTGGAAGGACCAGGACTCCATTTTGTTATATATATATTGCAAAGGGCAAAAAAATGCCGTGTGGTATCAGCTTCAATAAAAAATACATTTCCACATTCCCCCATTTTGTCCTACACAAGGACAACGTGATCCATTCTGATCTTGTACAGTCTCTCCATTTCCTTTTCCACACAAGAGCCTTCACCAGTTGTTGCTACCATAACTCTAGCTGTGGTCTTGGTAGGTAACATGGTTTTTCCCACCCTGGCACAGCAACACTTAACGACGACAAATAATAGATACAGGGCGAAGACTATCAGCAGGAATATGATCAAACCCTGTACCACAGATTTCCCTAGGGATCCCAACCATCCCGATGCCCAATCCCACAGGGTGGTACCGTCCTGGCCAACTGTCTGTTTATACTCTATTTTCCTAATGTATTCAGCTAGACTGCCGATTTCTTCTGATTTATCTGGGATACAGCATTCTCCACCTATTAACGCGCATGTCCCTCCTTCCTTGGTTGGAGATAATCTAAGGCCATACGATTTTGGAGAGCCACTGTCCGAATAGCTACCATTTCATCATTCACCCCTTCAAAGGATTGGGAAGTTGCGTTGGCTACTGATTCGACTAAGTTAGCCAGTTCCCGTAACTGCCATTCGGTTGATGCTATTCCATAGGGTGGCACCGTTACCTTGAATATTCCGTTTAGCCATGTCAAATCCCGTTTAAATCTATGACTTCCATAAGCATCCCTTAGAGTCTTTATTGATCTGATAAAGGGTACCACATATCCTAAGTAACAGGACCCTGTCCAGTTGGCTGGTAACCATAGGTATGCTTTATGGCCACAAATAAATTAGGTGCAATTATAGGACGTCAGCTCCTGGTCCTTGAGCGCCATCCATACTCGAGTGGTCTCTCACCTTCCCAGACTTCACCTGGGGCGTTGTTAAGGAACATTGTCCAGCCAACTGTTGCTATCTTTCTCCCATCAGTGGGATTAGTTGTGGCTTGCCATTTTGTCATTTGGGAACACTTGCTGCGTTCCATTTCTGGTCCTTTGGTCTCATCACTCACTAGGCATATTATACCTTCAGGATTTCCTATTCCGGGAGTAATATTAGGAAGGGTGGCTGACGGTTATTATTATAATTGGGCTGGTATCATCCCTGGAAGGCTGTAAGTTTATACCCTGCTGACCTCCATTCTGTTTGCTCCTTCGTTTCTGACACCTTGGTTAGGTTTGTCCTATTTTGCACTGTCAACCATTCTACCATTTCTGATTCGTTAAAGGGGACAAATCTCAGGGGAATACCTCCTTTGGAGTGGACAGGTATATGGGAACATATCCAACAATTCGCCAAGTTTCTTTCTTGAGCATGCTTATGAATCAGTGCCATAAATATATTTACTTGCAGTTCCCTTCGGTGGCGTGTCTGTACCCCTGGTATAATCAATAATGCAAAGTAAAACCCTGTCAAGCCCAGCACCATCAGTCGTCATAGTCCGTACAGTTCCTTATTCAGTCTTCCTTTTTCTGTTCTTCCGGTTCCTTCTTCCCTTCCTCCTGCTCGGGTGCCCGTTTGCAATGGGACGCATGGATCCATGTTGGTCTTTACTTGACCTTGATTGCAGTATTAATTGCCAGCAAGACCTGGTATGGTCCTTCGAATCTTGGCTGTAGACTGCTTTTTCTTTTGAAGATTTTGATGTAAACGAATTCCCCGGGCTCCAGTTTATGACACTTCCCTTCCGCTGGCTTGACTTGAGCTTCCTTTACCTGTGAATGAAAGCTGGAAATACATTTGGTTAGTGCAATACAATAATTCAACATATTTTCCTCCATTTTGTGGATGTACATTTGTTTTGCAGTAAATGGTCCTATAAAAGGTAGTCGTTGGGGACGTCCCATAATTTTCTCATGCGGTGAGAGGCCTGTTGGTTCTTTTGGTTGCAGATCGCATTACCATCAAGGCTAAGGGCAGCAGTTCTGCCCATTTCTGTCCAGTGTCATCGCATAGTTTTGCCAGCTTATTTTTAAGCATTCCATTATACCTTTCAACAAGTCCAGCTGATTGTGGATGATAACTGCAATGAAAACATTGATTAATCTGCAAAGCTTTACACATTTCTCTTATAACAGTTCCTGTGAAATGTGACTCGTTATCACTAGAAAGCTTAGCAGGGTTTCCGAAGCGCGGTACGATTTCCTTTAACAAACACTTAGCAACAATAGTAGCATCGGCCTGTTTACATGGAAAGGCTTTAATCCATCCAGAGAACACATCTACAATAACTAATATATACTTGAATCCCATCCACATAGGTAATTCAATAAAATCCATTTATAAATGTACAAAAGGCCCGACTGGATTTGGGTGGGAGGCAGACTCTACTTTTTTCCGTCTTACCCAGATTCATTGTCTGACAGCTAACACAATTTTCACAAATTTGTTTTGCAATTGCCGAAATACCTGGTGCATACCAAGTTGCCAAAATATAATCTGCCAATCCCCCTTTGCCTGCATGTGTGAACGTATGAACACATCTGGCAATCCATGGAAGTAAGGATCTGGGGGCCACCACGCGGACATCGTGGTGAACCCATATTCCTTCTACATTTTTATAACATTGATCCTTCGTCCAGGTCACCACCTCATCCGTACTGTGTCTGAAAGGTCAGCACATCATTAATAGTTGGTGGAGGGTCTGAGCAATTTTCAGGTTCGGATTTGATAGCAGTTCAACTTCATATTTAGTGGTTCTTGCGGAGGTTAGGTGTTGGGTGGCACATTTAGTAAGTAAAATCTCGACAGAGTGTGGGATATACAAAATGGTCTGATGATTTAGGGTTATTGTCTGAGCCTGTTGCATAGCATAATAAGCTGCTGCCAACGAAGGAAGACATCCTGGTAGTCCGCGTGCCACTGGGTCTAGAAATATGCTATCAGTCGCTGCCTGTCCCCATGTAACTGAGTCAAAACAGATTGTGCAAAACCCAACTTGTGATGCATAAATAAGTTGAATAGCTTAGTGTAATCTGGTAATCTCAAGGCGGGTGCTGAAGTGAGGGTCTGTTTAAGATTCTGGAAAGCATTCCGGGATACTTCATTCCAAATCCTTCTTTACGCTTTGTGAGAATATAGTAGATTCATTCACAGCTCGTAGGTCTTGGAGAAACTACCATTTGTCACTATTGGGCTTCTGAACCGGAAGAATCGGTGTGTTACACGGACTTCTCATTTATGCTTAGAGTGATTCACAGATCACAGAATGTAAAGTACGTGTTTTATTTTATTAAAAGGCTTCCAAACCCAAGATTTTTCCAATACACCCAAAATGTTGATCAAGGAGATCACCTGAAATATATCAAAATCCCAATTCAAATATTGTACTGCCACTCTTTATCTAAAAAAAATCCTCTTACTGAGCTAGAAGCTTTTGTACCAAGATTTTACACCAAGGACAATGGAAGTGTACTCCCCCAGCCTGCACCTCGAGAGACCCACAAAGGCTTTTCCTTTTTTTTTTAAAAAAAGGGCATTACAACTTCCTAAGGCATTACAACTTTTAACCACTGGGACCATGGCTCAACAAACCTATCCTTTGTGCATTTCCTAGCTCCGTAACTTCTCATCCAAATACATCTACACCTACGCTTCTAACTTAAAATATCTTAAACTTCCCACATACAGGAAAACACTATGAAGGGTTAAAAAACTTCACTTGGTTTGAAAAAGTGGGTGGAGCTAAAACAAACAGGCAACTCCACAACCTTTCTAAATAGGTTTCCAGACACAAGAAAAAAACACAGAAGCACTCTCATTCAAAGACAAGACATTCACGCACTCTCATTCAAAGACAAGACATTCACAAAAGTCTCTCTCCATGCAATAAAGCTTTTCTTTTTTTTTAATCCGTAAGTCACTATCAGATTCTCCTATGGTATTTAACGAAACGACGGGTAGCTGTTTGTTCACAGCACTCGGGTCTGGGATTGGGCGTCATTGATCATTATACGGGCAATTTGGTTGTTGGCCGAATTGCTTTTGATTCTGTGATCCAAATGGATCTTGAACAAAGAAATGAGTCTGAGGTCTAGCATGTACCTGGACTTGGGTCGCATACGGGTTGGGTCCTGGAGGGGGAGGGGGGGTGGCTCTATTACCTGCCTGTTGAGTCCAATCATAATTTGGTTGTTGCTGTTTTGCCTGGCAATTTCTAGCCCTGTGTCCAACCTGACCACAATTGAAACAGGTATCATATTGTTCGCGCCCTGCCCCTTCTCTCCCTCTTCCCCTGAAATTTCCTCCTCTGCCTCGCCCTCTTCCTCTACCCTGGGGGCCGGGGGTGGGGGGCGTAGGACGGTGTCACCGTGATGGGTGTTGTTGGAGCTGCTTGTTCCACAAACATGGTGACCTTGCTTTTAGATTCTCTATTTCGCTCTTGTATGTCCTTTAACATAGATACAACCTTAGATAGCGATTCCTGTCGCCATCCGAGACAAACTAGTCTAAAGGGAACTCTGAGTTCGGGTCGTAGCCCGTTTACCACGGCACAGGTCATAGGAGCTTCTACCTCCTCAATTTTCATGCCTGAGCATTGGTTCATGATCCCTCGCACTCTTTCTCATAATCCTCAACATTCTCCTCCTTTCTTTGTGTAGTTTCCATAATTTTGGACCAATTCGTTTTCCTTGGGAACACCAAATGTAAGGCTTCCCATATCTTTCCCAGAACCCCTCTCCTGGCTTCGCGCTGGGATCTGCATCTGGAGCCTCTCGATGGGTTTTAACATTTTTGAATTTTATCTCAAGTTCGGCAAATTTCGTGTCCTTTAACCATGCTTTCAGTAAGATTTTACCATCTAAAATACTGGGTTCGTGGCACAAGATGATCACTTTTGACTGGTCTATGGCCTTTTCAATATTGGTTTTAGGGTCTGCCAATCCTTCCACAATTATTCTTAACCCACTTGGTGACCATGGTCGATAAATAGGGACCGGAGCCCTCCCAGAGAGTGGACTGAGAAAAAGTCTTACTGGGTATGCAGATGATGATGGCTCCATGACAACGGGCCCTTGTCCATGGATAAGACTTCGTGTGCCACCTGCAGGGCCGTCATGGAATTGATTCCCTTTTGACTGATCTATTTTTCCTGCAACCGCACCTGCATTGTTGGGAGCGGGTGTTACCCCATTTCCCTGTGCTCTGGCCCGAGGATCGTCTCCTCCTTGTTGGCCTGGAGCGCCCCCCGGGGATGGAACATACGGCGGTGGTCGATGGCTGTAGGGAGTCCAATCATCGTCCGATTCCTCATCCTCATCTTTTTCCCAACCCTCAGGGGCACTTGGCGAGTGTATCTTTGTCTCTTTAGCAACCATAACAGATGGATGTTTGCTATGTCGAGGGCGATACACCTGGTCTACCCGTTCATCCCCCTGCTTTCTCCCTCTCCTACACTGCTTGCTAACTCTAAGGCTCTTCTCGTGTCGTTCCTCAGCTTCCCTTTTCCAATCTCCAAATCACTTTTTTTCCCTCTTCTACCTGGGTCTCTGTCTATAAGGCATTCTTCTAGACAAGTTATTCTCTCTAAATTAAATGAACCATCGGGTGGAAATGGCCTGTTTACACCCTTAGTCCATTTTACCCATTCTCTTAGGTGGTCAATTGAAGACTGACCACAATTCTGGAGCATGAAATGGAATGGGGTCCCTTTTGGTGGTGCTTTACTTGCTCCAGCCCCCATTCTGGATGATTAAGATTTTCCGCAGTTTCTGATCTCACAATCCTTTTGGCCAACCGAGTTCTCTACGTCCACTTCTCCTGGCCGTTACGTGGCCTGAAAAGGCTCTTAATTCGGGCTCAGTCTGGGTTTTTGAACCAACCCACCTTAGTTGATCAATCAATCAGTTACTGTTTCTTTTCTTAATCAATCCTTGTTTCTTTTCCGAATCACAATTTCCCGAGTGACTCTTCCCGTTTCTCTAATGGCAATGTCGCACAAAGATATTGCACACGACAGTATAACAAGGACAACTAGGACAAACAGCATTCACGCGAGTATACAAATCATAACCTTACACTCTATCTAAACAAATAATCAATTATCAGTCTGCGTTGTACGCCACTACAGACCGAGACCTTAACTTATCCTAATAAAACTTATAAAACTGATAAAACTTATGGTTCCATAGACTAACTCTTATCACATAAGAACCTTTGATCGATTGTGCTTCTCTTTTTTTTTCCTACTCTTATCACATAAGAATCTTTACCTAATTAAAAACAATAAAACTCTTATCACATAAGAACCTTCGATCGATTAGCGTTTTTTTTTTCTAATCTTATCACATAAGAACCTTCATTAACCGTTTTTGATCGACTAGCACTGTTTCTACCTTACCTACTGAAACCTTCCCCGGGCTATTTCGAGATTTTTTTTCAGAGCCCGTTCTCTTCTGCTTGCGAGCTGAGAAAGAACTGATTATAAAAAATAACTTTAGCTTTTAAATGTCGAGTCTTGTAGATTGCAGTACCTCCCCTGTGGACAACAAATCACATATGCGATTCAACAGTGAAGAAACTTTCTTGTGAGCAAAAGGCTCACCTTGTTTGGCTACTGAAGCCGTTCACTGGAGAGGCACTATGCCTGTATCCGTTTTACGCACAGGACAGAGAATATGCATCTTGGTGGAACCTCCAAGAAGTAACTGTCGAAATCGCAACCTCCGAAAAGAATGACTCCGACACTTTCAGCTCCGGCAGAAGTTTCTTTAATTTACTTGGTAGCAAGGTGCAGGTCAAACTCAGTCAAGGGCTAAGTGAACACCTCCAAAATGGTACAGTTTCACGAGTCATTTATGCAGTAAAACACAAGTTATGGCCTTTCCCTGTGTATTGGCTCTGTCTCGCAGTCAGTGAATACAGATAAAGAGTTAATTACTACATCCTTGTCCTGACATGGTTTCCAGATATTTCCTTTTGTCAGGGCTATTAGTTGGCCAGCCGGCCATTACTCCATGAGAGTGTGTTAATGAGCTATTACCTGTCTTGCATTGTGTCAGGTTTGTTCAGTTTCCTAGTCAGTTTATCTGTTTGCATCAAATGGATGAGGTCTCTACAAGAGATAACGGCTGGTGGTTTGAGTACAAAGAAAAGGGTGGGGTGACATGGAACTCTTGTCATGTAGACAATAAGAGAGCATCATGGGGAGTGCTTGTCTCAGCATGACTTGTCTCCTAGCTGTCTGATGGCCATCAGCCATCTCAAACCAGGTTTGGCTGTTTATGCAAGGTGACTGATTTTATGCAGAATGTTCTGGAAGGACCAGGACTCCATTTTGTTATATATATATTGCAAAGGGCATACAAATACCACATGGTATCAGCTTAGATAAAAATTAATTTCCACAACTCTCCCTGCGGGAGATACCTGTACACGGACTGGTATCTCTCAGTCCCTCTCGCAAAGGGAGATAACTGTGAACTGACTGGTGTCTCTCAGTACCTCTCGCTCAGGGAGATATCTATACTCAGACAGCTGTCACTCAGTCCCCTCTCTGAGGGAGATATCTGTACGCTGACTACTGTGTCATGGGGAGATATATGTGCACTGCCTGGTATTTCTCATTGCTTCTCTTTAAGGGAGATATCAGTAAACTGACTGGTGTCTCTCAGTCCCTTTCCATGAAGGAAATATCTTTACACTGACTGGTGTCTCTCAGTCCCTCTCCATGAGGGAAATATCTTTACACTGACTGTCTCTCTGTGCCGATCCTTCAGGGGGATATAGGTTCACTTTCTGTTATCACTCACCTCCTCTCCCTCTGTGTGATATCTGTATACTGACTGGTGTCACTCAATCTCTCTCTCTCAGGGAGATGTCTTTTTACTTTATGTTGACTCTCGGGGAGATGTATCTACACATACTGGTGCCTCTCACTCCTCTATCGCTCAGGGAGATGTCTGCTCAATTAGTGGTGTCTCCCTCACCATCACCCTCTTTGCACTGACTGGTGTCCCACATGGAGATATCTGTACACTAACTGGGGCCGCTGCGTCCCCTCTCTCAGATACACAACACTGATGTCTCACAAAGAGATATATTTACGCTGACTGGTATCTCTCAGACTCTCATCCTCAGTGAGTTTTCTGAACAATGAATGGTGTCTCCCAGCCCCTCTCCCTCAGCGAGATATCTGTACACTGAATGTTCACTCTTTGAGCCTCTCATACGGAATAAATCTGTACACTGACTATTGGCTTCTAGTCCCTCTCCTTCAGCGAGATATCTGTAAACAGACAGGTGTCTCTCAGTCCTCTCTCTCGGGGAAGTATCTGTCCACTGACTGATGCCTCTCAGTGATTTTCTCACAGGGAGATATCAGTAAAAGAACTGGTGTCTGTCAGCACCCTCTCGAAGGGAGATGTCTCTACACTGACTGACGTCTCCCTCTGCCATTCCCTCACAATGATATCTGTACAATGAATGGTTTCTCTCAGTCACCCCTCCCCCTGAGAGATATGTGTACACTGAATTGCATCTCACATGGAAATATCTGTGCACTAACTGGCGTCTCTCAGTCCCCTCTCCCTCAGGGAAATATCTGCACACTGAATGGTGTCTCTTAGCCCCTCGCCCTCAGGGAGATATCGGTACACTGACTGGTACCTCTCAGTCCTACTTTCCTCAGGTTGATATCTCTACACTGACGGGTGTCTCTTTGTCCCTCATCCTCAGGGGGGTATCTGTACACTGACTGGTACCTCTCAGTCCCACTTTCCTCAGGTTGATATTTGTACACTGACGGGTGTCTCTCTGTCCCTCATCCTCAAGGAGATATATGTTCAGTGACTGTTGTCTCTCTGTGCCTCTTCCTGATGGGGATATTTGTACACGTTCTGGTGTCTCTCAGCCCCTCACTCTCAGGGATATATTTATACACTGACTTTTGTCTCTCAGAGCTCTCTCCCTCAGGAAGATATTTTTATATCGACTAACGTCTCTCATTCCCTCTCTCTCACGGAGATAACTGTGCACTGACTGGTGTCTCTCAGCCCCTCGCGCTCAGGGAGATATTTGTACACTTGACAGATGACTCACAGACCGCTCTTTCCCATGGAGATATCTGTAAACTGACTGGTGTCTCTCCAATTCGCTCAGGGAGACGTCTGTACACTGACTGGTGTCTCTCAGACCCCTCATTCTCAGCGAGATATCTGTACACTAACTGGTGTCTCTGCCTACTCTCTCAGGGCGATGTTTGAACACGGGCTGATGTCTCTCAGTCCCTCTACCTAGGGGAGATGTCTGTACACTGACTGTTTTCTCTCAGTCCCTCTAACTAGTCGATATGTCTGCACACTAACTGGTGTCCCACAATCTTTACTTCTCTCAGGGAGATATCAGTATACAGATGGGAGGGCTGCATATGTAAACTGAGCAACTTCAGAGTCATCAAACACAGAAAGAAGGAATATACAAAACCTGAGGCCCTAGACATGTTTGGATGGAAATAGAAACAGAATCTGCTGGAACACGCAGCAAGTGAACAGGGAGGTGTGGACTCACAGTCTACTTCTGTATCTGTATGGTCATAGCACAACCATTGTCAGATTTCGTGAGATGGTGCTGATGTTGCTCATTACATCAATACATTAGAAAATGATCTGGACAACACGATTACAATTCCACCTTGCACTCTCGTGAAAATGAATTCTCTTTAGTTTTCAAATAAGAAATACAACTGGAATAAAATCATCACCTAAATTGGAACGATTCATTCCCCTCTGCTACTTTAAAACCCATGTGTGTCTTACTGTCTGATCCTGTACATGTGCAGTACAATAACGGGTAAGCAGGCTACAGCACAGGTTACATACAGAGTAAAGCTCCCCCTACAGTGTCCCATCAAACAGTCCTCGGAAATGTACAGCACGGGTTAGATACAGAGTAAAGCTCCCTCTACAGTGTCCCATCAAACACTTCCAGGGCACGTACAGCACGGGGTTAGATACAGAGTAAAGCTCCCTCTACACCATCCCATCAAACACTCCAATGGCAGATGCAGCACGGTTCAGATACAGACTAAAGCTCCTTCTACATTGTCCCCATGAAACATTCCCAAGGCAGGTAAGGCATAGAATCATTGTATGTTTACAGCACAGAACAAGCTCTTCCGGCTTGTCGATACCCGTGCCGAATCTCAGCTTGTCCCACTCTCCTGTCCCTTCACCATAGCCCTGCGATTTGTTTTCCACAGTTACTTATCCAACTCCCTTCTGGAAAGATAAGATTGAGTCTAACTCCACCACGCTTTCAGGCAGCGCATTCCAGTTCTTAACTACACGCTGCATAAAAAAATCATTTGGATCTTTTGCCCATCACCTTAAATCTTTGCCTTCTGCATTTTGCCTGTATTGCCAGTTTCTCTCGATCTTCTCTGTCCAGACCCATCATGAATTTGAACACCTCTACCAAATCTCCTCTCAATCTTCTCTGCTCCAAGCAGAACAACCCCAGCTTCTTCAATCTATCCATGTAACTGAAGTCCTCATCCTTGAAATCATTCTGTATCTTCTCCAAGGCCTTCACAAACTTCACATCTTTCCCAAAGAGAGGTGCAAAGATTTGGACACAATACTCCAGTTGGGGCCAAACCATTTTTTTAACAGGTTCAGAATAATTTCCAAACTTGTGTACTCTATAGCACTATTTATGAAGCACAAGATCCCATAAGCACTTTTAATTGATTTTTAAACCTGATCCTCCTGTTCATGCACGCACTTTAGGATTGTATACATAGCTTTATAATTCCTCTTATTCTTCCTACCAAACTATATCAATTCACACTTTACTGCGTTAAATTTCAGCCCACTTCACGAGGCTGTCTATGTCTTCCTGAAGTCTATCACTCTCCTCCACACTGTTCACAATACTTATACATTTTCTGTCATCTGCAAATTTTGATAATTTGCCCTTTATAAACACGTTCAAAACATTAATATATATCAAGAAAAGCAGTGGTCCGAGTAACGAACTCTGGGGAACACCACTGTATACCTTCCTCAAGCCCAAAAAAACAATCGTTCACCACGACTCTGTTTCCTGTCGAATAGCCAATTTGCAATCCATGCTACCACTGCCCCTTTTATTCCATGGGCTTTAACTTTGCTGGAAAACCTATTATGTGGCACTTTGCCGAACGTCTTTTAGAAATCCATGTACATTACGGCAATCGCATTGATCTCACCAACCCTCCCTGTTAACGCATCAAAAATCTCTATCAAGTTGCTTACACATGATTTACCATTAATAAATCTCTGGTGGCTTTCCTTAATTAATCCACACTTGGCCAAGTGATTGTTAATTTTATCCTGGATTACTGTTTCTAAAAGCTTACTCGCTACCGAGTTTAAGCTGAATGGCCTGTGGTTGCTGGGTTTATTGGTACACCATTTCTTGAACAATAGTGTAACATTTGCAATTCTTCAGTCCTCTTGCACCACACACATACCTATGGAGGTTTGGAATAATATGACCAGAATCTCCGCAATTTCCTCTCTCAAATCCGTCAACATCCTAGGATGCATCCCATCCACTTCTGCTCATGTATCGACTTTAAATTCAGCCAGCATTCCAGTACCTCTTAATTATCCATTTTTATCCAACAACTCGCATCTACCCCCCTCCTTCCCTATGTCTATGGCATTTTCTTCTTCCTTGTTGAAGAGAGATGCCATCATCTATGCCTCTATGCATTGAAACATAGAACCTTAGAAAATAGGTGCAGGAGTAGGCCATTTAGCCCTTCGAGCCTGCACCGCCATTCAATAAGATCATGGCTGATCATTCACTCAGTACTCCTTTCCTACTTTCTCTCCATACCCCTTGATCTCTTTAACCGTATGTTTCCAATGAACTGGCATCAACAACTCTTTGCGGCAGGGAATTCCACATGTTAACAATTCTCTGAGTAAATAAGTTTCTCCTCATCTCAGTCCTCAATGGCATACTCCTTATCCTAAGCCTATGTCCTCTGGTGCTGGACTTCCCCAACATCGGGAACATTCTTCCCGCATCTAACCTGTCCAGTCCCGTCAGAATCGTATACGTTTCTATGAGATCCCCTCTCATCCTTCTAAACTCAAGTGAATAAAGGCCGAGTCAATTCAGTCTCTCCTCATATGTCAGTCGAGCCATCCCTAGAATCAGTCTGGTGAACCTTCGCTGCACTCCCTCAATATCAAGAACGTCCTTCCTCAGATTAGGGGACCAAAACTGAACACAATATTCCAGGTGAGGCCTCACCAAGGCCCTGCACAACTGCAGTAAGACCTCCCTGCTCCTATATTCAAATTCCCTTGCTATGAAGGCCAACATACCATAGGTCTCCGTGTTGGTCCCGAATCGGCTCCACCCCTCTTCTTAATACCCTTTTGCTATAAGTATGCATATAGAAGACTTTTAAATTACCTTTTATGTTGACTACCATTCTATTTGCATACCTTCTCATTGCCCCTGTTATTTTCTGTTTCACTTCGCTGATCTTTCTATATACAGTCTGATTCTCAGATGTATTTGCAACCTGACATCTGTCATACACGTTCTTTTTCTGCTTCGTCATAATCTCTGTCTGTTTCATCATCTAGGGAGCTCTGACTTTAGTTGCCCGATTGTATGTCATGGCAAATAATTCCTTCAAATCTTCACCAGCTAAATAATTACTCGGATTGGTTCCTCCATTTATTGATTTAAAAAACTGCATGGGAGACACATTGATGCTTTGACTCCAGTTACTGTTGGTCTTTGTTAGTGGACTACCATTTTATAATGTCCAAGGTGGAGCCAATTGCCCTGACCCCCACCCATCACTCCCCCGTGTATGTGTGCGTGTGGTTATTAACTGCAGAATACTCTCTCGGTCCAAATAAAGAGTTTCTGCACACCAGCCGTCTCATTGTAACTCTGAGGGGCTCACCGAAAAACTTTGAAAGCACTGCTCTTGTTACTTGGTGATTTTCTGTTGGTGCAGCCCACCACTGCCGAAGAGGAGACTGCTAATGTATCATTCGGTGTTCAGTACACCTCTCAGTAGCCCGTCGGTCAAACAGAAGGAGGCCATTCAGCCTCTCGAGCGTGGTCCACCATTCGATTAGTTCATGGCTGGCCTATATCATAACTCCATCTAGCTGCCTCGGTTTCTTAAGCCCCTCCGGGAGATGGGACATGTGCTGTGTGAGCCCCTCCGGGAGATGGAACATGTGCTCTGTGAGGGTCCTCCGGGAGATGGGACATGTGCTGTGCGAGCCCCTGGCCTATATGTTTAATAGCTCACTGCACTCTGGAATGATTCCTACAGATCAGAAGGAGGTTAAAGAAATCCGCATTTTTAGAACTATGTGACAAGGCAGAGCTGGGTAACTATAGGTCCATCAGTTTAATATCAGTAATAGGTAAGAAACTTGAAAAGTCATAAGGGATGCAATACATGAATTGGATAGGGGGGGACATATTAGGGACACCCAACATGGCTTCATTAAAAAAAAAGTTATTATCTCACAACTCTAATTTTATTTTTTGAAGAAGTTACAAAGTTGGTGGATGAGGGAAGCCCAGTAGACATTGTCTACTTCGATTTCCAAAAACCTTTTGACAAGGTACCACACAAGATGCTACTCTATAAGATTGGAGCCTCTGGTATTAGTGAAATATATTGAGCTGGATACAGAACTGGATGGCAAGATGTAGGTAAAGAGCAGTTATAGATGGATATGGATCTGTTTGGAGTACAATCACCAGTGGTTCCTGCAGGGATCAGTGCTGGGAGCGTTGCTTTTTAATATTTTTGTTAATGATCTGGATTTTGGGGTTGGGGGCTCAATTTTGAAATGATATCAAGATCTGTGCGAGTGTTCGAACTGATTCAGGCAGATCTTAAAGTGTTGGGACACAGGCCGCATGACTGGAAAATGAAGTATAACTTAGATAAGTTCAGTGTTATGCATGTGGGCAGTGCAAATGCTCAAACATTCATACACCCTCCAGGGGAAGGCATTAAAGATGGTGGAGATAGAAAGAGATTTGGGCATTCTAGTAAATACATCCTTAAAGGTACACGAGCAATGCGGTGCAGCGACAGTTAGAGCAAATAGGGTGTTTGGGTGTATCCATAGGACAATTGAGTATAAGGCGAGGCGTACTGTTTTGTCCGAGTACAAGACCTTAGTCAGGCCGCACTTGGAATACTGTGCCCAGTTTTGGTCTCCTCACATGGTTGGTGATATTGAGGTTCTGGAAAGGGCCACTCGACTAATTCCAAGTCTAAAGCATCTTAGTTATCAAGGTAGGTTAAAAGAGTTGGGACTCTTTACCTTAGAGCAGTGTAGACTTAGGGCGATATGATTGCGGTTTATAAGGTAATGAAGGTGAAAGAGAGTGTTCCAGCTGACCGTTTATTTCAATTAAGTCGGTTAGACAGGACCAGGGACACAAATTTCAGTTGTCGAAGGCTAGATCGATGTTAGACATCAGGAGGTGGTTCTTTTCCCAGAGAACAGTAGACCTCTGGAACAAGCTACCCTCTCATGTGGTGGATGCAGACTCACTGAATTCCTTCAAGTAAAAGCTGGATTTGTTTCTGGCTGTGGCGGAGATTTAACACTTACAGAAGGTAGGTACTGCAGGGAATTTAAAGGCCAGAGTGATCTCCTGGACTAGTTTCGATCACTTAGAGTACTTGAAGAGGAATTTCCCAGATTTTATATTCCCAAATTGTCCTAAGTTTGTTTTTAATCAGTACTTTTGCCTCTCCCAGGAGATCACATGGACTCGGGTGGAATGGAGTGTATACGCTGTGATAGGCTTGATGAACTAGATGGTCTTTACCTGTGCATCATTTTTCGTATGTATTAAAACGTTTCCGCTACACTGTCCCATCGAACAATCCCAGGGCAGGTACAGCAGGTACAGCACGGCTTAGATACAGAATAAATCTCAGGTGCCGAATTAGAGCCCACAGGCCCCGTGGTGACCAGCCCGGGTGAGCGGGGTCACTGGCGGCCATCTTGCACATGGCGGGATCAGGGTGCATGCGCGGCCATCTTGGTTCAGGAACAGAGAGTGGATGGGGCTTCAGGGTCTCTGTTCCCAACTGGGTCCCAGTGCCTGATAGATGGAGCATCCTGGACAACACATTTTTTATCATCTTAGAATCAGAGACTAGTTACAACATGGAAGGAGGCCATTTGGCCCGTCGAGCACATGTCGGCTATCTGCAAGAGCTTCTGCTAATCCCACTCTATCTACTCTGTCCAGACCTCTCATGATTTTGAACACTTCTGTCAAATCTCCTCTCAATATTCTCTGTTCTGAGAACAACCCCAATTTCTCCAGACTATCCACGTAACTGAAGTCTTTCATTCCTGGAATCATCCTCGTAAATCTTTTCTGCACGCTCTCAAAAGGCCTTCGTATACTTACTAAAATGCTGTAACCAGAATTTCTCCACCTCAGTCAACAAGCTCTCCGCTGGAGAGGAACTAAACTACAGAACCAGTGGGAACCTGTTCAACCTTCGTCGTCTCCAGGCCAGGTCCAAGACCACCCCAATCTCTGTCGTTGAGCTACCGTACGCAGATGATACCTGCGTCTGCGCACATACAGAGGCTGAACTCCAAGCCATAGTCAAAGTACTTACAGATGTTTAGGGCCTTACACTAAACGTCCGTAAGACAAAGGTCCTCCACCAACCTGTAATCCGCCACACAGCACTCCCGGCCCCCACCCCTCCACAGTCAGCAAGATCCACAGCGCGGCCCTGGACAACGTGGACCATTTCCCATACCTCGGGAACCTCCTATCAACAAGAGCAGACATTAACGACGAGAGTCAACACAGCCTTCAGTGGAGCCTTCGGCCGCCTGAGGAAAAGAGGGTTTGAAGACCAGGCCCTCAAATTTGTGACTAAGCTCATGGTCTACAGGGCTGTAGTAATACCCACCCTCCTGTATGGCTCAGAGACATGGACCATGTACAGTAGGTATCTCACCCCCAGCACCCAGCTCATGGTCTCCAGGGCTGTAGTAATACCCACCCTCCTGTATGGCTCAGAGACATGGACTATGTACAGTAGGTATCTCACCCCCAGCACCCAGCTCATGGTCTACAGGGCTGTAGTAATACCCACCCTCCTGTATGGCTCAGAGACATGGACTATATACAGTAGGTATCTCACCCCCAGCACCCAGCTCATGGTCTACAGGGCTGTAGTAATACCCACCCTCCTGTATGGCTCAGAGACATGGACTATGTACAGTAGGTACCTCACCCCCAGCACCCAGCTCATGGTCTACAGGGCTGTAGAAATACCCACCCTCCTGTATAGCTCAGAGACATGGACTATGTACAGTAGACACCTCAAGTCGCTGGAGTAATACCACCAACGATTTATCCGCAAGATCCTGCAAATTCCCTGGGAGGACAGACACACCAACGTTAGCGTCGTCGACCAGGCCAACATCTCCAGCATTGAAGCACTGACCACATTTGATCAGCTCCGCTGGGCAGGCCACATTGTCAGCATGCCAGACACGAGACTCCCAAAGCAAACACTCTACTCGGAACTCCTTCAAAGCAAACGAACCAAAGGTGTGGCAGAGGAAACGTTACAAGGACACCCGCAAAGTCTCCCTGATAAAGTGCAACATCCCCAGTGACACCTGGGAGTCCCTGGCTAAACACCGCCCTACGTGGAGGAAGAGCATCTGGGAGGGCGCTGAGCACCTCGAGTTTCATCGCCGAAATCAACCACAGGCATCAGAAAGAGCGTGCGGCAAAGCTGTCCCACCCACCCCTCACCTCAACGACTATCTGTCCCACCTGTGACAGGGATTGTGGCTCTCGTTTTGGACTGTTCAGCCACCTAAGCCACTCATTTTTAGAGTGGAATTATGTCTTCCTCGATCCGAGGGACTGCCTATGATGATGATGATGATGATGACCCAGAATTGGACACAATACTCCAGTTGAGGCCGAAGCAGAGTTTTATGTGGGTTCAACATAATATCCAGACTTCTGTACTCCATACCTCTATTCATGAAGCCTAGGATCCCGTAAGTTTTTGTAACCACTTTCTCAACCAGTGCTGCCACCTTCAGTGATTGGTGCACATATGCTCCTGGGTCTCTCTGTTCATGCACCCCTTTACAATTTTACCCTTTAGTTTATAATTCCTCTCCTCTTTCTTCCTCCCAAAATGTATCACTTTTGAACTTTTCTACATTAAATTTAATCTGCCACATCTGCCCATTCCACCAGCCTGTCTGTCTTTCTGAAGTCTATCACCATCCTCCTCACTGTTCACTGTACTTCCAAGTTTTGTGTGAGCTGTAGATTTGGAAATTGTGCCCTGTACACCCAAGTCTCGGTCATTAATATAGATTTTAAAAAAAGCAGTGGCCCCAATACCAACCCCTGGGGAACACCACTTCCTCCAGTCTGAAAAACAACTGTTCACCACTACTCTGTATGTATCACTTAGCCACTTTCACATCCATGCTGCCACTGTCCCTGTTATTCCATGGGCTTCAATTTTGCTGGTATTAGTAACACGCCTGGGATCACTAAACACAAAACCCAGTTTGTTAATCACTTTCAGCTACTGGAATTAGCATGTACCACACAGCATCTCTTCTACCCTCAATATGTGAATAGGGCATCATGCCTGCAAACCTGGTTTAAGTTTAGATCCACTCAGCAAATCTATTTAAGAAAAGCCTGTAGGCCAATGAGACACTGTTAAGGTGCCAGTGTGCTACTGGTTTGATTGGCATTTTGCCTGTAATGGACTCTGTATCTTGGTCTCGGTATTTAAGGAAGGATATACTTGCATTGGAGGCAGTTCAGAGAAGGTTCACGCGGTTGATTCCAGAGATGAGGTAGTTGACTTATGAAGATAGCTTGAGTAGGTTGGGCCTAAGCACATTGGAGTTGAGAATAATGAGATGTGATTTTATCGAAACATAAGATAATGAGGGGGCTTGACAAGGTGGAGGCAGAGAAGATATTTCCACTTATACGGGAAACTAAAACTAGGGGACATAGACTTAGAATAAGGGGCCACCCAATTAAAACTGAGATGAGGAATTTCTTCTCTGAGGGTTGTAAATCCATGGAATTCTCTGCCCAGGAGAGCTGTGGAGGCTGGGTCTTTGAATATATTTAAGGCGGAGATAGAGAGATGTTTGAGCGATAAGTGAGTAAAGGTTTATAGGGAGTGGGCAGGGAAGTGGAACTGAGTCCATGATCAGATCAGCCATGATCTTATTGAAAGGCGGAGCAGGCCCGAGGGGCCAAATGGCC
This sequence comes from Pristiophorus japonicus, assembly GCF_044704955.1. Lineage (NCBI taxonomy): Eukaryota > Metazoa > Chordata > Chondrichthyes > Pristiophoridae > Pristiophorus > Pristiophorus japonicus. Next base: position 8,824,163 of record NW_027252668.1, on the reverse strand, counting down.
TACTCCAGCTCCTATTTCTTATGTTCTCATGTTCTAATTGAACATTTCTCCCACGGTAACCTTGTCTGTAATGAAATATGTGCCTTTTAATAAGCCTCAGGTCCTTGCTCATGTCTGCTGCAGATTCCGGAGTTGATGGGATTGATTTATGATGATAGGTTGAGTAGGTTGGGCCGATACACATTGGAGTTCAGAAGAATGAGGTGATCTCAGTGTGGCCCTGAAGGACTGACTCCAGGCTGAAGTTCTGTTCCCCCTGTAAGATCCTCCCCACAGATTGTCGTTTCTCAGCTCCAGTCTGGTGATGCTAAACCCTCAGGTGGGAAAGACAAAAAACCACAGCAATGTGTTGAAAGCAACACTAATTTATGTGTCTGTGTCCCAAATATTAAACCCCTTTCCAGTTACAGGAGTTATTAACATCAGCGTTACAGGAGTTATAAACCCCAACTATCAAAATGAAGACAATGCAGTCCAGAATGCGATTAACAGCAGAATCCAACCGCTGCGTTCACTTGTGAACTCGCTGGTGTCTCAGCAGGTTGCCATACAGAGAGAATCCCTTCCCACACTCAGAGCACGTGAATGGCCTCTCCCCAGTGTGAACTCGCTGGTGTGTCAGCAGGTTGGATGATGTCGTGAATCCCTTCCCACAGTCAGAGCAGGTGAACGGCCTCTCCCCAGTGTGAACTCGCTGGTGTTTCAGCAGTTGGGATGATGCAGTGAATCCCTTCCCACAGTCAGAGCAGGTGAATGGCCTCTCCCCAGTGTGAACTCGCTGGTGTATCAGCAGGTCAGATGACCGAGTGAATCCCTTCCCACAGTCTGAACAGGTGAACGGTCTCTCCCCAGTGTGACCTCGCTGGTGTCTCAGCAGGCTGGATGATTCAGTGAATCCCTTCCCACACTCAGAGCAGGTGAATGGCCTCTCCCCGGTGTGAACTCGCTGATGCCTCAGCAGGTGCGATGATGTAGTGAATCCCATCCCACAGTCGGAGCAGGTGAACGGCCTCTCTCCAGTGTGAACTCGCTGGTGTGCCAGCAGGTGGGATAACTGAGTGAATCCCTTTCCACAGTCGGTGCAGGTGAACGGCCTCTCCCCAGTGTGAACTCGCTGGTGTATCAGCAGGCTGGATGATGCAGTGAATCCCTTCCCACACTTGGAGCATGTGAACAGTCTCTCCCCAGTGTGAACTCGCTGGTGTGTCAGCAGGCTGGATGATGTAGTGAATCCCTTCCCACAGTCGGAGCAGGTGAACGGTCTCTCCCCAGTGTGAACTCGCTGGTGTATCAGCAGGTTGGATAACAGAGTGAATCCCTTCCCACAGTTGGAGCAGGTGAATGGCCTCTCCCCAGTGTGAACTCGCCGATGTGTTTCTAGCTGGGACGGGTAGTTGAAACGTTTCCCACAATCCCCACATTTACACGGTTTCTCCCCAGTGTGACTGCATTTGTGTCTCTCCAGTTTGGACGATTGGCTGAAGCCTTGTCCACACACAGAGCACGTGTACCATTTCTCCCCACTGTGAATGGTGCCTTCTGCTTCCATGGTCAAAAGCTGATGATATTCCAGTCCCGATGTAGCGAGTGACTGTCAGATATTGGTGACGTTTGGTTTCAGCTTCCAGTCTACAAATCCTCCTCTTTTAACATCCTGCAAAGTGAATTTCAAACAGGAAAAAGGGAGTGTGAGAGAGAACCCACAAAAACACAAAGGCAGGTTGTGAAATTGAGCTTAATGAATCTGGTCATTTGTGGGGCCGGCACCAGAAAAAAGTGACCATGAAAGCTGCCAGATTGTCGTAAAACCACATCTGGGTCACTGCTGTCCTTCAGGGAAGGGAACCCACCTCCCTCGACAGGCCCACATGGGAAATTGTTGGTCCCACTGGGCCCAGAAGTACTGGAGGTGAAACCCAGCAGCTTCTCCCCCCTCTCCATCCAGCTCAAACTGATGCAACAAACAGACCCACACAGGAGGCCAGGGAGCGACTTCCACATCCAGCGCACCCCCTGATACAGAGCGGCTGGGAATTGCTGGGCCTGTTGTATAAATGCAAGTTGTTGTTTTCCTGGAGTGGGGGAGGTGCTGCCCCCGGCGGTTGCTGGTGCCGGGCCCGGTGGCTCTGATTCAGGGCCCCCGGGAGCCGCACTCCGTGTCGCCCGGGGCCCCGGGAGCCGGGAGCCGCACTCGTTTAAAAATGAGGTAGACAAAAAGCAGGAAACTATAGACCAGTTCGCCTAACAACTGTGGTTGGGAAAATGTTGAAGAGTTCATTCTTAAAGAAGCATTAGCACGACATTTGGAAAAGCATAATTCGGTCAGGCAGAGTCAGCATGGATTTATGAAGGGGAAGTTAAGTTTGACAAATTTGCTGGAATTCTTTGAGCATGTAATGAACATGGTGGATAAAGTGGGTGTGGTGTATTTGGGCTCCCAGAAGGCATTTGTCAAGGTGCCACATAAAAGTTTACTGCACAAGATAAAAGTTCACGGGCTGGGGGTAATATATTAGCATGGATAGAGGATTGGCTAACTAACAGAAAACAGAGAGGTGGGGTGAATAGTTCATTCTTGGGTTGGCAATCAGTAACTAGTGGGGTGCCGCAGGAATCAGTGCTGGGACCCCAACTATTTACAATCTATATTAACGACTTGGAAGAAGGGACCGACTGATACGTAGCCAAGTTTGCTGGCGATATAAAGATGGGAGGAAAAGCAATGTGTGAGAAGGACACAATTAATCTGTAAAAGGACACAGACAGGCTAAGTGAGTGGGCAAAAATTTGGCAGATGGTGTATAACGTGGGAAAGTGTGAGGTCATGCATTATGGCAGAAAAAAATCAAAGAGCAAGTTATTATTTAAATGGAGAAAGATTGCAAAGTGCTGCAGTACAGCGGGACGTGGGGGTACTTGTGCATGAAACACAAAAGGTTAGTATGCAGGTACAGCAAATGATCAGGAAGGCCAACGGAATCTTGGCCTTTATTGCAAAGGGGCTGGAGTATAAAAGCAGGGAAATCTTGCTACAGTTACACAGGTTATTGGTGAGGCCACACCTGGAATACTGCATGCAGTTTTGGTTTCCATATTTATGAAAGGATATACTTGCTTTGGAGGAAGTTGAGAGAAGGTTCAGTAGGTTGATTCCGGAGATGAGGGGTTGACTTATGAGAAAAGATTGAGGAGGTTGGGCCTCTACTCATTGAATTCAGAAGAACGAATGAGAGGTGATTTATCGAAATGTATAAGATAATGAGGGGGCTTGACAAGGTGGTATCAGAGAGGATGTTTTCACTGATCGGGGAGACTAGAACTTGGGGGCATAATCTTAGAAAGGGGCCACCCATTTAAAACTGAGGTGAGGAGGAATTTCTTCTCTCAGCGGGGTATAAACCTGTGGCATTCGCTGCCTCAGAGACCTGTGGAAGCTGGGACATTGAATATATTTCAGACAGAGATAGACATTGTCTTAACTGATAAGGGAATAAGGGGTTATGGGGAGCGGGCAGGGAAGTGGTCCTGAGTCTATGATCATATTAAATGGTGGAGCAGACTCGAGGGGCCATATGGCTACTCCTGCTCCTATTTCTTATGTTCTTATTTTCTGATATATAGTGCGTGTCTGGTATGGGAGTGTGGATTTGATTCTGTATCTGTACATCTCTGGTATGTGGATGAGGGTTTTACTCTGTATGTTAGTTTCTGATACGAGAGCGTGGATTTTATCCTGTACCTGTCAATTTCTGGTAATTGCCTGTGGGTTTCATTCTGTATCAAAAAGGGCCATATTACAACATTATTCTAAAAGGACAAAGAGTGTTTAAAAAACACAACCTGAAAGCTCTGAGTCTCAAAGCGAGAAGCATTCATAATAAGGTGAACGAAGTAACTGCACAGATAGCTGTTAACGAATATGATGTAATTGGGATTACTGAGACATGGCTCCAGGGTAATCAAAGGCTGGGAACATAACATCCAGGGGTATTCAATATTCAGGAAGGATAGCCAGAAAGGAAAAGGAGGTGGGGTAGTGTTAATGGTTAAAGAGGAGGTTAATGCAATAGTAAGGAAGGACATTGGCTGGGATAATGTGGAATCTATATGGGTAGAGCTGTGAAACACCAAAGGTCAGAAAATGTTCGTTGGGGTTGTGTACAGACCACCAAACAGTAGTAGCGAGGTTGGGGATGGCATCAAACAGGAAATTCGGGACGCGTGCAATAAGGGTACAGCAGTTATCATGGGTGACCTTAACCTAGATATTGATTGGGTTAACCAAACTTGTAGCAATACTGTGGAGGTGGATTTCCTGGAGTGTATAAGGGATGATTTTCTAGACCAATTTGTCGAGGAACCAACTGGAGAGCAGGCCATCCTAGACTGGGTCTTGTGTAATGAGACAGGATTAATTAGCAATCTGGTCATGCGTGGCCCCTTGGGGAAGAGTGACTATAATATGGTAGAATTCTTCATTAAGCTGGAGAGCGACACAGTTAACTCAGAGACTAGGGTCCTGAACTTAAAGGAAACTTCAATGGTATGAGACGTGATTTGGCTAAGATAAACTGGCGAATGATACTTAAAGGTTTGACGGTGGATAGGCAATGGCAGACATTTAAAGATCACATGGATGCATTATAACTATTGTACATCCCTGTCTGGCATAAAATAAAACCGGAAAGGTGGCTCAACCGTGGCTAACAAGGGAAATTAAGGATAGTGTTAAATCCAAGGAAGAGGCATATAAATTGGCCAGAAAAAGCAGCAAACCTGAGGACTGGGAGAAATTTAGAATTCAGCAGAGGAGGACAAAGGGTCTAATTAGGAGGGGGAAAATAGAGTATGAGAATAAGCTTGCAGGGAACATTAAAAACTGACTGCAAAAGCTTCTATAGATATGTGAAGAGAAAAAGATTAATGAAGACAAACGTGGTCCCTTGCAGTCAGAATCAGGTGAATTCATAATTGGGAACAAGGAAATGGCAGATCAATTGAACAAATACTTTGGTTCTGTCTTCACTAAGGAAGACACGAATAACCTCCCGAAATTACTAGGGGACCGAGGGTCTAACGGGAAGGAGGAACTGAGGGAAATCCTTATTAGTCAGGAAATGGTTGTAGGGAAACTGATGGGACCGAAGGCCGATAAATCCCCAGGGTCTGATAGTCTGCATCCCAGAGTAGTTAAAGAAGTGGCCCTAGAAATAGTAGATGCATTGGTGGTCATTTTCCGGAATTTCATGGTCTCTGGATCAGTACCTATAGATTGGAGGGTAGCTAATGTAACCCCACTTTTTAAAAAAAGGAGGGGGGAGAGAAAACAGGAAATTATAGACCGGTTTGCCTGACATCGGTGGTGGGGAAAATGCTGGAATCAATTATTAAAGATGTAATAGAAGATCATTTGGAAAGCAGTGACAGGATTGGTCCAAGTCAGCATGGATTTATGAAAGGGAATTCATGCTTGACAAATCTTCGAGAGTTTTTTGAGGATGTAACTAGTGGAGTGGATAAGGGAGAAACAGTGGATGTGGTGTATTTGGAATTTCAAACGACTTTTGACAAGGTCCCACACAAGAGATCAGTGTGCAAAATTAAAGCACATGGTATTGGGGGTAATGTATTGACGTGGATAGAGAACCGGTTGGCAGACAGGAAGCAAAGAGTAGGAATAAACGGGTCTTTTTCTGAATGGCAGGCAGTGACTAGTCGGGTGCTGCAAGGTTCAGTGCATTGATCCCAACTATTTACATTATATATTAATGATTTAGACGATGGAATTGAAGGTAATATCTCCAAGTTTGCAGATGACACTAAGCTGGGTGGCAGTGTGAGCTGTGAGTCGGATGCTAAGAGGCTGCAGGGTGACTTGGACAGGTTAGGTGAATGGGCAATTGCATGGCAGATGCAGTATAATGTGGATTATTGTGAGGTTATCCACTTTGGTGGCAAAAACAGGAAGGCAGATTATCTGAATGGTGACAGATTAGTAAAATGCGAGGTGCAAAGAGACCTGGTTGTCATGGTGCATCAGTCACTGAAGGTAGACATGCAGGTCCAGCAGGCAGTAAAGAAAGCAACTGGCATGCTGGCATTCATAGCGAGGGGGTCTGAGTATAGGAGCAGGGAAGTCTTACTGCTGTTGTACAGGGCCTTGGTGAGACCACACCTTGAGTATTGTGTGCAGTCTTGGTCTATTAATCTGAGCAAGGATGTGCTTGCTATTGAGGGAGTGCAGCGAAGGTTCACCAGACTGATTCCTGGGATGGCAGGACTGACATATGAAGAAAGACTGGATCGGCTAGGCTTACACTCACTGGAATTTAGAAGAAAGAGAGGGGATCTCATAGAAACATATAAAATAATGACGGGAGTGGACAGGTTCGAGGCAGGAAGAATGTTCCGATGTTGGGGAAGTCCAGAATCTGGGTCACAGTCTAAGGATAAGGGGTAAGCCATATCGGACTGAAATGAGGAGAAACTTTTTCACCCAGAGAGTGGTAAACCTGTGCAATTCTCTACCACAGAAAGTTGTGGAGTCCAGTTTGTTGGATATCTTCAAGAGGGAGTTAGATGTGGCCCTCACGGCTAAGGGGATCAGGGGATAGGGAGAGAAAGCAGGAGTAGGGTACTGAAGTTGCATGATCAGCCTGATCATTTTGAATGGTGGTGCAGGCTCGAAGGGCCGAATGGCCAGCTCCTGCACCTATTTTCTATGTTTCTTTCCATACTTGGTGTGTGAGTGTGTTCTGTACTGTATCTGTCCATTTCTGTTATGTGAACGTGAGCTCTACTCCATACCCGTCATTCTCCAGTATGTTAGTATTGTTTTACTGTGTACCACCAACTCCTGATAGAGTATTGGTTTTACTTTCAAACTGTCAATTTGTGTTATGGAGGTGAGTTTTCTGCTGAATCTGTCGGTCTTTGGTAAATGAGTCTGAGTTTTACTCTGTATTTATCTGTCTCTGGTATGTGAGTGTGGGCCTTTCTCTATATCTCTCCATTTCTATTATGGGAGCCTGGGTTTTATTCTGTACCTGTCAAGTTCTGATATGTGATTGTGGGCCTCACTCTGTAACTGCCAGTTTCTGTTTAATTGTGAGTGGCCTTTCCTTTGTACCCGTCAGTTTCTGGAATGAAAGAGAGATATTTACCCTGTACCTGTCAATTACTGGTTCGTGAGTATGGGCATGTCACTGTATGTCAATTTATGTTGTGGGAATATGGATTTTAAGATGTCAGCCTCTGATATGTGAGTGTGGGTTTTATACTGTATCACTCAGTCTCTGATATGCAAGTGTGTGTTTTTTCTGCAACTGTCAGGTTTTGGTGTGTGTTGAGGTTTAATCTGTGCCTCTCAGTTTCTGCTATGGTAGGTTGGGTTTAATCTGTATTTGCCAGTCTCTGATATGTGAACGTGAGAATCAATTTTACTTTTTGCCTGTATTTCTCTGATGTGTGAGTGAAGATTTTGCCTTCTACATGTATTTTTCAGATGTGTGTGTGTGGGTTTTACTCTGCCCCGATCAGTTTCTGCGATGCAAGTAACAATTTTACTTACTGCCTTTCAGTTTTCCGATATGTGCACATGGGATTTACACTTTACCTGACAGTCTCTGGTATGCAAGTGGGGATTTTATTCTGTTACTGTCACTTTCATATAGGTGGGGGTGTGTTGTATACTGTATCTGAAAGTCCATGGTACGGCAATGTGGGTTTTATTCTGCACCTGTCATCTTCTGGTATGTTCGGGGGGTTAAATACTGAATCCGTCAGAGTCTGAAACATGAATATGGCTTTTGCTCTGTACCCATCAGCTTCTGATATGCGAGTGTGGTTTATTCTACCTGTTTGACATTTTTTCTGATTGATGATTGTCTTTTATTCTCTACCTGCCAGTTTCTGGCAAGTGAGTGTGGGTGTTTAATGTAGCTGTCAGTGTGATCTGTTTCAATGGTGAAACAGCATCTAATTCTACTGCTCCATGTGGCTGTACGATTCACAATGTAACTCTGCCACTTTGGATCACTGTGGGACTGACAGCTTCTGATGTCTGTGACAATAGGATTGAGGCCAGTTCAGTGTCTCTGCGCTCTGTGAGTGATAATCTACTTACTGTATGTGAGAAGGAGCTGCCTGCACTATTCCTTGTATTCTGGGTGAAGGAAAGATCACATTTGTTCTGACTGGTTGAAGAATTTTCCTCTGAGAATAATAATACGAGAACATTATTAGTTCTAAGATATGGATGTGGGGTGAATATGATGTATCTGAGGGAGTGACAATGTAGCTCTCGATCATCAGCAACATGGTTCTGGAGAACTCAGCTCACCGAAACAATATAAACCGTCTTTAAAATATCTTCTCCCACACTCCTCTCCTGGTGCCTGCAATAGATGCACTTTGTGAAACTCCCCACATTCTCACTGTCAGGCTGTGTTTCCACTGCTCACTGCCCAAGAACAACAGTCACGGTGAGATTGGAACTGAATCAGGAACATTTACTACTGATTTGGGAAAAGAAAGCAGCAATGATTGGAAAAAGCGAGGTGGTTCACTTTCTCTGTTACCTTACACTGTCCATACACAGCCCGAGAATGGCCTCTCGCTTCCCCCACTCACATCAAGTTCCAGAACTAGTTCCTGCTCCACTCTGCCTCTTACACACAGCCCCCGACGGAACTAAACCAGGAACGTTCACTACTGGTTTGGAGAGAGAAAGCAGCAGATTGTAAATAGCAGATTCTGACCATTCTATCTCCCTTACCCTGGACACACACAGCCCGAAAATAGCCTCTCCCTTCCCTGACTCACACCACGCACTGAGACTGGTTCTTGCTCCACTCTGCCCCTTACACACAGCCCCTGACTCCCCCGAACTTCCCCCGGACTCAATGCCGATCTTTGAGCCCATCTGCGGACATGCTCCCAAAGCGCTGCGCTGCTGTAAGGAGGCTTCTGCTTGATGCCTTACCCCGGAGTCACAGTGTCTCCATTCCCGGCTGTTTTAAACCATCTTCTTCAACTCACTGAGTGAAAGGCGATTACAGGCAGTGCTGGGGGAGGGGAGGGCGCATGTGCTCTTCTGCTCACTGGGAATCAACACAGGGGGTGGGGCTGAACCGCGCATGCGCAGCTCTCTGCAATAATTCAATCTGTAAAAATCAAAGCGCACTTTTCCCAATTTACTTTTATCAGAATCTGAGCAAAGGAACTGGGCCTGGGGGGAAAGGACAGAGAATGATTAAAGCTGGGAGCCTTGTCCCTTGGAGATGCACAATTTGGGATCATTCCGTTCAGGGTGTTTCTCTCCATGAGCCCGTCTTCACAAAGCAATTCTGCAAAAACGTCGGAGGGACGAGGGAGTGGGAGTGTTTGCTGGGACCGTGCAGGAGTTAATATCTGACAGAAACAATCTGAGATCAGTTTAATTACAGTAAAACACTCGGTCACTGAGAGTAATACTGAAGTGTATAATGAAGGGGCTACAGTGATGGAGGAACTTAATACAATCACTATTCATAATGAAGTAGTACATAATGAAGGGACTCTAACCCTGGAACTATACATGGGGATTCTAACCCTGGGACTGTACATGGGGGTTCTAACCCTGGGAGTGAACAGCTCTGGGGCTTTCCTGTTACAATTGTCTGGGATGTAACCAGAAGCTTAGCACTGAGCAGCGCCTTTTGGAGAAGGTGAGAAATCCGAGGTGTCGAGAATAAAATAACTAAGCTGTTACTTTACCAAGATGGCCGCACATGCGCTTTGCTGCTCACTGAACAAAGGTGGCGGAGAACTGACCCTGCCTTCCTCTACAAAGTTGGCCGCCGTTAACCTGGGCCTGTGACCGGGAGAAAGCCTCGAGGCTGCAGTCGCTGATATTCAGGTTATTATTGCGGGCTTCCGGCGGGCACCAGTTGATTAGGAAGCCTTCCCGCCTACCCGCTGGTCCATTACTCACTTGCGCCCCGCTGAAGCGGAGCTGTTTTGCGGAGCACATTTCACCACAGCCACTCCGCCATTCCATGCACCGCGCATGCTCCAAATACAGCCAGGTCGCGCGCATGCGCACTGGGCCCCTGTTGTCTGGTGCCGGCACATTCTCCTTCGCGGGGAATGCTGGGTGAATACCAAATACCACTTTCGTGAATGGGACAGGATTTACTGGGCCCCCATTGGGCACTGAACCATGTTCATTCTGGCACTTTGACTTTGTTGCTGCTGCTCTGAATAACCCGATACCTGAGCTGGAGATTAATGTTCTGCATAAATATTGTTTCAAACATCATGTGTCGAATATTTGATTTCTCCAGAATAAAAGGAGACTAATTAATATTCCCTTCCCTTCCATTTTGGGCCTTTTCTTATTCTAGATTGTTTCACTTCTCACCCAGTTCACCTTTTACCACATCAAATCCCAAGTTTGTGTATACGGCTTGTGGGTGTCATGGACTGAACCGGCGTGTCTCACTTTACACTCATTTGAACTTCTGTTAAACCAACCCTTGAAAGAACTATCTTGCTTAAGACTGGAAATCTGTTATTTTCTGTATTGTTTAACGATTTTTGAATGCGTTTAATACATCTCCACACTTACTGCATGTGATCAACCTTGAAATGTTCTGATCTTTGTAATTGCCTTGGCTAATTTTGATGGGTTAGTTGATTACATTAACTTGTTACTAACATACCTTGCAGTAACTTTTGCATCAAAATAATTGTTTAAATACTTTCTTTATCAGATCTTTTGCTTCCCCACTGATCTCTGTTTACTCTTGTGGGAGAATCTAGAAGTAGGTGGCACAGTCTGAGCATAAGGGGTCTCCCATTTAAAACGGAAATAAGGAGGAATTTCTTCTCTGAGGGTCGTGAATCTTTGAAATTCTCTGCCCCAGAGAGCAACGGAGGCTGGATCATTGAATATACTTAAGTTGCAGATAGACTGCTTTTTGAAAGATAGGGAAGTCAAGGGTTATAGAGAGAGGGCAGGGAAGTGGAATTGAGGCCAAGATCATATCAGCCATGATCTTATTGAATGGTGGAGTGGACTCAAGGGGCCAGATGGCCTATTTCTGCTCATTTTTCTTATGTTCTTAGCCTTGGTTAGGGGCTGGGTTTAGATGTAGGTTTAGGGGTTAGTGGGTGTGGTTTGTGGTTATTTGATAGGATTGGGATTAGTGATTGGGATAGTCAATAGGATAGTCAGCTTAGGATATAGTGATTAACTTAGAAAGCAATATTGGCAATATAAGTGTCACTGGACGTGCCCTTTTCCATTTCATGATTTTAACCTCACACAGACAAGTCACAATATAGCCTCACAATGTGTTCATTCAAGGAATCTTCTTTCATGTGCAAAGCTCAATTCCTCCCTTCTTTCACATCTCTAAATTTCTCACTGAAAAATAAATTTGTGAGATTAGATTTGGGGATTTTGGGACAGTAACAGATGGATACAGTTGTTGTGCTGGTTACATCTAATCATCAGCCTGCCTGAAAGGGCTTCTGACAATAATCTGTCACCAGGCCCCACAAGTCTCCATGTGATTCCTCCATCATATCTTCATTCATTACCCACCTTTCACCCCAACTAGAGCTGCTTTCTCCGGCATGACCACTCCTCATACTGAGGCTCTCTAATTCCTGAGCAGAGCACAAATGCCAGCAGGGACTGGTTAGCCGGAATGGTCCATTTCTGTGCCATATATTCTATGTAATGTTGTAGTCTCAGTGTAAGTGGACCCTGGATTTGATGTCACGATATTAGTAAATCCTCAATTTGGTGTCACAATGTAATTTATCCTGGATTTGATGTCTCATTGTAAATCATCCCTGCATTTGGTGTCAACAGCAACTCGTCACTGGGACTGAGGGCAAACCCACAGCCGGGTTACACACTGTCTGATCTCACTGGGCCCCCGGGTTACACACTGTCTGATCTCACTGGGCCCCCAAGTTACACACTGATCTTACTGGACCCCCGTTTAAACACACTCTGATCTCACTGGGCCCATCCTCTCTGGGTTACACATTGTGTGATCTCACTGGGCACCCGGGTTACTCACTGTCAGATCTCACTAGGATCCCGGGTTGCACACTGTCTGATCTCACTGGGCCCCTGCGCTACACACTGTCTGATCTCACCGGGTTCCCGGGTTACACACTGTCTGATCTCACTGGGCCCCCAGGTTACACAATGTCTGATCTCACTGGGCCCCCGGGTTACACACTGTCTGATTTCACTCGGCCCATCCTACTCGGGTTACATGCTGTCTGATCTCACTGGGCCCACCCCCTGGATACACACTGTCTGATCTCACTGGGCCCCTGGGTTACATATTGTCTCATCGCACTGGGCCCCCGGGTTACACATTGATCTCGCTGAGCCCCCGGTTACACACTCTCTGATCTCACTCTGCCCATCCCCCCCGGGTTACGCACTGTGTAACCCCACTGAGCCAGCCCAACACCGATACCCCACTGACCCAGCCCCACACCGATAACCCACTGACCTGTCCCCACACTGATACTGCACTGACCCAGCCCCACACCGATACCCCACTGACCCATCCCCAAACTGATACCCCACTGACCCAGCCCCACACCGATACCCAACTGACCTGTCCCCACACCGATACCCCACTGACCCGGGCCCACACCGATACCCCACTGACCCAGCCCCACACCGATACCTCACTGATCCGGCCCGACACCGATACCCCACTGACCCAGCCCCACACCGATACACTACTGTCCCAGCCCCACACCGATACCTCACTGACCCAGCCCCACACTCATAACCCACTGATCCAGCCCCACACCGATACCCCACTGATTCAAACCCAAACCGATACCCCACTGACCCAGCCCCTCAGCGATAGCCCACTGACCCAGCCACACACCGATACCTCACTGACCAGCCCCAAACCGATATGATACTGACCCAGCCCCACACCGATACCCGACTGACCCAGCCCCACACCCCCATTGACCCAGCCTCACACCGATTCCCCCCTGACACAGCCCCACACCCCATTGACCAGGCCCAGACCGATACCCGACTGACCCAGCCCCACACCGATACTCCACTGACCCAGCCCCACACTGGCACACCACTGACCCAGCCCCACACCGGTGCGCCACTGACCCAGCCCCACACCGATGCCCCACAGACCCAGCCCCACACCAATACCCCACTGACCCAGCCCCACACCGATACCCCACTGACCCGGCCCCACACCAATACCCCAATGACCCGGCCCCACACCGATACCTTACTGACCCAGCCCCACACCGGCACGCCACTGACCCAGTCCCACACCGATACCACATTGACCCACCCCCACACCGAAACCCAACTGACCCAGTTCCACACCAACACCCCACTGACCCGGCCCCACACTGATACCCCACTGACCCAGCCCCACACTGATAGGCCACTGACCCAGCCCCACACTGATATGCCACTGACCCAGCCCCACACCGATACCCTATTGACCCAGCCCCACACCTCAACCTCAAGTTTAATATCTGCAGTGTGAAATTTGATGTGCGACAAGGGACGAGGGCAGCAGTAAGTGTGACGCTTACAGAAAATTAGCTTTAGCAATAAGAGTGTGAGTTCATTACAAATTAATCTTGATGGTTTTGTTGATCCTTTGACAGGTGGACTGGAAAGTATTCTCCCTGCGTTTGATGAAACAGGCGAGAATGGCAAGCAGACATCGGCGAATGTTCATTACAACACTCCCAGTGCTGGAATACTAAACAAAATCGGAACAATATTCTCCATTAGAAATGAAATGAAACAGGCGTCATCGATATAAGACGAATGTTATTAAACCATTACAATAGGAAATCTGCTGAATTATTTGTTTCCATAAAACCAGCTGGGTTATAATATTAATTTTCTGATTCAGCAGAAATTGTATAAAATGTATTCCCTGTATCCAGAAGGTGATGCTGCCAATGGACGTCTGGATATACAGATAGGGATTTGCAGTGAATGAGGGAGAGTTCTGGTAATTGAGGGAAGGGCTGAGTGTGCTGGGGCAACAGGTAATGCAAGGCGTGAGAGTAATTATATAAATGAGTCAGTCGGTTTATTTTAATATTCTGTGTGAGGGTACTGAACTTCCTGCATTGTAGTCATGTTATGGATATATATTTCTGGCACTGACGCGTTCTGCCACCTCTCCCCACTCACGGGTGGCCTGGGTATATTTATCGCCACCTGAAAGACAGAAGTCATCCCTATTCCTGGAGACCACCTCCTGTAAAACCACGAATCAGTGTCTGGAAACTGGCGGCCTTTGAAGGGTCTGCTGTGCTGACCATTGGCCACAAACCTCACTTACAGTTGCCTACAGCCAAAGCGCTCCTCCACTTTGAGCTGCAGGTTGCCATGATTTGGCGCCAGCAATGGGGACATTGACAGCCATCATTCTGCGAGGGGGCAACGCACAGCACAAGTGGTGCTGACAACCCGCTTATTTTATTTAAGTTAAAAGGATCGGCGCATTGAGGCTTTGCTTGCGGCCACCTGATTTTGTACGTGTCCAAAGGGCGGTGCCCATTCTACACACAAAGCAATCTCTGCCCCATTAACATTTCTGTCAAAAACAGGGCATACTCCTGCTCCTATTTGTTATGTTTAATAACTCTCCGCTTCACACTTACCGGTTTCTGCCGCCTGATCACCTTCCCTAGGAGCAGGTTCTTGAATCTGACTTTGTTTGTTTGATGGATTCTCCATCTCTATTAATTTATCTGCAAAACATTTAATTCCAGGTGATAGCAGAATGCGAAGTCCCTCATCACAGGTACATTTCCAGTAATTATCTTCCGCACCCTCTCCAAGGCCTGGACATCCTTCCTAAAGTGTGGTACCCGGAATTGAACACAACTCACCAGCTGAGGCCTAACCTGTGTTTGTAAAGATTTGAAATAACCTTCTTGATTTTTTACTCTATTAATAAAGCCAAAGACGCCACACACATTTTTTAAGAGGTTTCTCAAATTCTCCTGCCACCGTAAATGATGTGCGTACATACACACCCAGATATCTCAGTTCCTGCATCCGCGCTTTAAATTGGGCCATTTAGTGCACATTGCCTGTTCTCATTCTACCTGCCAAAATGCATCACTTCACACTTCTCTGCGTCTGCCCATTTCACCAGTCTGTCTATGTCCTCCTCAAGTCTGGTACCGTATTCCTCACTGTTTTGTTTCATCTGCAAACTGTCAAATTATGCCCAGTATACCCAAGTCTAGGTCATTAATATACATCAAAAAGGGCGGTCTCAATACTGACCTTTGGGGAACACCAATGTATACTTCCCTTTAGTGTGAAAAAACAGCCGTTCCCCATTACTTTCTGCCTTCTGTCCCTTAACCAATGTTCTATCCATCTGTCCCTTTAATCCAAGGGCTTTAATTTTGCTCACAAGTCTATAATGTGGTGCATTGTCTAAAGCCTTTTGAAAATCCATGTACACAGCATCAACCGCACAACCCTCATCTACTCTCTACATTACTTCAAAGAACTTACTCAAGTTAGTCAAACATGATTTGCCTTCCACAAATCCACTGACTTACTAATTAGCCCATACTTTTCCAAATGCCAATTAATTTTGTCCCAAAGTTTCCCAGCACTGGCATTAGGGTAACTGGCCTGTACTTGCCGGGTTTGTCACTCTCCCCTTTTTAACATTTACAATCCTCCAGTCCTCTGCCACCACCCCATATCCAAGTCAGATTGGAAGATTGAAGCCAAAGCCTCCGCAATTTCCACCCTCACTTACCCCATAAACTTAGGATTCATCCCATCCGGTCTGGGTGACTGTTCTTTTTTGAGGACTGCCAACCTTTTAACTACCTCCTCTTTATCCTATATCTCGCTACTGTCTCCTCCTTTACTGCTACATTGGCAGCATCCTCTTTTCCAGTGAAGACAGATGCAAAGTATTCATTTAGTAGCTCAGCCATGCTCTCTACCTCCACAAGTTCTCCATTTTAGTCCCCAATCGGCTCCACCCTTCCTAGGACTAGCCTTTTACTATTATGTATTAACAACAGAATTTTGAGTTCACTTTTTGTTCGCTGCAAATCTATTCTCTTACTCTCTCTGTGGCCCTCTTATTCCCTCAAAGATCTCCTCTGTACTTTCTATATTCAGCTTGGTTCTCTATTGGATTATGAACATTACAATTGTCTGTGCCTCCATTTCTTGTCTCATTTTAACCTCTGGATCTTTAGTCATCCAGGGAGCTCTCGCATCAGATGCCCTTCCTTTCGCCCTCATGGGAATGTGTCTAGTCTGTACCCAAACCATCTCCTCTTGTTCAGTTGTTCAATTTTGCCGACCAATTTATGCTTTCAAGCCACCTGGGCCTGATCCCTTACTGAGGTTAGCCCTACTCCAGTTTAATATTTTTACACTTGATTGTACCATGTCCTTTTCCATTACTCTTCCGTGCCTGATATTATGATCACTGTTCCACGAATGCTCTCACTGAAACATGCTCCACTTGGAGTACTTCAATCCTCAGAAACATATCCAACAACAACTTGTATTTATATAGCAACTTTCACATAGTGAACTGTCCCAAGATACACCACAGGAGTATTAAGATACAAGACAATTGACACTGAGCCAAAAAGGAAGAAATCAGGGCAGGGGACAAACAGCTTGGTCAAAGAGGTAGGTTTTGAGCAGCATCTTGAAGGAGGAAAGAGAGGCAGAGTTGTTTCGGCAGGAAATTCCAGATTTTAAGGCCTAGGCAACAGAAGGCACGGCCACTGATGGTTGTGTCATTATAATCAGGGATGCTCAAGAGGGCAGAATTAGAAGAGCGCAGACATCTGGGGGTTGGAGTGGGGAGGGTGGAGGGGGGGAGAATAGAAATAGGCGGGGCGAAATCATAGAGGGATTTGAAAACATGGATCAGAATTTTGACATCGTGGCATTGCTCAACCGGGAGAAAATGTCGGTCAGCGAGCTGAGGAGAGATGGGTGAGCGGGACTTGGTGCGAGTTAGGACATCGGCAGCCAAGTTTTGGATCACCTCTAGTTTACAAAGGGTAGAATGTAGGAGGCCAGCCAGGAATGCATTGGAATAGTGAAGTCTACAGGTAGCAAAGGCATGGATGGGGGCTTCAGCAGCGCAAGGATGGAGACAGTTAATGTTACAGAAGTGAAAATAGGCAGTCTTAGTTATGCTGTGGATATATGGTCGAAAGCTGATTTTAGGGTCAAACATAACAAGGTTGCGAAGAGTCTGGTTCAGCATCAGACTGAAGTTGGGGATAGAGATGGAGTCAGTGGCGGGGACTGAAAACAATGGCGTTGGTGTTCCCAATATTCAATGGAGAAAATTTCTGTTCATCCAGAACTGGATGTTGGACAAGCAGTCTGAAAACTTAGCGACCGTGGAGGGGTCAAGAAAAGTGGTAGTGAGGTAGAGCTGGGTGTAATCAGCATACATTTGGAAACTGATGCTGTGTTTTCCGATGATGTCGCCAAGGGGCAACATGTAGATGTGAAATAGTTGGAAGGCAAGGATAGATCCTTGGAGGACACCAGAGGCAACGATGCGGGAGCGTGAATTGAAACTTTTGCAGGTGATTCTCTGGCTACGTTTAGATAGATAAGAATGGAAGTAGGCGAGTGTAGTCCCAATCAGCTGGACGACGGTGGAGAGGCGTTGGAGGAGGATGGAGTGGTCAACCGTGCCAAAGGCTGCAGACAAATCAAGAATAACGAGGAGGGATAGTTTGCATTTGTCACAGTCACAAAAGATGTTATTTGTGACTTTGATGAGAGCCGTTTCGAGACTGTGGCAGGCATGGAAACCGGATTGGAGGGATACAAACATGGAATTTCGGGAAAGATGGGCACAGATTTTGAGACAACAGTTCAAGGACTCTGGAGAGAAAAGGGAGGTTAGGGGTGGTAGTTTGCAAGGACAGAGGGGTCGAGGATTGTTTTTTGAGGAGAGGGGTGATGACGGCAGATTTTATAGAGAGAGGGACAGTACCTGAGGAGAGAGAGAACCGTAAACAATGTCAGCTAACATGGGACTCAGAAAAGGAAGTTGGGTGGTCAGCAGTTTTGTGGGAATAGGGGGAAGGGAGCACAAAGTGATTCTCATGGACAGGATGAGCTCAGAAAGGCCATGAGGGGAGATCGGAGAGAAACCAGCACTGCTTATTTCCTCGTTCGGCTGGAAACAGTGATGAAAAGGTTCTCCTGTACACATTTCCGGAATTCCTCCCACTCTGTCCTTTACACTGTTACTGTCCCAGTCTATATTAGGATAATTGAAGTTCCCCATTCTCATTATCCTGTAGTTCTTCCATCTGTCTGTAACTGACCTGCACATGTGTTCCTCTATCTTCTGCCCACTATGTTGTGGCTTACACAGTGACACAGTAGAACTCTAGTGTTGCTTAACTCTAATTAATTACATTCTGTCTTTTCCCCCTCAACTCTATCATCCCTCGAGTGCCAGAATAGCTTCAATGATCAATGCTGCCACTGTCCCACCCCACTTTATTTGATCTTTCCTGAATAAATTGTAGCCAGGAATATTGTGTTCCCAATTCTCCCGTTCTATTTAGCCAGATCTCTGTTATTGCCGTTATATAACTGTCCCATACAGGGACTTATGCCTGCAGCTGATCAACCTTATTCACCATTTATGTACATGCACTCCAAACCGATTTTGACTACTTCGGATTTCCCCCACTGTGTGATCCCACCTATTTCTAACTATTCTTTACACTAGTGCATGTTGCCTCTCCAAGTCCTCTGTGCACCTTGTTTCCCCTTAGTTATGTTTCATGCTGGTGTCCAACCATCTACCAAATTAGTTTCAACCTGCAGTACGAGTTAACCTTTAAGAGAGGACATTGGTCCCGGCTCTGCTGAGGTGCAACTTGTCCATCTTGTACAGGTCCCTCCTGCCACAGAACTGGTCCCAATACGCCTGGTATATGAAGCCCTCCCTCCTGTACTATGTCTCCAGCCATGCATTAACCTGGACTACTTTGTTCAGTTCTGGCCATCACACCTTTGGAAGGATATTGTGGCCTTGGAGGGAGCACAGAGTAGGTTATTAGCATGAAATATAGATTCCAAAGTTAATTTACGAGGCGAGGTTACACAAACTTGGTTTGTATTCCCTGGAGTTTAGAAGATTGGGGGGTGATTTGAGTTTAAGATATTAAGGGGAACTGAAAGATAGATAGAGAGAAATTATTTCTTCTGGTTGGGGAATCTAAGACTGGAGGACACGGCCTAAATCGTGAAGTCAGACCTCTCAGGAACAAAGTTAGGAAAGACCTCTGCACCAAAACGGTGGTAGAAGTTTGGAATTCTCTTTGACAAACACCAGTTGATGCTTAGCCATTCGTCCATTTTAAATATGAGATTGATTAAATTCCGTTCACTAAAGGGGTTAAGGGATATGGTGCAAAGGCGGATATAGGGAGTTAGGTCACAGATTAACATTGAATGGCGGAATAAGCTCGAGAGGCTAAATGGCCTAACCTGTTCATGTTTTATCCTGCTATTCTTATACTCACCAGCACATGACACTGGGAGTAATACAGATATTACTGCCTATTGTTTAACCTTTTCCCTAGCTCCTGAAACTGACTGCAGGACCTCAAATCTTTTCCTTCCTGTGTCATTGGTCCATGTTGGAACCACGACTTCTGGCTGTTCCGCTTTCCCTCCTCAATATGTGCTGCACCCTCTCAGTGATGTCCTTCACCCTGTGACCAGAGAGGTAACACACCTTGTGGGACTCAGGTCAGCAGTTGCAGAAACACCTGTCCATCCCCCGGAATATCGAATCCACTATGACCACTGCATTTCTACACGTTGCTGTGCGCCCCGCCGCCCTGTGAAATCATTTGCCCCACAGTGCTGTGGATGTGCTCCAGACTACACTCCCCCAGGATGTTCTGACCCTCACTGATATTCAGCACAGAAAGCAGAATCCTGCAGTGCTTGCCTCTTCCTCCCCTGCCAGATGGCCACACACTCTATTCTACCGAACCCTCTGAAGCTGCGCGGTGAAAACCTCCTGGAACGTGGGCTCCAGGAAATTCTGAGCCTCCCTACTCTGAAGACCTGAGTTCGAACAAATGGAGACACGTCCGACACAGGTGGTTATAAAGGACACATGAAGCAGCCTGAAGTTCCCACATGGCACAGTAATTGCAGGCAATGGGTTTCCGCTCTTCGCTCATTTTGCTTAAGTTATTCCTTCAGATCCAATTAATTACTCTGATGAAATATTTATTGTTGCCCTTTGGTTGAAAGCATTTAGTATCTCCTTCCCTTTGTGCACTCAATCCCCCCTCTCAACACATTCCTTTTGCCACACTGTTGCAAACCACCCCATTTAGCAGATATTCCCAGCTCTGTGCGCACAGCTTCCTTCATCAGCATTTCCCTCTCCCGTGAATTTACCAGTGCGAAGAAAGCTCTTGGGAACACTGTCATCGCCAAGTCACACACTAATCGTATTTGGACGTGTTTGCCTGTTCCTTACTATCACTGCTTATTGTGCTAGGATTACCTACATAACACTATTGTGGAGCACTTTCATCACAAGAAGTGCAGAAGTTCAATGAGTGGACACAGCATCTTCTCAGAGCACCCACAAATGGACACTAAAACCGCTTTTCCAGCATCACACACAGCCAAGGAACAAATATTAATTCAATTGCAGTGACATGGCCATAGCTGGCGTCCTCTGTATTCTAGTATCGAAAAGAAGGTATCAAGGCAGAAAGGCAGATCACTGGGTCCATCCTTGCAAGGTTACACACAGCCTGATCTCATGGGCCCATCCTCCCCGGGTTACACACAGTCTGATCTCACTGGGCCCATCCTCCCCGGGCTATACACTGTCTGATCTTACCAGGTCCATCCTCCCCGGGTTAAACACCATCTGATCTCACTGGACCCATCCTCCCCGGGTTACATACTGTCTGATCTCACTAGGCCCATCCTCCCCGGGTTACACACTGTCTGATCTCAGTGGGCCCATCCTCCCCAGGTTACACACCATCTGATCTCACTGTAACCATCATCCCCGGGTTAGACATTGCCTGATCCCACTGGGCCCCCGCGTTAAACACTGTCTCGTCTCACTGGGCCCCGCGCGTTACATACTGTCTGACCTCACTGGGCCCCCGGGTTACACACTGTCTGATCTCACTGGGCCCATCCTCCCCGGGTTAGACACCATCTGATCTCACTGGGTCCATCTTCCCCGGGTTAAACACAGTCTGATCTCACTGGGCCCATCCTCCCCGGGCTATACACTGTCTGATCTTACCAGGTCCATCCTCCCCGGGTTAAACACCATCTGATCTCACTGGACCCATCCTCCCCGGGTTACATATTGTCTGATCTCACTAGGCCCATCCTCCCCGGGTTACACACTGTCTGATCTCAGTGGGCCCATCCTCCCCAGGTTACACACCATCTGATCTCACTGTGACCATCATCCCCGGGTTGGACATTGCCTGATCCCACTGGGCCCCCGCGTTAAACACTGTCTCGTCTCACTGGGCCCCGCGCGTTACATACTGTCTGACCTCACTGGGCCCCCGGGTTACACACTGTCTGATCTCACTGGGCCCATCCTCCCCGGGTTAGACACCATCTGATCTCACTGGGTCCATCTTCCCCGGGTTAAACACTGTCTGATCTCACTGGGTACATCCTCCCCGAGTTACTCATTGTCTGATCTCACTGGGCCCATCCTCCCCGGGTTACACACCATCTGATCTCACTGGGTCCATCTTCCCCGGGTTAAACACTGTCTGAACTCATTAGGCCTATCCTCCCCGGGTTAAACACTGTCTGATCTCACTCGGCCCATCCTCCCCGGTTTATACACTGTCTGATCTCACTCGGCGCATCCTCCCCAGGTTACACACCATCTGATCTCACTGTGACCATCATCCCCGGGTTATACACTGTCTGATCCCACTGGGACCCGCGTGAAACACTGTCTCGTCTCACTGGGCCCCGCGGGTTACATACTGTCTGAACTCACTGGGCCCCCGGGTTACACACTGTCTGATCTCACTGGGCCCATCCTCCCCGGGTTACACACCATTTGGTCTCACTGGGTCCATCTTCCCCGGGTTAAACACTGTCTGATCTCACTGGTCACATCCTCCCCGGGTTACACACTGTCTGATCTCACTAGGCCCATCCTCCCCGGGTTACAGATTATCTGATCTCACTAGGCCCATCCTCCCCGGGTTAAACACTGTCTGATCTCACTCGGCCCATCCTCCCCAGGTTACACACCATCTGATCCCACTGGGACCCGCGTTAAACATTGTCTCGTCTCACTGAGCCCTGCGAGTTACACACTGTCTGATCTCACTGGGCCGCCGCATTACACACTGTCTGATCTCACTGGGACCCTCCTTATCAGGTTACACACTGTCTGATCTCACTGGGCTCATCCTCCCCGGGTTACATACTGTCTGATCTTACTGGACCCATCCTCCCCGGGTTACACATCGTCTGATCCCACTGGGCTCACGGGTTACACACTGTCTGATCTCACTGGGCTGTCGTATTTCACACTGTCTGATCTCACTGGAGCCCTCCTCTTCAGGTTACACACTGTCTGATCTCACTTGGCCCATCCTCTCGGGTTAAACACTGTCTGATCTCCTTGGGCCCATCCGCCCCGGGTTACACACTGTCTGATCTCACTGCGCCCATCCTCTCGGGTTAAACACTGTCTGATCTCCTTGGGCCCATCCGCCCCGGTTTACACACGTCTAATCTCACTGGACCACAGGTTACACACTGTCTGATCTCACTGGGCCCATCCTCCCCGGGTTACACACCATCTGATCTCACTGGGTCCATCTTCCCCGGGTTAAACACTGTCTGATCTCACTAGGCACATCCTCCCCGGGTTAAACACTGTCTGATCTCACTCGGCCCATCCTCCCCGGGTTATACACTGTCTGATCTCACTCGGCGCATCCTCCCCAGGTTACACACCATCTGATCTCACTGTGACCATCATCCCCGGGTTATACACTGTCTGATCCCACTGGGACCCGCGTGAAACACTGTCTCGTCTCACTGGGCCCCGCGGGTTACATACTGTCTGAACTCACTGGGCCCCCGGGTTACACACTGTCTGATCTCACTGGGCCCATCCTCCCCGGGTTACACACCATTTGATCTCACTGGGTCCATCTTCCCCGGGTTAAACACTGTCTGATCTCACTGGTCACATCCTCCCCGGGTTACACACTGTCTGATCTCACTAGGCCCATCCTCCCCGGGTTACAGATCATCTGATCTCACTAGGCCCATCCTCCCCGGATTAAACACTGTCTGAGCTCACTCGGACCATCCTCCCCAGGTTACACACCATCTGATCCCACTGGGACCCGCGTTAAACATTGTCTCGTCTCACTGAGCCCCGCGAGTTATACACTGTCTGATCTCACTGGGCCGCCACATTACACACTGTCTGATCTCACTGGGACCCTCCTTATCAGGTTACACACTGTCTGATCTCACTGGGCTCATCCTCCCCGGGTTACATACTGTCTGATCTTACTGGACCCATCCTCCCCGGGTTACACATCGTCTGATCCCACTCTGCTCACGGGTTACACACTGTCTGACCTCACTGGGCCGTCGCATTTCACACTGTCTGATTTCACTGGAGCCCTCCTCTTCACGTTACACACTGTCTGATCTCACTTGGCCCATCCTCTCGGGTTAAACACTGTCTGATCTCCTTGGGCTCATCCGCCCCGGGTTACACACTGTCTGATCTCACTGCGCCCATCCTCTCGGGTTAAACACTGTCTGATCTCCTTGGGCCCATCCGCCCCGGTTTACACACTGTCTAATCTCACTGGACCACAGGTTACACACTGTCTGATCTCACTGGGCCCATCCTCCTCGGTTTACACACTGTCTGATCTCACTAGGCCCCTGGGTTACACGCTGTCTGTTCTCACTGGACTCCGGGTTACACACTGCCTGATCTCACTGGGCCCATCCTCCCCCGGTTAAACACTGTCTGTTCTCACTGGGCCCACCCCTGGGTTACACACTATCTGATCTCACTGGGCCCACCTCCTGGTTACACACTATCTGATCTCACTGGGCGCCCAGGTTACACAATGTCTGATCTCACTGGGCCCCCGGATTACACACTGTCTGATCTCACTGGACCCTACGAGTTACACACTGTCTGATCTCACTGGGCCCCCAGGTTACACACTGTCTGATCTCACTGGGCCCCCGGGTTACACACTGTCTGATCTCACTGGGTCCACCCCCGGGTTACACACTGTCTGATCTCACTGGAACCTACGAATTACACACTGTCTGATCTCACTGGGCCCCCGGGTTACACACTGTCTGATCTCACTGGGCCCCCGGGTTCCACACTGTCTGATCTCACTGGGCTCTAAGGGTTACACATTGTCTGATCTCACTGGGCCCCGGGTTACACACTGTCTGATCTCACTGGGCCCACGGGTTACACACTGTCTGATCTCACTGGGCCCCCGGGTTACACACTCTCTGATCTCACTGGGCCCTACCGGTTACACACTGTCTGATCTCACTGGGCCCCCGGGTTACACACTGTCTGATCTCACTGGGCCCCCGGGTTACACACTGTCTGATCTCACTGGGCCCCCGGGTTACACACTCTCTGATCTCACTGGGCCCTACCGGTTACACACTGCCTGATCTCACTGGGCCCCCGGGTTACACACTGTTTGATCTCACTGGGCCCGCGGGTTACAAACTGTCTGATCCCACTGCGCCCCCAGGTTACCCACTGTCTGGGCCCACTGCTAGTTTCACTCTAACTCCCACATGTCCCAAACCCTCAGCTCCGGGGCTCTGTTAAGTTCTGTGTTTCCCCTCACAATACAATTCCGGCCGGCTGAGATTCCGCCTTTTGAGTGGTGTGGGCGGAAATGCGCCAGTGTGCCCGCTGTTCCAGCCTGTCACTGTCCCATTCCCGGGTGGGCCCTCCGCGTGCGACACACAGTCTGGGGTGAGCCGTCTGCTGTCAGCCCGTGAGCTCAACACAGCCCCGTTCCCGCAGTGAGAGAGCAGGGCCCGGTAACCCGGGCAACCCAACTGTTCCTCACCCTCACTCACACACCGGCCCCGCCCCGGTAACTCGGGCAACCCTCCTGTTCCTCACCCTCACTCACACACCGGCCCCGCCCAGGTAACCCAGGCAACCCTCCTGTTCCTCACCCTCACTCACACACCGGCCCCGCCCCGGAAACCCAGGCAACCCTCCTGTTCCCCACCCTCACTCACACACCGGCCCCGCCCCGGTAAACCGAGCAACCCTCCTGTTCCTCACCGTCACTCACACCGACCCTGCCCCTTTAACCCGGAAACCATCTTTTGTCTGCCCGCTTCTCACACACAGCCCCGCCCCGCCCACCCGCGAGGCACAACACGGAAACCCCGCCCACTGTAAATCCCCAGATTCACAGCACATGCGGCACTGCGCCTGCGCCAGAGAGCACAGCGCTCTGCCAAGTGATTGGCGGAACGGAATGGTGGTGCCGAATGTTCTCTTATTCCACTCGGCGTGTGATCCTGCACTGTCCCATATTTCCAGCATGGTTCAATTACCTAAAACCAATATTAGCAACAATTTACATCAGGTCTCCCTCTAAATAGTTTTGAGCTGCAGACCCTGTCTCATTTAAACAGCAGTTACTGTTTCGATGCAATGCTGTTTGTAACGGAGAGGGAGAGGTTACACGTGAGCTTTGATGTCCGATGTGGACAGGAAGTGAACTTGAAAGGAGATGAATTTGGCCAACAATAATTGTGAAGCATCAAGAAGGGTTCCAAAAAAATAAGACTTTTAAGTAATTACTACTGGCCCTCAATATCTTTGCTCCTACTTAAGCAGAGGACTGGAAGTTGCTTTCACTGCGTTTGCAGCACGAGGCAGGAATGCAAGGAGAACATGTGCGAATATTCACTGCACCGCCTTCAGGGCTGGGAGAGCTGAATAACATGCAGACTACATTAAAAAGGTATGAAATGGGCGGTATCAAGATATGAAAGCTCCTTTGAGGGCCCCGAACTGCTGAGGATCCTTGCAGGCTGGGCCGCACGCACCAATTCAAGGTACAGTGTATGCTGGAGAGTGACGGCTGTGAACAGGGTGACTGGATTGGACATCCCCACAATCCAGGTCACTGATTGGAGCTTGGGCAGGTACAGCAGGAGTTTGTGGCGCAAGAGCGGCGGGTGATCATGGAGCGACGTGACCAGGGCCCTGGAGAGGCGAGGTACCAGGGGCAGCACGGGCCAGCCCACACTGCGATATGTGTGCATACTAGGTCCGTGCAGCAGAGCTGACCTCCAGTCACCTTAAGTATTCCTTGCCACTGGTCCAAGATCTAGCTCTCTCAAGCCCGTGTGGTGGCTGGTGCGCAACGGCCACCACAGGTTAAAAAAGTCCACACACAGGCATCTTCCACCCTTCTACATGTCGTTCGGGACCTGGAATATCAGGTTCTTCATTGAAACACCTGTGAACTCATCGCTTTTTGCATGGAAGCAAGTCATCCTCGATACGAGGTATCGCCTATGATGATGATCAATATGTGAAAAGTGTAATTAAACCAGGACAACACGACGTCTTCTTAATTACATGCATTTTTAACCTACTGCTCAGAATCAGCTTTATAATCTTACGTTACTAGCATTAACTCTGTATTGTTATTCCACTTATCCTGAAGATGTTCCTACTCGTGGACTGCTGATTACACAGACATGAGTTAACATTGAAGGTTTCACCATCTTTCAGATATGATTTGGACCAACGCCTCTTGTGCTGAGATCTGCCTGATTGTTACCATGGCAATAGAGGCATTCACTCCGAGAATAACTAAAACGGAAGTAACAAAACCAACATCAAATGTTCTGAGTTTAGTAAAAAGATTAACCCTGAGCATTCATCCTGTTTTCTAAGCGGGAAGCTGTGATTCCAGCAATGGATGTTTTACACAACCAGACCTGACACTGCGGAATTACGGAATGCATCGTCAATTCTAACTGTACAGAACATTAAGCCGTGCCACAACTACAGAAGTACATCAATAAATTGTCACATCGTTAGAAATAAACCCGTCACCTCTGAAAATCTTATTGTCTTAAACCATCTAAATCTGTAACTAATAACAGTTACCATTTATATTACACACTACTGAATTCGATGATGGAATATCTGATGCTCACATTTGTACAACTGAAATGCTACAAAATTTGGGTAAGGGACAATTCTTGAAACTGCAGTTAGTGTTTAAAGGGCGGAATAGTTGTTACGTTCCACTAAAGCGATTCAGAATTGCAAGATTCTTCATGTTGATAGTTGAATATGAAATATATTTGAACTCGGTATCAATGTCGGTTACTATCTTCACACACAATATAATATCGATATTATGGGGAACATAAAGGTCGATTCTTTCCGAGTTGGTGCTGGGGGCGTGGAGACAGTAATATCAGCTGGGCTCTGCCTTAGATTGGAGTCATCACTTAGATCAAACCCCTTTACTGTAAAATACACAAGATACACTATGACAGTGCGGCTAGAGACAGAAACTGATCGCACATCCGATTGCACGGCATCATGCTGGATAAATGTGCTCAGTGATCAGACTCTCCCAGTCTCATTCTCACCATAATCTGCATTACATTGTAACCATTGTGTATTGTCTACAGGACCAGTGTGTATCTGAGTCAATGGGACTCTCCCTGACCATTCTCGCGAGTCCAACCCCAGGACCCGAGTGTATCTGACAATGGATTTCACACTGTTCTTTCTCCAAATTCCATCCCCAGTAACAATGTGTATCTGAGTCAATAGGACGCTGTATGACCTTTCTCTCCAATCCCCCAGGACCAGTGTGTATCTGAGACAGTGGGACTCTACCTGACCATTCTCCCCAGTCCATCCCCAGGACCCGAGTGCATCTGTCAATGGGATTTACTCTGTCATTTCTCCCAAGTCCATCCCCAGGACCAGTGTGTATCTGAGTCAATGGGACTCTCTCTGACCTTTCCCCCCAGTCAATCCCAGGAACAGACTGTATCTTTCAATGTGATTTATTCTGACATTTCTCCCAAGTCAATCTCCAGGACCAGCGTGCAACTGTGTCAATGGGACCCTCTCTGACCTTTTTCCCCAATCCAGCCCCAAACCCAGTGTGTATCTGAGTCAATGGCACTCTCTCTGACCTTTCTCTACAGTCCCCTAGTAATAGCGTGTATCTGAGTCTATGCGACACTCTGTAACCGTTCTCCCCAGTCTAGCCCCAGGAGCAGTATGTATGTGAGTCACTGGGACTTTCTCTGACCTTTTTCCCAGTCCCGCAGGACCAGTGTGTTTCTGAGTCAATGGGACATAAGAACATAAGAAATAGGAGCAGGAGCAGGCCATGCGGCCCCTCGAGACTGCCCCGCCATTTAGTACGATCATGGCTGATCTGATTATGGACTCAGGTCCACGTCACTGCCCTTTCCATTGCCCATTAATTCCTTATCGGTTAAGTCTCGCCTATCAGTGGAAACATCCTCTCTGCGTCAACCTTGTCAAATCCACTTATAATATTATACATTTCGGTAAGATCACCTCTCATTCTGCTGAATTCCAGTCAGTAGAGACCCAAACACCTCAACCTTTCCTCAAAAGTCAACCCCCTCATCTCCGAAATCAAGCTAGTGAACTTTCTCTGAACTGCCTCCAAAACAAATACATCCTTTCATAAATATGGAAACCAAAATTGCACGCAGTGTTCAAGCTGTAGCCTCACCAAGACACTGTATAACTGTCGAAAGTCTTCCCTCTTTTATACGCCATCCCTTTTGTAATAAAGACCAAGATTCCATTGGCCTTCATGATCACCTGCTTTACCGACTTACTAAACTTTATGTTTCATGCACTAGTACCTTCATGTCCCACTGTACTCTAGCAGTTTTAAATTTTTATCCATTTAAGTAATAAGTTGCTATTTGATTTTTTTTCAGCCAAATTGCATGTCCTCACACTTTCCAACATTATACTCCATCTGCCAAATTTATACCCACTCACATAGCCTGTCTCTGTCCTTTTGTAGAATTTTTGAGTCCTCTCTCTCACACACTGACTCTGAGAGCCGGGCTGTGTCTGCAGTTCGCTGCAAGTTTAAAGTACTGTTATGTAGGGGCGGGGAAGGATGGTTTATAATTACAAGTGAGACATGTTAGTAAGATTATTCAATAATCAAAATAGGCATTAACTGTAGCTTAGTGTGTGAACTCACAGGGAACAATCCTCATATTGGCCAGCGAGATATTACAAGAGGAAGTAGAAGCGCTGAGCAATTACTGGTTTCTCTGTAGATATAAATGTTAAATTGCCCCCCCCGCCCGTATTACACCATTCCCCCGACCCGCTGGAACGTGTGGCCTCCAGTCCCGCACCATCCCCGCCCACCCGCAGGGCGCTCTTATCACGCACACTCACCCTCAACTTCTAAGGCTGCCAAATGCTCAGATCCAGCTCCCGGGACACCCACCGACCCCTGCTCCAGCCGCCGATCACTTCTCCGATCAGCAGCAGGCGAATTGTGCAAGAAACTGCCGCCACCTGGAGAACTCCCGGTGGGAGCTTGCAAACTATGGCCACAGAGCGCGTTCGCTGCATAAAGTAATGATCCTCAGTGAGTCTACCCCTTCTATTGGCGGCTCAGACGAGATTGTCATCCCCTCCCACCAATCACAGTTCCGCCCCGCCACATAACCTCGCCTACTCTGCTGAAGGGGCTTGGGCAGCTCCACATGACTCTCCTCCCATCCCTCTTGATCGAACGCTATCAACCTGAACTTCGAAGCAGACAAGCGAGGAGGTGCATTAACTGAACAGTTGAATTGACAAATACGAATGAAGATGGTGCGTTTGGATCAGCTGAACCACAGGACTCCCTCGTTAGAAGCCATCCAGTGGTCAATGAACTTCCAAACCGCATTTCATCGATTTGTTCATTAGAATCTGTTTGATCAACATGTCCCGGTTGTGGAGAGATTTGCCTGATCAGATGGAAGTACTGACAATGTGTGAACACAAAGGCTGGATTTGGGCAATTATTTCTCGTCATGATAATTTGACTAAAGTTATGATAAATGTCAAATGGGAACTGTTGTGAAACCTCCTGTATACGTGCCGATTCTGCTTTGCTTACAAAACAAAAACGTCTTGATGAACTGAATGTTGGAATTATAACTGGGACGTTACAAGATAATGTTATCATTACAGTGGAAGACTCTTGTTGATACTTGTACCAAAAATTTAGAAATAAAAAGGAGAGAGCTGCAATTATATAGCACCTTTCATACCCCAGGACCTCCGAAAGTGCTTTACAAGCAATTACGTTTTTCCTAAGTCGAGTCACTGTCGCAATGCAGGAAATGCGGCAGCCCAGAATCTGTTTAACAGTGGTGATCATTGAGGGATTAATATTTTTTGGTGATATCCCTACCTTTTGCTATCTTTGGTATGATTAAGGACTCAACCCTAATTATGTTAATTCCCAAATTCAGCCCTAGATTTCACGCACCTCTTCATTTGATGCAGTCATCCTCTCCACAATAGGGAAGTATGGATAAACTCGATGGAATATAAGTCCAACTCCATGGAATACAAGTCAAGCGTCATCCATGTCGCAAGTGTGTTATTCTGTCCTCTAAATCATAATGTCTTTCGTTTAAATCCCACTGAGAAAAGTTCAGCCCTTTTCCAGTTTGGTACTTCTGGTGAAAGTACTGAGGAAGCGATTTTAATCAGACATGTTGCCTTTCGGATTCCATATTAAAGCAAGGCCCTAACTTCCCTCTCTGGCAGATGTAAAAGATCCATAGTAAAATTGAGGAAGAGTAGGGTAGTACTTGCTGAAGTCGTGACCAATATTTAGCCCTCATCTGTCATCACTAAAATAAAGATTAGATGGTTATCATTACACTTCTGTTTGTGGGAGCTTAATTTGCACAACTGGGCTGCATTACAATATTAACTAACCTCCAGAAAAAAGTGTTTCATTGAGGTAAAGCGCTTGTGACAACCTGAGAGCTTGAACGGTGATAGATAAATTGGAGTTCTTTCGATATACATTTCACTGACCACTGGTGCACCGAATCAGGCTGAACAATCCAATGCCAGTATACTCATTGGGCCAAGGTGGCCTTCTCCAATTCTCAAGTAGCATCCTGTTTTTTCTCTTCCGTGTGGTTACTGATCAGTATTAAATGACCAGTCTTCCATTTCATAATAATTCCCTAAATAGTCTTCAATGTCGTCAGAGAATTGCAGTCTTAAATGGAAATGCTGAGAATGAGTATGTGATTTTGTGCTAAATTTCTGGATAAATGTGCACAGTTATAACACTGCGATGAAGCGCACCAAAGAGGTCTGTAGGGAACTGTTAGGTATTGGGATCGATAGATTTTTGTTGGGTAAGCTTATCGAAGGATACACTTCCTATGGAAGAGGATCGAGGGTCTGATTGGCCGCCATTGTTTCCTAAGTAACGGGCTCGAGGGGTTGATTGGCTACCTCCTGTTCCTCTATAAATGGTTCGAGGGGCTAAATGCACTTCTCCTGTTCCTATGTAGCAGGCGCCAGGGAATGGCTGGCCTTCTCATCTTGCCATTGAACAGGCTCGTCTAGCTGAATGGCCTCCTCCTGCAGATATGTCGCAGGATCGTGAGAGCCGAATGCACTTGCCTTTTCCTATGTAACACGCTCGAAAATCTCAATCGATGCCTTTTGTTAATATTTACAGTATCGAGGGTCTGAATACCGTACTGCTGTTTTGTGCGTGTGTAACATGCTTGAGCTGCATAATGACCTCCACCTGGTCCTATCTAACAGGTTACAGCTGCATAATAGCCTCCTCCTGTTCCTATGTAACAGGATTAATGTATAAAATGGCCACCTCCTGTATCTATGTACCATAAAGAACTTAGCCCCTCTGCAATTGTGAACTAATATTATATTGGTAATCTGGAGTACCTCCAATCCGAACGCTACAAATATGTACTCCTTAGCCAAACTTGACAGTTAACTTGGAAACTCATTTGACAATTAACATACTACCATCAACAATATGGAAACCACATAGAGAACATTGAATGTGCAGCACAGTAACAGACTGTTTGCCATAACTGGTGAACACGGTGTTCAAGCTCCACGCCAGCGTCCTCCCAGCCCCTTGATCATACCCTTCCAAACAGACAAAGCAGGATCTGAATTAACTGAATAGTTGAATTGGAAAAGGCCATCTGGTCCCAGTTAGGATGGTGGTGTTGGATCTGCTCAACCACAGGACTCTGTAATGAGGTGCCACCCGGTGGCCAATGCATTTCCTAACCGCAAGCAATCGATTTGATCATTACAATCTCGTTGATCAAAATTTCCCGGTTGCGGAGCGAAATGCCCCATCAGATGGAAACATTGACAATGTGCATCAGATCAAAGACTGAACTTGGGCAATAATGTAACTGGTTTTGACAATTTGACGAAAGCTATGAAAGATTTCAACAGGGCACTGTTGTGAAACCGACTGTGCACGTGAACTTTATGCTTTGCCTTAAAAAATAAACATTTTGGTGAACTGTGTAGGTAGATTGAAACGGACACGTGGCAAGATAGTAAGTTCTAATAATAGTGGGAGCCCTTTGGTGATATTGTGTACTAACAATTAAATGTCGAAAAAAATAAAACAAAGATTCAAATTTATATAACGCCTTTCACGACTTCAGGTCGTCCCAATGCACTTTACAGCCTATTTCGCAGTTTTGAAGTGCTGTCAATGTTGTAATCAAGGAAAGGCGGCAGCCAATTTGCACACAGAGAGCTCCTACAATCAGCAACATGATAATGACCAGATCATCTGTTTGTCAGTGATGGTAGTTGATGGATCAGCATTAATCAGGACAGAGGGGAGAACTCACATGCTCTTCTTCCAAAACAGTGCCATGGCCCTCGGTCCTCTTAGGACTGCTCCTGGGCACGGCCAAGGGTGCCATCAGCCGGTCCAGGCAGCGGGCGGTCGAGGGGGTCGTTTAGCCAGACTCCCTGCCTCTCTTCCGCGCCTACATCCGGTCCAGGGTGTCCTTGGAGATGGAGCACGCGGAGTCCACCGGTACGCTCGCGGCCTTCCGCGAGAGTTGGGCACCGGAGGGACTGGAGTGTATCATCATGCAACCAAATTTTAATTTGATTTTATGTTTTTAAGTTAATTTGTTTTAATTGCCGCTGCTGTTAGTATCCCCCTCCCCTTTTATAGGGGGCACTTGGAGAAAAAATACGATTTTGTGCCCCAAAAAACCCCCCCCCAAAAAACCCACAAAAAAATAAAAGGGCCATGGCCCTCGGGTCAACGTCTCATGTGAAAGACGGCACCGCAGACAGGGCTGCACTCCCTCAGTATTGCATTGGGACTGTTGGCCTACATTTATGATCAACGTACGCA
The DNA here is from genome assembly GCF_044704955.1 of Pristiophorus japonicus. NCBI lineage: Eukaryota > Metazoa > Chordata > Chondrichthyes > Pristiophoridae > Pristiophorus > Pristiophorus japonicus. Next base: position 8,790,566 of record NW_027252668.1, on the reverse strand, counting down.
TGGAACGTTGATGAAGAGTATCAAGGAGGGCAATACAGAACAGAGGCGTTCTGGGACATATACATTTTTGTGGATTAAGTCTTTGAGGGATTTGGAGTAAAGTGGAAACATAGAATTGAGATACAGATCCGAAAATATTGAATTCAATGGTGGGGCAAGCTCAGGAGCTCAATGGCCTCCTCCTTTTCCCAATTAAGAGGCATGAAAGGTTGAATAGCCACCTGCTGTTACGATATAACAAGCCCGAGTGGGTGAATGGCCTCTTCCTATTGCTATGTAGCAGGCTCCAGCTAACATGGAGCGAGGCAGTAAGTCATTCCTGTTTCCTATATACCAGCATCACAGATCTGAATAGCCTATCCCTCTGCCTATGTAACAGGCTACAGGTGCAGAATTGTCTCCTCCACTTCCTTTGTAACAATTTCTGAATGGTCTACTCCTGTTATTATATCCCGATTAGGGTGAATGAGTGCTTGTTCTCCACCTGCAGCAAGTACAGATACAATCACTCTTTCCTTATTTACCAGGCCCTGGTGGTGACCATCTCAAGGGATCAGGTAGTTATTGGAAAAAGAATGTACTCAGGTGCCCAATCAACATTTACCATAAAGAGCAGTGCCCTCTTCAATCAGACGAGCAGCGGGGATTACAAAAACAGCGGGCCGGAGCATCACGAAAGCAGCCGAGCAGCGGGGAGCACAAAAGCAGCTCGACCAACCAGCGACAACTGATCTGGGAAAGAAGTTAAAAGAAAACCAAGTGTGACGTCACAGGCAAGTGATTGGTTGGTGAGTTTCTCACTTTTCTTTGGCATTGGTTTACATTTAGAGCCGGAATTATAAATTAAATGTTAAAAACTTGAGAACTTAATTGAAAAACTACATTAGAGAAGGCAGGGGAGGAGATGTGTTACTGCTGCTCCATGTGGGATCTGCTTGATCCCATTGCAGTCCACGGCGACCACATCTGCAGCAAGTTTTTGAAGCTCGAGGAATTTCAGCTCGGTGTTGATGAACTGGAGTCCGAGCTTCAAACAATGCAACAGATCAGGGAGGTGGAAAATTAGCTGGACGCTATATCCAGGATGCAGTCATACCCCTTAGATTAATTAACTCAAATTTGCTCCGTGGTCAGGGACAAGAGCGTATAACTGCGAGTGAGGCAGGTATGGGGACCGATTATGTAGTGATGGAGGAGCCTAAGCCCTTGCAATTGTCCAACAGGAAGGAAATTCTTGCTCCCTATGTGGACGAGGGCAAGGACTGCAGGAAGGATGAGCAAACCTACCACAGCACCGTGATATAGGGGGCAATTCAAGTGCGGGGATTAAAAAGGAATATGGCAGTGGTAGGGGGCTGTATAGTTAGGGGGATAGATATTTTTCTCTGCATCCGAGAGTGTGAGGCCCGAAGGCTGCATTGCCTGCCCGCTGCCATGGTTAAGGACATCTCCTCTGGGCTGGAGAGGAGCTTGTCATGGTATGAGGAAGATCCAGTTGTCGTGATCCAGGAAGGTACCAATGTCAGAGATAGAACAAAGACAGAGGTTCTGCTGAGAGAGTATGAGCAGCTAAGGGCAAAGTTAAAAAGCAGACTACAAAGGTGGCAATATTTGGATTACTACCTGAGCCATGAGCACATTTTCACAAGTTCAAAAAAATCATACAAATGAACACGTGACTCAAAGACTGGTGTGGAAGAATTGTTTTCAATTCATCCGGCACTTGCACGAGTACTGGGGTAAGAGGAAGCTGTTCAGTTGGGACGGGCTTCACTTGAACCATGCTGGGACTAGTGTCCCGGCGAATTGAATAACTAGGCTGTAGAGAGGGCTTTCAACTCAAGTGTGTGTGGGGCTTGGGTGGTGGGTGGCGCGGGGTGGTGGAGGGTTCCGGTGAGTGGAAATGTAACGAGTCAAACAGCATGTAGAAGGCAATAGTGCCGCGTGGCGGTGGGGGAATGTTAATCAGATGCAACAGGAAGGGAGAACATGTATACAAATAAAAGTGTAGCAGAAAGTGGGGTCAAAGCAGGGAAAAATTTTAAAAAGACAAAATTAAAAGCTCTTTATCTGAATGCACGCAGCATTCGTAACACGATAGATGAGTTGACGGCACAAATAGCTATAAATGGATATGATCTGAGAGCCATTGCACATTCGTGGTTGCAACGTGAGCAAGACTGGGAACTGAATATTCAGGGGTATCTGACAATTCGGAAGGATAGACAGAAAGAAAAAGTAGGTGGGGTAGCATTGTTTGATAAGGATGCGATCAGTACAGTAATGAGAATCAGTTTGGGTGGAGATAAGAAATAATAGGTGGCAGAAGTCAGTGGTGGGCATAGTGTACAGGCCCCCTAACAGTTGTTACACCGTATAAATCAAGAAATAACGATGGCTTATAAGAAGGCTATGGCAATAATCATGGGCGATTTTAATCTTCATATTGATTGTACAAAGCAAATTGGCCAAGGTAGCATTAAAGAAGAGTTCATAGAGTTATCCGGGATTGTTAGCAGAACAGGGAGCAGGCTATCTTGGATCTGGTACTGTGTAATGAGACAGATTAATAAATGATCTCATGGTAAAGGATCCTCGAGGAAAGAGTGATCGTAGCTTGGTTGAATTTGAAATTCAGTTGGAGGGTGAGAAATTTGGATCTCAAACCAGTGTCCTGATCTTAAATAAAGGCGATTACAAAGCTGGAAGGCAGAGTTGGCAAAAGTGGACAGGCAAAATAGATTACAGTCTGAGATGGTTGATAAGCAGTGGGTGACATTTAAGGAGATAATGTGTAACTCTCATCAAAAGCTTATTTCAGTGAGATTGAAAGACTTTAAGATAAGGGAGAGCCATCCTTGGCTAACGAAGGAAGTAAAGGATCATATCAAATTGAAAACAATGGCATTTAAAGTTACCAAAATTAGTGGGCCAGAGAATTGTGATTTTTTTTTTAAATAGCAAAGGACGATTAAAAAAAGAATAAAGAATGAAGTTTGATTATGAAAAGAAACAAGCAAGAGATATAAAAACAGACAGTAAGAGCTTCTACAGGTAACTAAAAAGGAAACATGTGGCTAACATAAATGTTGGTCCCTTAGAGGATGAGAATGGCGAATTAATAATGGGAAGCAGGGAAATGGCAGAGACTTTGAACAAATATTTTGCATCGGTCTTCACGGTAGAAGACAATAAAAACAGCCCAATAATAGATAATCAAGCGTATGTACGGAGGTAGGAAAATAAAAATATCACCATCACTAAAGAAACGTAGTCAGTAAAATAATGCGACTAAAGATGGAAAAGACCCCTGGACGTTTTGGATTGCATGCTAGGGTCACAAAATAATTGGCTGCAGAGATAGTGGATGCATTGCTTGCAACTATCAAGATCTCCTGGATTCTGGAGAGGTCACAGCGGATTGGAAAAACACAAATGTAACCGCACCCACCCCCACCCCCACCCTCGCCGCCCCCCGCTATTGAAAAGAGCAGAGAGACAGAAAGCAGGAAACTATAGACCAGTTAGCCGAAAATGTGTCGTTGGGAAAATGCTGGAGTCCATTATTAAGGAAGCAGTAGCATGACATTTGAAACAAGCATAAAGTATAATGCAGTCAAGCAGAGTCAGCATAGTTTTAGGAAAAGTAAATCATGTTTGACAAATTTGCTGGGGTTCTTTTGGGATGTAACGAGCAGCGTGGATAAGGGGGAACCAGTGGATGTGCTGTATTTGGATCTCCAGAAGGCATTCGATAAGGTGCCACATAAAAGGTTACTGCACAAAATAAATGCTCACGGGGTTCGGGTAATATATTAATGGGGAAAATGTCGAAATCAATTATCAAAGATGTAATAGCAGCGCATTTGGAAAGTAGTGACAGGATCGGTCCAATTCAGCATGGATTTATGAAAGGAAAAGCATGTTTGACAAATCTTCTAGAGTTTTTGAGGATGTAACTAGTCGAGTACATAAGGGAGAACCAGTGGATGTGGTGTATTTGGACTTTCAAAAGGCTTTTGACAAGGTCCCACACAAGAGATTAGTGTGCAAAATGAAGGCACATTGTATTGGGGGTAACGTATTGAAGTGGATAGTGAACTAGTTGGCAGATAGGAAGCAAAGAGTGGGAATAAACAAGTCCTTTTCAGAATGGCAGGCAGTGACTCGTGGGGTGCCTCAGGGTTCAGGATTCATGATTTAGACGAAGGAATTGAATGTAATATCTCCAACTTTGCAGATAACACTAAGCTGAGTGGCTGTGTGACCTGCGAGGAGGATGTTAGGAGGCTGCAGGGGGAATTAGGCAGTTTAGGCGAAGGCGCAAATGTATGGCAGATGCAGTATAATGTGGATAAGTGAGAGTATGTCCACTTTAGTTGCAAAAACAGGAAGGCAGTTTATTATCTGAATGGTGACAGATTAGTAAAAGAGGAGGTGCAACGAGACCTGGGTGTCATGGTGCATCAATCTTTGAAGGTAGGCATGCAGGCAGTAAAGAAGGAAAATGGCATGCTGGCCTTCATATTTGCGTATAGAATCAGGGAGGTCTTACTATAGTTGTACAGGGCCTTGGTGAGACCACACCTTGAGTATTGTGTGCAGTTTCGGTCTCCTAATCTGAGGAAGGACATTCTTGCTATGAGGGAGTGCAGCGAAGGTTCACCAGACTGATTCCCGGGATGGCAGGACTGACAGTTGAAGAAAGACTGGATCGACTAGGCTTATGTTCACTGGAATTTAGAAGAATGAGAGGGGACACCATAGAAACGTGTAAAATTCTGATGGGATTGGATACGTTGGATGCAGGAAGAATGCTCCTGATGTTGGGGAAGTCCAGAACAAGGGGCACAGTCTAAGGATAAGGGGTATGCCATTTAGGAATGAGATGAGCAGAAACGTCTTCACTCAGTGAATTGTGAACCTGTGGAATTCTCCACCACAGAAAGTTGTTGAGGACAGTTCGTTAGATATATTCAAAAGGGAGTTAGAAGTGGTCCTTACGGCTAAAGGGATCAAGAGGTATGGAGAGAAAGCAGGAATGGGTTACTGAAGTTGCATGATCAGCCATGATCATATGGAATAGGGTCGCAGGCTGGATGGACCGAATGGCCTACTCCTACACCTACTTTCTATGTTTCTTTGTTTCTATTTGCATGGATAGAGGATTGGGTAACTAACAAAAAACAGAGAGTCGGGATAAATGGGTCATTTGCAAACGGAAATGAGTGGGGTGTCACAGTGATTGGTTCTGGGGCCTCAACTATTTCCAATTTATAGTAATGACTTGCATGAGGTGGTCGAGCATAACGTAGTCAAGTTTGCTGATGATACAAAGATGGGTGGGAAAGCAAGTTGTGAGGAGGACACACAAAAACTGCAAGGAAATATAGACAGGCTAAGTGAGAGGGAAATGTTTGGCAGATGGAGTATAATGTGGGAAAAGAATCAGGTTATCCACTTTAACAGGAAAAATAAAAAGCAAATTATTATTTAAATGTAGAGATTACAAAATGCTGCAGTACAGAGGGAGCATGAAACAGAGAAAGTTAATATGCAGATTCAGCAAGTAATCAGGAAGGCAAATGGAATGTTGGCCTTTATTGCAAGGAGGACGGAATATAACAGCAGGGAAATCCTGCTACAACTGTACAGGGTATTGCTGAGGGCAGACTTAGACGACTGCGTACAGTCTTTATTTAACGAGGGTTATACTTGCAATGGAGGCAGTTCAATGAAGGTTCATGTGGTGATTCCTGAGTTGAAGGGGTTGAACTATAGGAAGACAAGAACATAAGAAATAGGAACAGGAGTTGCCATACGGCCCCTCGAGCCTGCTCCGCCATTCAATAAGATCATGGCTGATCTGATCATGGACTCAGCTCCACTTGCCCAACCGCTCCCCATAACCATTTATCCCCTTATCATTTAAGAAACTATGAAACTATCTATTTCTGTCTTAAATGTATTCAATGTCCCAGCTTCCACAGAACTCTGAGACAGCGAATTTCAGAGATTTACAACCCTCTGAGAGAAGAAATTTCTCCTCATCTCTTTAAATGGACGGCCCTTTATTGTAAGATAATTCCCCCTAGTTCTAGTCTCCCCCATCAGTGGAATCAACATCTCTGCATCCACCTTGATATGCCCATCATAATCTTGTATTTTTCGATAAATCACCTCTCATTCTTCTGAAGTTCAATGAGTAGAGGCCCAACCTGCTCAACCTTTCTCATAATTGAAGTCCTTCATCCCCAGAATCAACCTGGTGAACCTTCTCTGAACTGCCTCCAAATCAAGTATATCCTTTCATAAATATGGAAACCAAAACTGCACACAGTATTCTGGGTGTGGCCTCACCAAAACCTTGTACAGTTGTAGCAAGACGTCCCTGCTTTTATACTCCAGTCCCTTTGTAATAAAGGCCAAGATACCATTGGCCTCCTGATCATTTGCTGTACCTGCATACGATCCTTTTGCTTTCACGCACAAGTATCCCCAGGTCCCGGTGTAATCCAGCGCTTTGCAATTTTTCTCCATAATAATAACTTGTTCTTTGATTTTTTTTCTGCCAAAGTGCCTAACCTCATACTTTCCAACATTATACTCCATCTGCCAAATTTCTTCCCACTCACCTAACCTGTCTATGTCCTTTTGCAGATTGTTTGTGTCCTCCTCACACATTGTTTTTTCCTCCCATCTTTGTAGCAATCCCTTCTTCAAAGTCGTTAACATAGATTATAAATAGTTGGGTTGATGAAGTAAGGTTGAGCAGGTTGGCCCTATACTCATTGCAGTTTAGAAGAATGAGAGGTGATCTTATTCAATCATAAGACATTGAGGGGAACCGACAGGGTAGATGCAGAGAGGATGGTTCCACTCGTGGGAGAATCAATAACTAGCGGGCATAGTTTACCAATAAGAAGTCGCCCATTTAGAACATGGATGAGGAGACTTTTCTTCTCTCAGAGCACAGTAAATCTGTGGAATTATCTGGCCAGTGCTGTGGAGGATGGGTCACTGGATATACTTAACGTGGAGATAGACAGATTTTTCAGGGATAAGGGAATAAAGGGTTATGGGAAGCAGGCAGGGAAGTGAAGCTGAGACCATGATCAGATCAACCATGATCTTATTGAATGGCAGAGCAAGCACGACGGGCCGAATGGACTACTCCTGCTCGTATTTCTTACATTCTTATGTAATATTTTAAAGGCTGTGCTACAGCAGAGAGAGTTGGGGGAGTTCTTACAAAATTATTTGACATTGTAGCAGGCTCCGGCAGGCGGATATGACGGCAGAGCACAATGTTTTTCTCCACTTCCTCTGGAGCAGTATCGAGGGTTTGAATGGTCTATTCATCTTCCGATGTTCCTATTGTTCGAGTGAGCATGTGGTCTCACCCTGCAGCCACGACAGATACAATCGCTCATTCCTTCGGCTGACCACCAGAATGGATCGGATAGTTTGGGAACTGATCTTCCTCTCATCCACCAGGCTACATCCAATCGGAAAGGCCTCCTCCTTTTCGTATGTAAGAGTACCGATGAGCCGAATGGTCTCCCCCTGTTCCTAGGTAACAGCAGCGAGGGATTGAATGATCACCTAATGTTTCAATATTGCTATTTGAATCTCGTTGATCAATATGTCCCGGTTGCGCAGAGAATTGCCCCATACTAACAGTGTGCATGGGATTATATACTGAATTTTGGCAATCATGTAACTAGTTATGACAATTTGACAAAAGCTGTGAAAGATCTCAAAGCGGAACTGTCGTGAAACCGCATGGGTGCATGCAGAGACTGCTTTGCTTTGCAAAAAAAATCATCTTGAAGGAACTGAAACTGAGACCTGCCAAGATTAAACAATTACTTCAGTGGGTACTCCTGGTGATATTGTGCACTGTCAATTAAAAGATGAAATAAAAACAAAAGAAATATAGACATATCGAGTGGCGTTCTGCAAGGCTTAGTACTAGGACCACTGCAGTTTCTTATATAAATTGATGACTTGGTATTTTGGTACAGTCTACAATTTCGGAATTTGCAGATGATACAACGCTTAGAAGTGTAGTTAACAGTGAGTTATACAGTGATAGAATTAAATAGACATAGACAAGCTGGTGGAATAGACGTACACATCTCAAATATAAGTCAAAGTAGAGAAGAGTGAGGTGATACATTTGGTACTCAGAATGAAGAGAGGCCATACACACTAAACTGTACAATTTTAAATGGGTGTAAGAGCAGAGAGACCTGGGGGTGATGTCACAAATGTTTGAAGTTTTAACAAGCTCCGGCAGGTGGGCGTGACAGGAGAGCAGAAAGACATTCTCCAGCTCTTATGTAACAGTATCGGGGGACAGGGCAGCCTATTTGTTTGCTTATGGAAGCGGTGAAGAATGACCTCCTCCTTTTTGCTACATAACAGTATCGAGGATTTGAATGTCATCCTTCTGTACATTTGTAACAGTATCGAGTGTCGGAACAGCCTCCGACTTTTCGTATGTAACAATCTCTATGAGCCGAACGTTTCCTCCTGTCCCTATGTTCCTTTTAGTGTGAATGAGCATTGGAGTACACCTGGAGCCAGGAAAGGTAAGATCGCTAATTCCTTATTTGACAGGCCTTCGGTGGTTACCACCTCAAGGGCTCAGATAGTTACTGTAAATAGAAGTTACTCAGAGGCCCAATCATCATTTACCATAAACAGCAGAACCCTCTTTATTTGGGAACTGATTTTTTCACCCACCGTGATACCTCCAATCGGAATACATAATACCCTATTACTTTTCAAGGTTAACTTGAAAGTTTGCTTGGAATCTCACATGACCATTACATTACTCACAATAACCTTATGGAAGATATACTTACACCCAACGTGCAGCACTGTGACAGGCCCTTTCTCCTTACCGGCGCATGCCAGTGTTTAAGCTGCACAAGAAACGTTTCTCACACGTCTCAATCTAACTCTATCACCATAATCTTCGAAACAGACAAAGCACGATGTGAATTAACTCAATACTTCAATTGAAAAATGCAATCTTGACTCATTAAAAATGGCGGGCTTGTATCACCTCAAACACAGGACTCCCTGGTTCGGTCGATTTACACTTCCCAAACATATTTCATCGATTTGATCATTAGAATCTCGATGATCAATATGTCCCGTTTGCGGAGAGAATTGCCCTATCAAATGGAAATACTAACGATATGCATGAGAGTAAAAGCTGAATTTTGGCAAAAATGTAACTATTCATGACAATTTTTCAAAGCTGTGAAAGATCTCAAAGCCGAAGTGTTGTGAAACCTCTTGTGTGCGTACAGAGACTGCTTTGCTTTGCAAATAAATCATGTTGTTAAAACTATAAATGGAATTGAAACTGCGATGTGACAAGATTAAGCAATTACTTCAGTGGGGACTCTTGGTGATATTGTACAGTAAAATTTAAAAGTTGAGATAAAAGCAAAAGAAAGATAGAGATATTGAGAGGCGTTCCCCAAGGTTTACTACTAGGAGCACTGCGGTTTCTGATATACATTAATGACTTGACATTGGGGCTACAGGTCACAATTTCTGAATTTGCGAATGATACGAAATTTAGAAGTGTAGTAAACAGTGAGGTACATAGTGATAGTCTTAAAAAGACATAGACAGGCTGGTGGAATAGACGGACACATCTCAAATATAATTCAACGCAGAGAATTGTGAGGTGATACATTTGGTACGAAGACTAAGGAGAGACCATACACACTAAACTGTACAATCTTAAACAGGTGCAAAAGCAGAGAGAACTGGGGGTGTAATTTCCCAATATGTTTGAAGTTGTAGCAGACTCTGGCGGGCGGGTATGACGGGACAGCAAAAAATAATTCTGTAATTCATATGTAACAGTATCGGGGGACAGAGCAAACTATTTGTGTAGCTATGTAAGAGACTTGAGGAGAAGAATTGCCTCCTCCTTTTCCTATGTAACAGTATCGGGTGTTGGAATGGCCTCCTCCTGTTCCTTTGTAACAGCATCGAGTGTCAAGATGGCCTCCTGCTTTTCGCATGTAACAGCATCGATGACCGGAATGGCCTCCTCCTCTTTCTATGCAACAATATCGAGGGTTTGATTGGTCTCCTGCTGTTTCAATATTGCTGTTAGTGTGAGTGAGCATATGGTCTCCCCATTAAGCAGGGGCAGATATGGTCGCTCCTTCCTTATTTAACATGTCCTGGGTGGTGACCGCCTGAAGGGATCAGGTAGTTATTGGAAATAAAAGCTACTCAGGGGAACAATTACCATTTACCATATAGAGCAGTGCTCTCTTCATTTGGGAACTGACCTTCATCACATCCGCCAGGCTACCTCCAATCGGAATGCCATAATTCTCTACTCCTTTTCCAAATTCGTATCTTAACTTGGCATCTCACATGACCATAAATGATTCTCAATAACCATATGGAAGATATACTTACACCCAACGTACAGCACAGTAAAAGACCAATTCCTCCAACTGGAGCATTTCAGTGTTTAAGCTGCGCAGGAGCCTCCTCCCAGCCATCTACATCTAACCCTATCACCATAACCTTCTAAACACACAAAGCACAATATGAATTAATTCAATGCTTGAATTGAAAAATGCAATCGTGGCCTATTAAAAATGCTGGGCTTGTATCTGCTCAAACACAGGACTCCCTGGTTAGTTCCAATTACACTTCCCGATCATTATAATCTCGTTGATCAGTACGCCCCTGTTGCGGAGAGAATTGCCCCATCAGATGGAAATAATAACAATGTGCATGAGATTAAAAGCTGAATTTTGGCAATAATGTAACTAGTTATGACAATTTAACAAAAGCTGTCAAAAATCTCAAAGCAGAACAGTGGTGAAACCTCAAGTGTACGTGCAGATTCTGCTTTGCTTTGCAAAAATATCATCTTGTTGAACACTTTAGATGGAACTGAAACTGAGACGTGTCAAGATTAAGCAATCCCTTCAGTGGGAGAGATTTGATAATATTGCGTATTAAAAACTAAAAGCAGAAATATAAGGAAACGTAAGATAGAGTTATAACGTGGCATTCCCAAGGTTTATTGCCAGGAATCCTGCTGTTTCAGATATACATTAATGACTTGATCATGGGAACACGGGGGACAATTTTGAAATTTGCAGATTATACAAAACTTAGAAGTGTAGTTTGCAGTGAGGAAGATAGTGATAGACTTTAAAAGACATAAGCGGGCTGGTGGAATAGACGGACACATTTCAAACATAATTCAAAGCAGAGAAGTGTGGGGGAATAGATTTGGTACTGAGAATGAGGAGAGACCATAAACACTGAAATGTACACTTTTAAAGGGGGTGCAAGAGCAGAGAGACCTGCGGGAGTTCTTTCACAAATGTTTGGCATTTTAGCAAGCTCAGACGGGCAGTTGTGACAGAAGAACAGTAATTCATTCTCCAGTTCCAAATGTTCGACTTTGGCTGGACAAATTAGCAGAGAATTTCATAAAGCAAATGGGATCCGGCGCTTTATTAGCAGCAGCATAGATTACAAAAGCTAAGATATTTTGCTAAACCTATATAAGACATTAGTTCTGCCCAGCTGGATTGTGTCCAATTCTGGGGAGCACATTTTTGGAAGAACATGACTATTATAGAGGGTACAGAAGGCTAAAATAGTTACAAGGATGGGGCATTATAGTTATTGGGATAGACTAGAGAAGCTGGGCTTGTTATCCTTAAAGCAGAGAGGGCTAAGAGGAGATTTGATACTGGTGTTGAAAATTATGACGGATTTAGATAGAGTAAATAAAGCGAAACTGTTTCAAAGCTCTAAATGCTCGATAACCAGATTTAAGGAGGTTGTCAAAAGAACCAGAGGCCGCAGGAGGAACATGGATTTTTCGCAAAGTGTGGTTAGGATTTGGAATACACTGTCTGATAGAGCGGTGGAGACAGATTCAAAACTTGGCTTTCAAAAGGGAATGGTATAAATAATTGAAGAAAAAATGCAGGGATTATGGTGAACGATTAGGGGAGTGGGATTAACTGGCTTGCTCTTCGAAAGATCATGCGCAGACTCCAGGGCCCAGCGTCTTTCATGACCGGAGGACGTCCCTAAGCGCTTTACAAAAAAGTATGCATTTTTGAATTGCTGTCACTGTTGCAATGTAAGAAATGCGGCAGCCAAATTTGATCTCAACAACCTCCAACTACAGGATTGCAACAATGATTGGATAATCTGCTTTAGATTAATTATAGAAAACTATCAATATTGGACCGGGAACCGGGGAGACTTCGCCTGCTCTTCTTCGAAAATATTGCCATGGGAACTTTTATGTTCACATGAGTGAGCAGACCAGGTCCTCGCTTTAACATCTGATCTGAAAGACAGCACCAGCGACAGCGCAGCACTCCCTCAATAATGCACTGGGAGTGTTGGTCTAGATATTGTGCACAGGTCCCTGGAGAGGCGCTTGAACCCAAAGCCTTTCGATCCAGAGATAATGTCCCTATGGTTGACATCGTTCACGTCATTCTGGCCTTTGAGTCAGAAGGTGGTGGCGTCAAATCCCACTGCACAGTGTTGAGCACATATTCTAGGACGGCACTTCCATTGACAGTACTGAGGGAGCGCTCTTCTGTCAGCGATTCCGTCTTTTGGATGATTCGGTAGAACCAGGCCCAGATTTCACTCTCAGTTGGACTTTAATGATACATGGCACTATTGCAATTAGAGCACTGGAGTTCACCCTGGTGTTCTGGCCTGCATTTGTCCCGCAAATAACATCACTAAAAAAGACAGATTAACAGTTTATGCTCAGATCGCTATTTGTGGGAGCATGCTCTGTGCAAATTAGCTGCCGTGTTTCCCATTTATAATATTGACCACTCTCTTAAAAACAAAGCACTGAATTGATTGTAAAGCACTTTGGGATGATCTAATATCGTGAATCATGATTATAAATGGGTCTTCGTTCTTTATATGTTTCACTGACCACTGGCGCCCTCAATCATGTAAACAAATCGCATACCACTATTCTCATTGGGCGAAGATGTCCTTATCCAATGCAAGAGTTCAGTTCAATCGCATCCTGTTTTATCCCTTCTGTGTGGATTAAGATCAGAATGAAATGGTCATTTCTTAATAGTTCCCAAAGAGACTGTCAACTTTTATGGTGGATTGCAGCCTTAAATTGAAATACTGAAAAGGAGTTTGAGATTATGGGCTAAATTTCTGGACAAATGTACACAGTTATGGCACAAAGATGAAGAGCATCGAGGAGGCCAATAGGAAGCATTTGGTTACGCGATGGATAGATGTATGTTGGACACGTTTTGAGGGATTTGGAGTAAAAGCGTAAAAATGCAATTGAGATATCGATCAGCAATTATCTAACTCAATGGTGGTGCAGGCTCGAGTGGTTGAAAAATTTCTCCTGATCCCGTGTAACAGACGTGAGCGGGTTAGTGGCGTCCTCCTGTTCATATGTAACAGGCATGAGTGGGTGATTAACCTGCTCTTTTTCCACTGTAAACACTGCGAGGGACCGAATGGCCTCCTGCTGTTCCTAAGTAACTGTTTCGAAAAGTCTAAATGGCCTCCTCCTGTTCATATGTAACAGGTGTGAAGAGGTCAATGGCCTCCTCCTGTTCCGATGTAACGGGCTCGAGCAGCTGAACGGCCTCCTCCTGTTGCTATGTAGCAGGCTCTGGCAGGCGGGTGTGGGGGCAAAAAGTCAATCTCCATTTCCTATATAACAGTAGCGAGGGCCTGAACAGCCTATGTCTGTTCCTATTTAACAGACTTCAGGTGCAGAATGGCCTCCTCATTTTCCTATGAAATAGGAATGAGGGGCAGAATTGCATCCTCCTGTGGCTATATTACAGTATCGAGGATCTGAATATGCTCTTCCTGTCCTATGTTCCTAACATCTGGTGCCCACCTGCAGCAAGGAGAGATAGAGTCGCTCCTTCCTTATTTAACAGTCCTGGGTGGTGTCCACCTCAAGGGATCAGATAGTTATTGGCAATAGAAACTACTCAGTTGCCCATTCGCTATTTACCATGAAGAACTTTGCCCTTCTGCAATTGTGAACTAATCTTATATTCATCAGCTGGGGTACCTGCAATAGTAATGCCACAATTTTGTACTTTTTGCCAAATTTGATGGTTAACTTGGAAACTCAGATGATAATTAAATTCCTATCAACAATATGGAAGAGACACAGAGTACAATTGAAGATTCAGCACAGTAACTGACCATTTCCCATAACTGGTGTGCGCGGTGTTCAAGCTCCACATCAGCCTCCTCCCACTCACTTGATCTAACCCTTCCATACCCTTCGAAACAGGCAAAGCAGGGTGCGGATTAACTCATCAGTAGAATTAGGAAATGCCATATGGTCCCTGTGAGGACGGTGGCTTTGGATTCGCTCAACCAAAGGATTCCCTAATGAGGCACCACCCGTTGGTCAATGCACATCTTAACCGCATCCATCGATTTGATCATTAGAATCGGTTTGATTTCTGCTCACCCGTCAACCCTGTGCTCGCTGACTTACATTGGCTTCCGGTTCAGCAACGCCTCTATTTCAAAATTCTTATCCTTATTTTCAAATCTCTCCATTGCATCGTCCCTGCCTATCTCTGTCATCTCCTCCAACCCCACAATCCCCTCAAGATGTCTGCGCTCCTCTAATTCTGCCCTCGAGAGCATTCCTGATTATAATCGCTCAACCATTGTTGCCGAGGCCCAAACTCTAGAACTCCCTGCTTAAACATTTCCACCTCTCTATCGCTCTTTCCTCCTTTAAACATATCCCTTTTGAAAGCTTTTGGTCACCTGAACTAATTTCTACTTATGCAGCTCGGTGTCAAATGTTTTTTCACATAATACACTCATGAAGCGCTTTGGGACGTGTCACTACATTAAAGATGCTATATACATTGCTGTTGTTGTTTCACCTCATGGTTGTGGAGAGAATTGCCCATCAGTTGGAAATACTGATGATATGCATGAGATCAAAGGCTGCAGTTGGGACGAAACAGCAGTAGTTATGAAACATTGACGAAAGCTATGAAAGATGTCAATGGTGAACTTTTGCTGAACTTGGTGTATACTTGCAGATTTTGTGTTTCTCTGTAGAATATTTGTGAACTGCTGAGTTGGAATTTGAAATAGAGACGTGCCAAGTTTACGCTATCACTGCAGTGGGAGACTGATGGTGATATTCTGTACTAACAATTAAATGTCGAAATCATAAGAAAGGCATGCATTTATATCGCAATTTAAATTACTCAATGTCCCAAAGCACTTCACAGCCAATAAACTATTTGTGAAATGTAGTCAATGTTGTTATGGAGGAAACACATCAGCAAAATTGTACACAGCAAGCTCCCATTACAGCAATGTGCAAATTAGCAGATAATCAGTTTAGTTATCAATGATGTTGGTTAAGGGTTAAATATTGGCTGGATATTGGAAGAAATCCCGTGTTCTTCTTGGAAAATAGCGTTTCTACGGAGAGAGCAAACAGGGTCCTCTGATTAATGTCTTATATACAAGATTTTTGACAGTGCAGCAGACCCTCCATATGTAATTGGGAGTGTTGGCCTAGAAGTGAGGCTTAAACGCAGAGCCTTCTGACACACAGGCAACAGTGGTACCCACTCAGACAGAGCTGACACATCAGCTATGATATATTATGCATTGGTTGTATGTTTCATCATTAAATTCAATAAAATTAAGAAAAAGGGCAATTACTAAGTCCATCTGCCACCATTAATATGTCTCCTAAAAAAAAAGAGGGAGAGAGAAAACAGGAAATTATGTATGCCTGTTGAAAGTCCAGGTACACAACATCAAGCACAGTACCATCATAAACACACTCCGCTAATTCATCACAGAATGCGATCAGGTTAGACAAACACGATTTGCCTTTTTTTCAAATGCGTGCTGACTTTCATTTATTATCGCATAGTTCCCCATAGCCAATTATTTTGCCCAGGATTATTGGCATTAAAGGTTTCCTCACCACTGACCTTAGACTGTGAGGTTTGTAGTTGCCAGGTTTATCCCTGCCCCTATTTTTTCAATGTTGTAACATTTGCAATGCTTCAGTCAGCAAAAACAATTTCATAGAATTAATTTGGAAATGACTGTGACTTTGCAACCTTTCACTCCACCCACACCCAGAGTGATAAATGCGCTGGGCAAGTTTTAAATACTTTACCCCTTTCTACCAGCTGAGGAGGTATTTGTACCCGGACTTTCAACAGGCATAATCGACTTGTAAGCAAACCTAACTCCCATGGGATTAAAGGGAGAGTGACAGCATTGATCCAAATTTGCCAACGGGTCATAAGGCAAAGGGTAGTATCTTCTAACAGGAAGGAGGTACAGAGCGATGTTACTTGGGGACCACGGCACTTTATTATCTCCAGTAATAAAATTAATTTGGGGACACAAGACATAATTCAATGGTTTCAGAAGATACAAAACTCGGAAATGTAATAAAAAATAAGTTAGCTGAGAACATAATTCAGGAGGACAACAGACTGATAAAATGGGCAGATACATGGCCGATAATATTTAACAGTGAAGTTTGAACTCATATATTGGTAGAGACAATGAGGAGAGACACTATAAACTAAACTGTGTAATTTAAATGTGGTGTATGTACACAACATTGAAAGTAACAGGACACGTTGAGAAAGCATCTAAACAGTATGAGTTATTCGGATTTATTAACACATAGAATAGAAAGCAAAGACGGTGTGTGAACCATTTAAAACACACTGGGCCTCAGCTGGAGTATTTTGTTCAAGTCTGGGGATCACACGTTGGAAGGATGCTAATGACTTAGACATAGTGCAGAAGAGATTAAGTGGAATGGTACTAGGGATGAGGGACTTCAGTTACGTGGAGGGACTGGAGAAGCAGGGATTGTTCTCCTTGTGCAGAGAAGTTTCAGAGCAGATTTTCATCATCATAGGCAGTCCCTCGAAATCGAGGAAGACTTGCTTTCATTCCAAACATGAGTTCTCGGGTGACTGAACTGTCGAATACGAGAATTACAGTCTCTGCCACAGGTGGGGCAGACCGACTTTGAAGGAAAGCGGGGTGGGTAGGTTGGGTGGTTTGCCACACACTGCTTGTTTTCTGCCTGCTCTCGACGATGAGAATCGAATTGCTCAGTGCCCTCCCGGATTTTCTTCCTCTACTTTGGGCGGCCTTTGACCAGGGACTCCCAGGTGTCGGTGGGGATGTTGCATTTTATACTCAAATCCTCTCGCGATGAAGGCCAACATGCCATTGGCCTTCTTCACCGTCTGCTGTACCTGCATGCCAACTTTCAATGACTGATGTACCATGACAAGCAGGTCTCGTTGCACCTCCCTTTTCCTAATCTGTCACCATTAAGATAATAATCTTCCTTCCTGTTTTGCCACCAAAGTGGATAACCTCACGTTTATCTACATTATACTGCCTCTGCCATGCATTTTCCCACTCAACTAACCTGTCCAAGTCAGCCTGCAGCCACTTAGCATCCTCCTCACAGCTCACACTGCCACGCAGCTTAGTGTCGTCTGCAAACTTGGAGATATTACGTTCAATTCCTTCGGCTAAATCATTAATGCATATTGTAAATAGCTGGCGTACCAGCACTGAACCTTGCGGTGCCCCACTAGTCACTGTCAGCCATTCTGAAAATGATCTGTTTATTCCTACTCTTTGCTTCCTGTCTGCCAACCAGTTCTCTATCCATGTCAATACATTAACCCCAATACCATGTGCTTTAATTTTGCGTACTAATCTCTTGTGTGGGACCTTGTCAGAAGCCTTTTAAAAGTCCAAATACACCACAACCACAGGTTCTCCCTTGTCCACTCTACTAGTTACATCCTCAAATAATTCTAGAATATTTGTCAAGCTTGATTTCCCTTTCATAAATCCGTGCTGACATGGACCGATCATGTCACTGCTTTCCAAATGCGCTGCTATAACTTCTTTTATAATTGATTCCAACATTTTCCCCACTGCCAATGTCAGGCTAACCGATCTATAATTCACTGTTTTCTCTCTCCCTCCTTTTTTTTTTAGGAATTTGGGTTACATTAGCTACCCTCCAATCCATAGAAACTGATGCAGAATCTATAGAATGTTGGAAAATGACCACCAATGCATCCACTATTTCTAGGGACATTTCCTTAAATACTCTAGGATGCAGACTATTAGGCCCTGGCTTTCAATCCCATCAATTTCCCTAACACAATTTCCTGACTAATAATGATTTCCTTCAGTTCCTCCTTCTCACGAGACCCTCGGTTCCCAGTATTTCAGGAAGGTTATTTTGTGTCTTCCTTAGTGAAGACAGAAGAGAACTATTTGTTCAATTTGGTCTGCCATTTTTCTTTCCTCATTATAAATTCACCTGATTCTGACTGCAAGGGACCTACTTTTGTCTTCACTAAGCTCTTTCTTTCCACATATCTATAGAAGCTTTTGCAGTCAGTTTTTATGTTCACTGTAAGCTTACTCTCATACTCTATTTTCCCCCTCCTAATTAAAGCCATTGTCCTCCTCCTGCTAACTTCGAAATTTCTCCCAATCCTCAGGTTTGCTTCTTTTTCCGGCCAATTTATATGCATCTTTCTTGCATTTAACACTATCCCTAATTTCCCTTGTTAGCCACGATTTATTGTTACGCCAGACAGGGATGTACAATTGTTGAAGTTCATCTATGTGATCTTTAAATGTCTGCTGTTGTAGCTTCTCATCCCGCACTGAGATTATCAGCTTTTACTGTATGACTAAAAAGCTTTCAGTTCCTACTTTGCACAGCCAGCTAACAAACCTATGTCGATTGTTAAGTCTTCCATGGGACATATTAATGGTGGCAGATGGACTCAGTAATTGCCCTTTTTCTTAATTTTATTGAATTTAATGATGAGACATACAACCAATGCATAATATATCATAGCTGATGTGTCAGCTTTGTCTGAGTGGGTACCACTGTTGCCTGTGTGTCAGAAGGCTCTGCGTTTTAGCGCCACTTCCAGGCGAACAGGAAAAAGATTGGGAGCGTGATAGTGATAGGGGATTCGATGGTGAGGGGAATATAGGCGTTTCTGCGGACGCAACCGAGACTCCAGAATGGTATGTTGCCTCCCTGGTGCAAAGGTCAAGGATGTCTTGGAGCGGGTGCAGGACATTCTCAAATGGGAGGGAGAACAGCCAGTTGTCGTGGTGCACATTGGTACCAACGACATAGGTAAAAAAAGGGATGAGGTCCTACAAAAAGAATTTAAGGAGCTAGGAGCTAAATTAAAAAGTAGGACCTCAAAAGTAGTAATCTCGGGATTGCTACCAGTGCCACGTGCTAGTCAGAGTAGGAATCGCAGGATAGCGCAGACGAATACGTGGCTTGAGCAGTGGTGCAGCAGGGAGGGATTCAAATTCTTGGGGCATTGGAACCGGTTCTGGGGGAGGTGGGACCAGTACAAACCGGACGGTCTGCACCTGGGCAGGACCGGAACCAATGTCCGAGGGGGAGTGTTTGCTA